>NC_140066.1:23309354-23599176 GCF_963513975.1 Fringilla coelebs | reverse complement strand
TGTACCCCAAGCTGCTTTCAAACTGGCTGCCCTTGCTCACTGACAGTATGAGAGAATTCCTTCCCTCCCCCAACAGTGCAAACACACACATCTCCTTCCATCAGTTCACCCCTTTGTTTCTGGGTCCTAATAAAGGCCCCAAAATTCTTTCTGGGGCCTCTGCTAGTGGCCCTCATTTTCTCCACCTTGCCATCATTCTTGGCCCACAGGACTCAAGGCCCCCAGTTGTCTGTAACCAACCCCCAGTGTTTTGCTTCAAGACTTCAAAGCGTGGAGTGCCCTATTTGTTTGGTTGTTGATAATGCCCAGGATTGCAGGCTATTCTTGTCAGCGGGGAATTTAGCACCTAGTGTCAGCAAAAGCAGCAGAAAAGCTTAACTCCTTTAAGGCATCCGTATCTCCTACAGGTTAAAAATATTGCTCAGAGCACACTATCTGCTGCCTATCACACAGGAATGTACATTAACAGCTCTTCAGGGCTTAGTCCTAATCAACACTCAGCAGAGCCCTCAATAGCTTAGACACTTAGAGCCCCTTTAAAAGGTTGGTAGGGATTCCCTTCCACCCTCCAAGAGTCTCAATCACACAAACAAGACAGCCTACAAAAGGGATGATAAAAAATAAGAGGTGAATATCCCCAGAGTATAAGCTGTGGGGAGCACTGTGTGGGTAAGATCTCACACTAGCTCTAAGAAAAACAGCTTGAAATTCCCCTCTGGGCTTCAGGAATTTGTTCTCAAGGTCGAGGATGTCTGTCCTCCAGCTGTCAGAGAAGTAGCAAGAAGGCACTCTCCCAGAAAAGAGGATCCACAGACCAGAGAGGAGCAGCACCACTGAAGTGTGAGACAAAGCAGCATCAAGGTCTTGCTCCCAGGAGGCAAACATTGCCCAAAATTGCCTCTTGCATTGGAACATTGCTTGCTTTACTTGGAAGTGATTTTACTCAGGAGTACATCTGATCAGAGGGACCAAAAAAAAAAATCGGGTCATGCTGCTTCACACACTTCCTACAAAACCTTGAAAGAGACATTTTAGTTTTTCCTTGCTTCAGCTTCCCCTCGTGTAAAACAGCAATTAGCTGGTTTTCCTTTTACTCCATGAATGCTCTATGATATAAACCAGGACCAAGAGTGTCTATCAGCCTACCCAGAGCAAAAGCCCACATATAACCTTCAACACACAGCAATCACTTCCAACAATGAAACAAGTGGTTGTGAAGATACTACAGGTACTGCATCACGCTAGCAGGATAAGGGTGAAACATCTGTGTAGAACTTCCTAAACTGATCAGAGCTGATTACAGCTCAGATGAACAACTCTCCAGGTCCACACAGGAACAAAGCATTGCCAACCAGATCCAGAAGGACAAAAATCAAGAAGGTCCTGCCCCAAAAAGAAATAGCCAAAAATTATGTGACAGGATCCAGTGATGCCAGCTGGAAGAGAAAAATGGGAGCTAACAATACTTGAAGTCTAACTTCATTCCTGGTTTGCAAACCAAGAACTGCTGGGGAAAAAAAAAAAAAACCAACAAAAAAAAAAAAAAAAAACCACACAAATAAATAAACCACAAAATTAGTAAATAACCATAGATTTGGAAAAGACATCATCCTATCCTTTACAGAGACTGCATATATAACAGAGAGTATGTTAAACCACATTGCAATGTTAAATCACAAAACAAGGATGGGTTTGAGATCCATACAGCAAATTTCACACTAACTGGCATCCATCTCCACTACAGTGTAGATGGATGTACAGGGAAGGAAGCAAAACATCAGCTGCTGTCTTCTGCACTTCCAAGTTTAAGCCAGCAGCTGATGCTGTAAATTACTGCCAAATCTCTTTCTAACAAGCCTGGCAGAGCAAGCATCTTTTCAGAGACATGAGCCAAGACAGTCAGCATTCCTCTTGCAAGGAGTGCAGGGCTCACAACAGTTCTGCTGACACATATATTCATGGCACAAGACCTCTGAAGTCACCTCTACAGCAGCACCTGCAGCTGCTGAAACACTCCCTGCTCACCTTCGCTGTTCGGTCCCGGGAGCCGCTGACAATGAGGCCACCTAGGAAGTCCACACAGTTCACCTCCTGCTCATGTGCAGAGAACTTGACGCTGTAGGAGCCATGGAGCTTGTGAAGGACAATACTTCCATCTCTGAAAAACAAATCCACAGGCAGGGAATTTATACCTCTTGGACATGCACCTTCCACTAATGCTTTGGAGTGCTACAAAAAGACCAGGACTGGTCTCTGACAGGCTGAAATTCATGCAGCATTATTAACCCTCCACTCTTCACACATCACCTGCTCTCTTGCAATTCCACATCTGGCCAGTTAAAGACTAATCTGATGCACATGAAAATTTTCCTGGCTATCTTTCCACTCTTCACTTTGTGTTAAGCTGCAGAAACTATAGCAAAGCAGCCATTCCTCCTCCTACTGCTTTGAGCTTGCCAGAATCCTGTCTGTGGGCTGAATGGCTGGAGTAAGGGAACAAGTGAGAGGACATTCTCACCCATGTCCAAGCCTCAGCTTTTCATTCATTTCAGAGCAGCCATGCAGGGTGCTTTGAATTAACTACCCAGACATTTAGACCTTTTTCAACCAACACAGTTACTGGAATTTTAAATGCAAGCCTTCATTTTCACCTGAATTTTGGTCTACAGTTCACAGGGGAAAGTCCCACCCAGGACAGACAGCCATGCTTGTCTCTCCCAATTCTCTGCTTAACTGTTGTATATATTTTTATAATTTTAGGTATTAATGAAAGTCCTGTCACTTGCTGTAACTCTAAGAGTCCAGTCAAATGCAAAATGAATTGGAGAAGTGTGTGTGCACTGGAAGGCTTGGCAGTTTTTCCCCTCTCCACATTTATATCAGTGGGTCTAATAAATACACACTTGTCTCTAGAAACTTTCTGCACTACTGCAGTCCCAGCAAACCAGCAGTACTGATTATTAGAATAGTCTAGTTACCCTGGCTCTAACAGGGAAAGAAATGAAATTTGCACAGCAGTCAGGTTTGCCTGATCAGTCATTCCCAATTCAACAATCCTGTGGACATCAACACAAGTTTACAGAGCAAAGGACACCTTTTAAGGTCAACAGTATGAGACTCAGCTCCTTCACTACTGCAGGAGAAGCTTTTTCAAGCCAAAACCAAAATTATAAGAGAGGAAGCAGCAGCAGCTGACCACAGCCAAGCATGAGGACACTGTGTAGCAAAACTGGCTCCTCTGCTCTGGGCTGGAGTTACACAGAATCTTTCCAACTTCAGCGGCGAAACCCTCAGGCTCCTTCATTCACCCAACTTACCCCCCTCCACTGACAATGTGGGAGTTGACAAGAACAAAGCGACACACGTCCTCCTGGTGGCCAGAGAAGATGGCTTGAGGGTGACGCTGCAAACCTGTCCCCTCTGCACAGAGCTGGTAGGCCTGGATGTTCTCCGCTTGAGACAGGTAGAGATATTCACCATCCAGCTCCATCCAGGGCATCAAACTGCAAACAGACAGCAGGTTGGGAGCATGCAGGAGTGGGGAGAAGAAAAAGAAACAAAACCTCACACAGAAAAAGAAAAAAAAATCCATATGCAAACATATCAACATAAACAAATGCCTGTTCAAGAAAAGTGAAGTTGGAGCAGCAGGTCACATGAAAAAGCAGGGCTTAATATAGCAGCACAGCTACAAGTGAACTTCTCCAACAACATAAAAAGCAGATTACACTCCTGGCATTTTTCTAACCCAGAGCTGAGGAAAAGGAATCATGGAATCTCCAAAAGAGAAGATGGCCAAAAGTCTAGTGAACACAGTCAGGAAATACTTAAGGGCCCCCAAACCTGCACATGAGCTCTATACTTTTTAAGAAACTAGACTCTGGTGTTGGTGAGCTATGCTGAGCATTACTAAGAGAGCATTCAATGTGAGGCTGTTGGAGCAAACAGTCACTCTTGATCCTGAACACTATTTGCTGGTGCCCAGCAGCGACCACAAAGCTGCAGCTGTTCCACACACCTCTAAGCAGGGGTGCATGTCACCAAAATACCACAGATCTTCCTACAGACAGAAAGTCACCTGCCTCCTGCACTCTGAGGCTACCCAAGAACTTTATGCTCATCATACAGAGGATGTATTGTTCTACATTCACACCTCTTCCCCTGCTGAGCCATAAGCTTGTAGAGCAAGCTCTTGGTTTCTCTTGCCTATCTTTTAGAACTGCCCATACGCCCTTTCTGCCCACTGCTTTATGAGGGACAGTGGCAGTGGACAGGCTCCAGGCCATGAGCAGTGGAGCCAAAAAAACTATTCCAAAGTATTCTGAAGATTGATGTAACATATGGAAAAAATGCTTTACCTTCTGGGAGATCAAGAAGAGGACAAGACACTCATGAAATATCTGAATCAAGTCTGCCATCTCAAGAAGTTTATTTATTCTTGAAACAAAACCAAAATATAGAAGAAAATAGGCTACAATACACACTTAGGCAGTGAGAGCTTTTCTCTAGATTTTGCTTTTGTATAGCCAACAGAGAATCAGCAAATATGATTTCTGGATATAGTGAGGCCAGATACAAAGACATGGGACTCATGTCCTATGGGGCATGGTGTGTGAAATTGTCTCTGCTCTGCAGTCATTGCCAACTGCACCAATGTCCACAGAAACATTGAGCAAATCCAGAACCCTTCTACAGAGCAGCCATTCAGTTTTCAAACTATTCAGGAACAAACGGGTTTGAAAGCAGTGGGGCTTCTCATAAAAACCTGTCTCCCTCTTTTTTTTAGATCATTTATGCTCAAAGATCATGATTTTCTGTGTCGTCAGAGTCATTACACATAGCCGTACCTTGTAACATCACAATGAACAACTAGATATAAGCAAGAGAACAAGATTGCTCATTAGACAGAAGGTTCCAGCTTGCCTGTATTCATCTCCAGTAACAGGCCTTTAATCACATGGACAAAGTAATTGAGTTTATAATATTCATCTGGGACTTGATCATATACATGAAAAAAGTAAGAGGCATCTTTAGAGCAGGAGCTTTGGGTTCAGGCAGGCTTTGATTTCCCCTTCCTTCCTCCACTCCTACGCAGTCCTCTAAAAGCAAGTGAATATCCAGCTTACCTAGACTACAGCCAGTTTCTGCAGCTCTCCTTTTGCAGAAGTTTAGCTTTTTACCTTTTTCTATGGCTTTTTCATAAGGAGAAGTAAAAAATCTGAAGCAGAATAAATGAAAATTAGGAGATGCCATTTGGATGGTGGCCTCATTAAATCAGTCCTTGCCTTTTCACTTGGGAAGCTGGTTTAGTAATGATCTCTAATATCCACAGAGCCCTTCTTCACAGATGGTTGCAAGCACTTCAAAGGCAGGTATACAACCTGCACCAAAAGCCACTCTGCTCATTACAGCTGTTCCCAGGACTCTAGGCAAGAAGTGGCACATTATCCACCACTTCAATCTACACAGCACAAAAAGGCATGAAAGCTCAGTAGAAGGTCCCTGCTCTTCAGCAGCTAACAAACCACAGTCTCATTTTTCCTTCAGTCTGATGACGTGAAGGCTGAAAATTTCGATGTGCAGCTCAGACAAGAGACCTATCTTATGCTTTGTTTGAAAGCCAAGTATACCTTTGCGAACAAGAACTTAACAACAAGCTCCTATCATTAATGTCAAATAATTTTTTTTATTTTTTTAAGTGAAGGAGAGAAGAATGAGAATGGAGGAGCATAAGGCAGAGGAATGGCAATTAGCATTTTAGATTTGTACATCCAAATCAGAATCCAGGATAAACCACCAGAGGCAAACAAAGCATTTTGAGAGAACACCTAAGTCCACATCTGGGATCAAGGTGGGCTCATTGTGAGAGCAGGACAAAAAATTGCTCATGATATACAGCAGTAGACATGAATGCAACAGTTTGTAGTAAAGGTTGCTAAATGTGACTAAAACTGTACAGATCAGAACAAAGACAAATTCAAATTGCTAAGAAAGAAACTCCTGACAGGGCAATGCAGCAACTCAGGTTACCCCACACACAGCTAACCAGGAACAGCCAAAATAAGCCAGCAACAATCACTTGTAAGACCCCATGGAGCACAAAGAGCAGGAAACATCTCATTTCAGGGCACAGGCACAAACCCAAGGCCCCACAGCAGCTGTCACATAACAAAGAAGAAGAGGAAGAAGCCACTTGCTTGCATTTCCATTTCAGGACTGTCTCCCTCCGGCAGCGTCCGTGCCTCCAGTTCTGAGATACCTTCACCCTTTCCTTCACCGGAATGCCAGCAGCTCTGCAGACAGAGGAGGAGAGATGAGATTAGCAACCAGGACTGATGCCTTCTGGACAACAAATCATTCAAGATGGCCACAGGTAAGCTCTCACCCTGGTTCCACAATGGTGAACTGACACACACTGATGGTGCCAGTGCCACACTACAGTGAGGACATTAGTGAGAGCTGACAAGAAAGGAACGCTAACAACAGTGAGGGATTACCAGCGAAGAAAACTACCTCTGATGATCACAAACCTGAATTATGATCAAGACTTGACCAAGTATACTGAATGCACCACAGATTCAGACAAAATGTAATCCAAACAAGATGACATAGAAACCACCAGAAGAACCAGAGATATAGGATATCACCCTTTTAATAGAGACTGACAAGAGCCATTTAAGACAAGGACAACACCACACAAGAACAGATGGAGGAAACATTAAGTCAGGAGAACACTGAAACGAGAAGCCAAAGAGTGTCTATCCAGAAGGACTAGTAAAGAAACTGTTCCAGAGTCTCACCTGTCTGACAATCCCATAACTAGATACAATAATCAGAAATCAGGATGTGTTCAAACTAAAGATAAAATACATTCATGTGCATAAACAATCCAATGCACACACACCCCTAGAAAAAGTATCTTTCGCAGCAGCTCACCAAAGGATAGAGAATTCCAGCATATTGCTGGAAAATTCTCTCTCTGCAGTCAGACAAAGCTACTAAAAGAGAGACTATTGCTGGGCTACAAATCAAAGTTATTGGAATGAGCTGAGCCAAACCAAGATCAATACTCTTCAAGATGTGACAAAAAGTAGGTATCACAGAGACCTGGGACCAAGGTCTCCTTAGAGTCTACATGAATATACCCAGTTCAAGCAGCTGTTCAACACCTGTTTTGTTTTCATGAACCAGAGTTGATTAAAGACACAGGGAAAGGCAACTTTAGCTCCCATCTTTCTTATATCATAAATTTAATTATTCAATATCCTTACTGGAGCTGCTTAGATAGAAAAGATCAGAAAACTACAAACAAGAAGAAACTCTAGAAATTATCCTTTGTAACTAGGGGTTACACTTACTATACTACAAGAGTTTATCCCACATTCATGTGTTTCTCAACAGCCAACACACCCAAATTCATAGGGAGAGGGGAAGATCCTTGAGAGATGGGAACTGATGCCTCATCAGAATCTGTTTCTTCCTCCCGTCCCCACAGCCCCTCCAATCCACTTCCCAAAAGTAGCATTTTTGGGTACTCTGTCATTTTTAAAACAAAGATTAGCTCCCTGTAAATAAACATCTCCTGTGTTAATGGGTGTAGGAATCTCTAACCTGGCCCTGGGGTCTGGCCAGATTCTTATTTTCCCAGCCTTCCTTCCATAGCCTCAGGCTCCTTTTTTATTTTGCTCACCCTTCCCTCCTCTTTTCTATGCTTTCCGGCACTTAGTCACCATTATAATTTGACTGCATTCCTGGGCATGTGACCCATTTTAAACAAAAACAGAAACCACACACAAAAAAGCTTTTCATCCTCTAGAAAGCTTTGCAACTTTACGTTTATGATCAGTAGAGCCACACCAATTAAAACTGAATTTAGAAAGCTACAGGCTCTTTATTTTTCATAGCCATTTAAAAACAAACAAACAAAACCAAAATAGACTTAGACTAGGCTACAAGAAGAAGAATTCCTTTTTTAAAGGGAGCACTTGCAAGAGCTCATGAGGCCAGATAGTGTCTGAGATGAGGAATGCACAGTACTGAAAAGTCAGGTCAGATCCACTCTCATCATTGCTTATTACTCTCCCAGACAGAGTTCAGGCTCTCCGCCTACATGCAATTCCATTCATTACTCCAAAACACTTCTCCTCCCTACACTCAACCCTCAGTTAAGTTCTCCCAACATACAGATTTTAAGTCACCAGCTTGCACAGTGATGGAAAACACACTCGTGCCACATCCCCCTCCCAACACATGCTGGCCCAACCAGACATTCTGAGCTCAATGCATAAACCCTACCAAGACTAGATGTAATTTCCAAGACTCTGAAAAAGGTGACTCCAAGGTCAAAAAAGCAGCCTCCATCTTACCCTGCTGGTCCCTTTTCTAGCAGGCCTTGACCCTCCTACTGCTGAATATGGAAGCTCTGAAGAGTCACATGTTGGCTCAGCCCAGAGCCCCAGTTCACTATTACAGTTACTTTTGAAACAGACACCTCATTCTTTCCCACATATCAACAGTTCCTGTCTGGAGGGGATGAGGGTTGGGTGGGGAGACTATCTGAGGGAGGTCTGATGGGATTTAGGAGGGGGTGGTCATGGTGGTGTTTGGTCTTTTTTTGTTTTACTCTTAATAAATATGTTATTCATCCAGCCTTCCTCCTCCATATAGCAACTCTGGATCTAGCTAATTTAAACATGTCTTTAAAGTATCCTCCTTTTATATCCCAGACATTTTATTTATTCACAATAGAGGCAAGAAAAGGGACAGACCATATGGAGAAAGATGATGTAGATATTGGACTGATACATCCCTCCCTTTTGCCAATTATGGGGCAGCAAATGCTGAAGCGCAGTGTTGGTCAGAGACATTCGATCTCTCACACCAGAAGTTAAATCAAGCCCAGCTATGGAATCAACTGCTGAGATACAATTTGATCACCTGATTTGCTTCCTCAACAGCATCCCTCCAGAGCAATTCCCAGAATGCATGAAAAAATGTGATGAATATCACTGCAATGCCTGAGAACAATTTGCAAATCTTAGAAAGTTAAAAATGTCATCACCATATAAACTTAACAAGTTGATTAAAAAGTCCATTTTCTCCCCTACAAGAGCCTATTTTGTTTCAGTCATGATCAACACACTTTCTACACTTGTAAACTTTTAAGAACTTTTCCATGATGACCGAGGCAATCAACAGACATCACACACCTGCACCAAGTGGTTGACTTAACCAGGTACCTCTTACTTCAGCAACTGTGCTGAACATTCCAAGATTCAGGAGATTAAACCACCATATGAATCCAAATGCTATATAAAATGCTATGGAGGGAACTGGCCAATGAATGCCTTGATCTTTCTTAGCATACAATCCAGAAAAATACTAAGCCACATGCATAAAATTCAGCACATGCTTAACTACTCAGTGAAATCAAGATCTTGGCATTTGTGTTCCCAGAGAAGGCACCCAACAGTGAACTTCAAGACTGTTGCAGGCTGACTCACTGAGGAAGGACTGCTATTTTTAGCAGGACCTACATCAGAAAGCAACTGAGGTACAGTCCAGCATCCTTGAAGGATGACAGGAAACACCGGATGAAGGAACGAGTGAACACGACTATGAAAACCTAATGAAATTCAAGCAAAATGTTCTTAAAGCCCTTTACTGTGCATCATCTTAGACCTCTGCTAGGGCATCACAATTATCAATATCTGATAAAGTTACATTACTCACAACATACAAGGCTGTCTTTGTTATTATCTAATCACCACCAAAAAGCACTCTATCAGGATCCCAAATCATAGTGCAATACATGACCTGAGCCAATGCATGTTTCCAATTGCATGCACTCCTGATGGAGGCTCCCTTTTCAAAGACTTGGTTATACTAAGAACGAGAAGGTGAACATTTCTTACAGCCTGAGAGGGAGCTCCAGGAGAAAAATCATCCCAAGCAGTCCATTATAAAGGATTTTTCATTTCCCCCTTCCTACTTCTCCCCACTCTACAAAAAAAAAAGCTAAAAGTATTTTGCTCAAATTATGAATTTCCTCTCTTTCTTGGCAGAGTTACCAAAAGAAATATAATATTCCTTCTGGAGCCCACTTCCCAGCTGCTGAAGTAAGAGACTGGAACTGTCCCCACACAGCACCACTGACCCAGGTGACCTCAGGTACCAAGGCAGTTGCTGGCCTGGGCCCCAAAAGAAAGCAATGAAAGAATCACACAGCCAGGGCACATCACCTCCTAAAGCTTCACCTCCAACAGATCTTGCCTTCAATGATCCCCTCCCCATCCAAAGTCCTTTTCCACCAGAAAATGGTATTTCTTCCACCAAGAAATGGTATTTCTGCAACAGCAAGAGCTTCTGTGCTGTACTGCATCCCAGGGAGATTTCTGCTGGCTGTCTACAATTTCAGCATGTGCCAAAACAGAGGTGCCTGCAACAACATAGGCCGTGTTACAGAAGATAACACCAACATGTCATGCTGTGTATTTTCCCAGCTGCATGGGGCACCCTAATCCACCAAAGTCCTTCATGTTTTGCTACCATCTTAAGTACTGAGGAGCTCATCTGGAAATGCAAGTCTGCAGAGACTTGCTGGGACTGAATTTCTTCTGCGGACAAAATCTGCCGTCTGCATAAAAGCTGTCACCAGCCTGCCTGAGGCCTGACTGGAAGGGTCATAGAGAGAACAAACAGGTCACAGTGGCTAAGCCCCACTATCAACCTTGGCCCTGTGGCAAGGCTGGCTAACACAATGACCAACTGCACTTATTTGTGTAGTCGGGACACACCTGTTGAGTGGCAGGGTCTCGGTGCAGCTACAAGTCATGGGCCACCAACAGCCAGCCGAGAGGGAGAAGCTATTTATGTCAGAAGCCCCTGTTACTGTCCTCAACAAGTCGGCTGGCTTTCTAAATGTCTCTTCCAGGACAAAAATTCCAACTGAATTCCTTTAGCACATGACCCTTATTTAGCTTACTGCCATGCTCAGCCTGTCCCCTGTGCTCCCCTCTCCCTACGCGACATGGGTTCAAATAACTCCAAGATGGAAAAGAGCTCTGCCGACTGATCCTCACTGTTCCTTGCTTCCTCTGGTGTGTCTATGCCATCTCAGATGTTACGAGGCTGTCAGCTGCCCCACCAAACAGCTCTTGTGAACAAGTCACCTCATGAAGAAGACAAAGGTTGTCATAATACCCAGAGGCGCAAAAAAATTTCTGTGCACACAGCAAGGACACACACTTTCAAAAAGGCTTCCCAAAAAACCACAGCCACCAAGACTGAGCCAGGCCACTCTGCCACCAGATGCCCTCTCCCTTACAAGTGACTGCAATGGGATATTTTGCTAGAAACTCCTGTCAGGATTTGGACTCTCTCAGAGAGTTTTGTAGGCTTTTTGGAGACAAAATCTGGGCTTCTTCAAAAAATGCATGGCCCTGGAAAGATTATGGGAAAGCCTGAAGCTGCTGAAGAAGTGTGAAATGTATTCTGATTTGAAAGAGTAGATTGTCAGGGAAGTACTTGGATATAATTAAATAACCCATACCTAGTCCAACAGGGGTAACAGCAACAAACAAAGCACACATATTTTAAACCCTGCACTACATAAAATTCTTCTTTCTCTTTGTACTAGTGAAGATCTTAAGGGAAGGGTAGGCAGGCCTCAAAGAAGTCTTACAAATAACTTCACATTCCCAGAAAAAGCAGTAGTTTCAAGGTTGTGGAGCTGTCCTGGCAGATCTGTGCTGCTCAGCACTAGCAGTTTAAGGCAGAGATTGAATAAACGTAACAGCAATTCATAAAAACCACTGACTTTTTCAGCACAAAGCAAGAGCAGAATTCCCACATCCAAGATTTTTTTGTTACTGCAATATCCTCCCCAGAGCATTCTCCTCTGCATCATCTGCACCACCTTCTTCATTTCTGTCTTAAAAGTAATGAAACTTTGTTTTTAAAACAAGCTTTAAAAGATGAAGGAAACTGAAGCAGCTTTACAAGCATTCACACTCCCTCCCCCCTCCAGTGGTGAAGGCTGAGGTCTCCTATGATTGCTGCAGTTTGCATTTGGATTTGACTCGCACAGATTGGCCATTTCCTGCTCCTGTAGGTGTATACATTTTTCCAAGATCTGGAGAAAACACAGCTTTTATTAACTCAGCAATATGCTTACACAAGCTCTTAAATACTCATAGATGATAAATCAGTCCATCAATGAATCTGCTTCTGTGAACTGAAGAATATACCATGATCCTAGTGGGCAAGGCAGAACAGGAGACAGGGAAAGAGAAAACATGCAGCGAAACATTCCTATATTTTGATGTCTATTAATACATTACAAAGAGCAAATTGTCAAGCTATTTAGGTTCCAACTTTTAACCTGCCCTCTAAAATTCCTTTGTAACAAAGAGGAAATAAGTTTAGACCAGCTGCAACTTTACTCCTTTCTTCCATGCCTTAAATAAAGAATCACCTTACAATGAGCTCTTTGCCTCTCCGATTTCTCCAGTCCAAGGTGGTCCAGCAAGCAGGCCCTGGATAAAGGCTTAAAGTACCCTCTGCTATTCCTGGCTCTGACACTGACCTGCTGCACAGAGGGCAGCTTGGTTGACATCTCCCTGCCTCTCCTTCCCCTCCAGCCCCTGTTTACCCTGGCTATTTAGGCAGCAAGCTCATCAGGACAGAGACTGCTCTTGCTGGGGCTGTACAACAGCTGGCAAAACAGACACAGACTACAGGACACAACTGTAATATCACTATATCACCAAATACCCCAAAGGCTTTATGTTATTACTCAGCTACAGTTTAGCTGCAGAAAGTGCCGTTAAGCCTTAACTTTTCTGTGATATGCTGCCACGCATTTTTGAAAGAAAAAAATTCTCCTTTCACCTTACACTGTGAAGATGTGGCTCAACTTTTACTTCAGCTGTTCCTATGACTATGTAAAGAAAAAATCTTAGCATAAGGACTCTCTTTTTACCATCCTCATGACAAGGCCTTGTAACAGTACAGGTCTATACATAAAATTAACTTGTTTATACAGAAAAACTGACAACCTGATCTGGAGAGACTCACAGTTCAGATGCCAAGAAGTGCATCCATGTAAAGCCACTCTGTACTTCCATAATAGTGCCACAATATTCTATTGAACATTCAGTTACTGCTGATTCAACAAAGAAACAGCACATTTTTAACACTGATAATGTGCTTTAAGAACTCTTCCAGGTCAGCCCCTACCATCCCTAACATAGAAGGACTCAGAGGGATGTGAACCTAGTCATTCCCTCCCCTCTGCCAAAGGAAAGAAGCATACAGATACATCTCTCAAAGCAAACTTCTTCTCCTATAAGTGCACAGTTGAATCCACGCCTTAAACACTTCACTTGGCTTACATCTGTGGCTCCCATTTGGCTGAATCTACCAGAAAGTGAAAACATTAGAGATTGTCAACATTGTGAATATGCCTTTCAGCATTAACAACTAGTGTCTGGGCTTAAGTCCACATCTTCCTTTGACATCATTACCAACTTAATTTATTATCATTTAGGCACAAGCATGTGTCCAGAGATAACCACAGCTGGCAATTTTTAAAAGTATGTTGCCAGGATGACAATTTTAAAAATTAAACAATTTTGTTTTTACATATATTACTATTTTTCTTCTCCATGCTGCTAACAGCTAGGGGTTTGCAACCAGTTTCTTATCAATCTTACCTCTTCCCTATTTTGGCAGAAAGAAGTTTTATAAGCAAGCTGGCTGTTCAAACAGTTTTTTCACATACAAGACAAAGCTTGTTACTTCTGATCCTTGTTGTGACAATTATCTGAAGATATGCCCAACAGAAAAAGCATTTTATAGAGTGTTATTTCGAAGGTAATCACCTTTTTAAAAATGGGAAAGTGGGAGCAGGAGTTAAGTTTCACAGCTATCTCCTTTAGGCTCAAATTTATTGCTATTTACAAAGCACTAACAGATGGCTTATCAAAAGCCACTTAACAGCAGAAATGATCAAACTATTCTGAGATGGATTTTTGTCTTAAACTGTAAATACTCCCTAGACTAGTTTTTAACTTATGCCAGCCTCCCAGGGACCATCAGTTTAAGATCTAATGTGAGAACCATGCATGTTATTTCATTAAGTATATTAACCATAAACGGTTCCAGCCTTTGCTTTCTCAACTGCATACAGCATTGCACAAAAACCTCTTAAAAGAAAAAACTAGTGTTCACCTCCTGCAACATTAGCCAGAACATGCAATAGAAGCTTCAGCTCCTGAGTGAGTCAAAGCCAAGTTTGACAAACTCAAGAGTTATTCCATATCACTAAGAAAGCACAGTTATCAAGAAGACCCAGCTATCCAACATCTTCATCACCATTCTATTTTCAAAGTAATATTTTAGCTTGAATACGTACTCAGCTCAAATTTAATCTTCAACTAGCAATATACCAGGTTCCTACTTAAAATTGCTATTAAGAAGGATGGTGTGCCCAGAAGCTTGCCTAAACCCCCTCCCCAGCTTGTACTGATTACTCAAATAAAATACAGTATCTCTCTGCAAATTGCTCCCTCAATTGCAAAAGCACCAATCTGGGAGATTGCTCTTCATCTTGGAGACATGCACGAGGAGCAAGTGCTACAGAAGAGACACGGCTAGTTAAAACCTTTGAGCTGTCACAGAGACTATTAAGCTCTCCTTCAGCTAAGTACAAATTTTACAGCTGTACAACTCAACACATGCAGCCATACTGGTTCTTCTGCAGATATTCAGATATCCAGGCCTCCTGGTTCTGCAGTATGCCCTTGCCTTATATCTGTTGCCAGACTCTCTACCCTGCTGGAGTAAAACTCCTGCAACTGCCCTCAGATGCTGGATCTCCCCCCAGTGAAAACAAGTGTTTGTTTTTCAGGTATTCTCCATAGGATTCAGTACACTATTTCAAGGAACTGGAGACTGTTTGAGCCTTCTGTGAAGTTAAAAGTAATTAAAGGAATAATCCTCCAGATATATCTCAAGGTTTCTTCACAACCACTTGCAATGTAACTTAGTGTGTTACCTATGATTGAACTCCCCAGGACCAAGGAAGCACTGACCAATGCTAAAAGCAGCTCTCAGTACTGGAGTTGAGGAAAACTTGAAAATAGGACACAGCACAAAAGTACATCCTAGAATTACTAAAAAAAAAATCCCTGTTCATAGCAAATCTAACAGCACTGAAATCCCTGGGAGTTCAAAACTCAAGCAGCCTTCCTTCCCTTCTCTGAAACCCTCTGACCTAGCAAATCTCTTCTGTAGCTGTTTATAGACCTGCATTCCTCTGCAGGGGGAAGTGGTGGTCCTTACACACACTGCACCTGCTCTGCTGTACACCTGATCCCTCCTGCAACTGAAGGAGCAGAGTATCACCTTATTCTTAATGAAAAATACAGAACTTCATTTCCTCAGGAGACAAAACCATATATCACAGTAGACAAGAGTCCAAAGCACAGCCATTCCACAGTGCTTATTCCTCCTGACTTTCAAGGGAACTGTGCTTAACTTCCAACCTGTGAACACCGAGCAGGTTGAAGTGCTGGCCTGAAAACCCAACACAAGGATTTTCAGCACCAGCAAAGTTCTGCTCCTGCCAGCAGAAACCGTAATTGTTTCTCTAAAGTCTATACATTGATGAGACAGCAACATCAGACAGCAAAACAAGGGTCAAAACTCACCATCCCTTCTTTTGAGTCATGTCAGCACAGTGTTTATGGAAACAATACTGAGTCACTGAATGACAAACAATATCTATGCTGGCAGCTAAAGAGAAGCCATAGGAAGAGATTTGTAGATCCTAAGAACACAAACTTCTCTTAAGATCCCAAATGACGAAGGAAGGCCCACTTTGTGAAGTTGCCTCCAAACGGCATTTGGCACACAGCCAAATTTGAGAGAGGAAAGGCAAACTCTGGATCATCACCAACCACTGCCAAGGCCCAAGCCCCAAAGGCACTTAATCTAAGAAGAAAAGGCACTTAATCTAAGAAGATGCTGGTGTCATACACACTGCAAGGCCTAGAGGGCTTGACCCTATTCCTAACCTGTGTTGTGCTGTTGAACTGGGGGAAAATAAAGACTCCAGGAAAAAAACCTCAAATAATTCCTACTCACAAAACTTTAAAACCCAGAAGCCATGAAAGTCCAGGAGTCACTTTATGCCAGCCACCACCATTTATATCAGCAAGCTGCTCTGTGAGAACCTAAGACACATGTGTTCTTGGGGGCCCAGAAAAGCTCTCTCACCTAAGAATGCACTAAGCCCACTCTCCAGCCTTTTCCCAGGATGCTGTCCCAGGCCTTCCTCCCTTGCAGCTTCTTCTCTAAGGTGTTTTCAAGAACATGGCAGAGACCACTGCTCAGAAGTGGGGAGGGTGTGTGGGCATACAGGATCCATGCCAGCTGCACACAGCAGCTCCATCCATCTCCTTGTGCTTCAACCTCCCCTAGCCCAAAGCCCCCAAGCCTCAGTGTTTGGAGCGATCTGGGGACTGACAAGATCACAAAATCACAGAATTATTAGGGTTGGAAAAGACCTCTGAATATAATCCAGTCCAGCCTCCCTGCCAAGGCAGGGTGACCTAGAGCAGGTTACATGAGTCTAGCTAGGTTTTGAATGTCTCCAGAGGGACACTCCATGCCCTCCCTCGGCAGCCCATTCCAGTGCTTTGCACCCTCAGCACAACGTTCTTCCTCATGCAGAGGTGAAACTTTGTTTGTTTTAGTTTATGGACGTTGCTACTCATCCCGTTACTTTGAGACACTTATATGCATGGATGAGATCCTTCTCAGTCATCTCTAGACTGAACAGGCCTGGCTCCCCCAGTGTCTCCCCACAGGGAAGATGTTCCAGATCCCTTATCATTCTTCGTGGCCTCCGCTGGACCCTCACCCATAGCTCCCTGTCTTGTATCGAGGAGGCCAGAACTGGACACAGTTCTCCAGACGTGGAGAGGGCCTCACGCTCCAGCTCTCCCGCTGGGCCTGACAGTGAGACACGCCGCGAAATCCCCGACAACCTCGCCGCTCCCTCGCGGGGACAAGAGGCGCCTCCCCAAACCCCTCCGGGCAGCGCCGGGGCTGGGCCCCGACACCCTGGTGTGCGCCATCGGCCGCTCCCTTCCAGGGAGGCCCTTGCTGTGCCCCCGCCGCCCCTCCTGGCGCAGGGAAAGGGCGGCGCAACCGCGTCGGGAATGGCCCCGCGTCCCCCGCCCCTCGCGGCCCAGCGGCGGCCACGCCAGGAGCGCAGCGCGGCCCTGGCAACCGGCTGGGCCGCGGCATCCCCGGCCTTTCCGGGCCGCCGCCGCCGCCGCCCCCCGCCCTTCCGCCGGCAAGGCCGCGCTTACAGATCGGTGCCGAGCTGGGTGAAGCCGGAGTTGAGGCAGCCGCGGGCTATGCGCCTCCAGAGGACATCGCGGCTGCTGAAGAAACGCAGGCGGCGGCAGACCTGGGCCAGGCGGCCCAAGGCCTGCGCGTCCAGGTAGGAGCAGATGAGGAGCAGCAGCTCCTCAGGTAAGGCCCAGAGCGGGGAGGGAGGGGAGGCGGCCCGGGATCCCCCCTCCGCCTGGGGGGATCGGGGGCTGCCCTTCCTCCCCATGGAGCAGCAGCTCCCGCCCCTCCTCCCCGGGAGCCGGAGCTGCTGCTGCCCGGGGGAGGCCAAGCCATGGACGGGGCAGCCGCTCCCCAGTCACATGGGGCAGAAGCTGCTGCCTGTCACTGCCCCCTCCGGGGGAGGAGGCGGCTGCCGGGACCGGAGGGGCACGGGCCGCCGAGCCCACCCTCGTTAGCGGATTAATTCATTAACGGGAGCCGCTGGGACTCCCCCTGTGCCACTTGCCCTCCCCCACACCCTCTCGCCACGCCACGACCGGCTCACGGGTCTGTATCTTCCGATCTGCACTTAGCAACGTCACCTGATCCGAGTGTTCATTAATAACGTGAACAATTAATGATGGGGATGGGGATGGCGATCCCAGGTAACCAGAACATCTGCCTCACCACCTGGAGCAACACCAGCTAGATACTGCACTCCTGCAAAGGAAGGTGAACAGCAAGGTGATTTAAGGCTCATTAATTATCCTTGACCAGGGTCAGGAGCACCTGTCACCCACGGAGTGACAGCACGGGTCATCTGGTGCTGCACAGCAGTTTTCAGTGCTCCCAGATTCTCGTGACACATAAAAGAAAGGGTCTTCCCCACATAAGAACAGGCCTTGCTACAGTGGATTTAGGGCTGGCTTGTCACCAGTGCCCTTCATTGCAGTCCATTCCCCCCTCCAGAGCTCCACAGAGTGGGTGGGGTCTGAAAAGTGCTCGCAGTTCACACGTGTGTGTACACATACACAAGCACACCACCTCGAAAGAACAGTTCATAATAACTGAGTCATTGTTGCCATCCACAGGAGCCTGGAGTACTGACAACGCAGGATTCTGGTCCAAAATGGCAAAGTAGCTCTCCACAGACAGTGGAGCAGGAAAATATGAGTCTAGTGTTGTGTTATTCTTTCTTACAGTACTTTCCACTCTGCAGAACCCTGAAATGCTGGGGAAATTTCTCCCTCAGAATAAAAAAAAATAGATAAATTATAAGGAGTTCATCATCTGCCTAGAATGCTTTGAACAGGTATCACTTACCACCACAATCAACATCTCATTTTGCAGGGTGGAGTAGGATAATAAATTTTAGCATATAATGAGGTTACCATAGTATACAGGCCACTTGACAGTACTTGCATCATATTCCAGAAAGTCTAATTCTTGTCTGTCTAATCTGAAGCTCCTAAATACTCCTATGAGTAAATCAACAGGTCTGGAAGCCTCGTATTTTAGAGGTTCAAAACTGCTGGATAAGGAGCTCTCTGGTCCATTTACACTGAGTTTTACTATACCCTGGAAGTCAAGGAAGTTTCAGAAGGCAGCACATTTTTTAATCAGCATTTTTAAGGAGTGATGTCTGAAGTAATTAAAAATTTCTCAACCTGAGTTTGAGCTCAGGTGAAATAACAGCACATCTAGTACTAGCCAGCTGAAAGGGAGGTAATACAACAAATTTTGCTTAAGATTATGGAAACTTTGTGTGAATGCAGTTTTATGTCAAATTCATATCTGATGATATGAAACTTGGTCCTTTTTGTAACAGACTACAATATTTTCTGAAACATTAAAATTATTAAAAGCTGAGTGACTGTCTGAAATTTTTATTGTAAAGACATACTTATTGTCAAGTTGGTCTTTCTCTAGCAGGATCCCACAGAAAGGGCTTATGCACCCCACACTATTTAATATATTTACTAACAATCTGAAAAAAATCTGAAATCTTTCTTAGCAAAACTTTGTAGGAGGCACAAAGCATGGAGCAAGAGGCAAAGGATGCTTATGGCTGCATAGCCCTGAGTTAAGTTTAGGCATAATCACATCATATGTATTTCAATCAAGCCAAATGTAAAGTCTCACATCTAGGAACAAAGAATGTAGGTCACACTGAAAGGATGTAACTCTATCCTGCAAAGCTGCAATTCCGTAAAGACTTCATTAAGATGAATAATCAGCTGAACGTGAGCTCCTTCTGCTGTGCTGTGACCAAAGGGCTAGTGTTGTCCTGGGAAAAAAAACAAGAGCTCAGAGTTCTTTTACCTCTGGTTTTGACTCTCTTGTGACTGTTTTGGAAATAATTTGTCCAGACAACACTTCAAGAAGGATGTTTAAAAACTAGAGGAGTTTCAAAGAAGTGTAGTAAAGAATGATTACAGGACTGTCAAACATGTTTTGTAGTAAGACCCAAAGAGCTCAATCTATTTTAGCTTTCTAAAGAGAAGGTAAGGTGTGAGGTGATCATACCTTATGAGCACTGAAATAGGAAGAAAAATCTGGATCTTCCGTTTAACAGACAAAGAGATAAGATCTCCTGACAGAAGGTGATGGGAAACAAATTTGTGAATGAGGTGTGCTTTTGTGGTGAATGAAATCAACTGTTAAAATAGCTTACCAAGATTTATGGTAGAGTCACTATTAGTGGATTTCTAAAAAACAATACCAGTTGGGTTTGGTTTTGGGTTTTTTTCCTTAGGGAGAGAGAGAGAGGCTTGACCACAACTGCTAAAGCTTCACCAGGAATTGACCTGGAGATTCCTAACTCAAGATATCAGACCAAGATAGTCCAAGGGGACTCTTGTAATCATAGGCTCTCTTACTCTGCAGAGGCAGCATGTGCATAGTACATGTTTCCCTGCACTGTGTGGCACCCAAATTCCAGTGGACGGTCTCCAGCCTCTGGCTGTGCTGCTTTACCAAGGAAATCTACTTGGTGCAGACCAAAGGAGCCTGGGAGCAAAGTACATGTGCAGTATGACCCTCTGGGATACCAGGTCAAGGTATGGACAAGTACATGTGAAGAAGGGTGGGCCTTAGTGCCTTCCAGTTTGTAACCCAAGGTATAAACAACTGTGAAATACTTGGTTAAGATGAAAGGTGTTTACACCCAGTAAGCTTGTAGAAGGTCAAATATGCTCCAAGCAGGGGACACAGAACAGTATGAAGAAAAAAATTACAATACATTCCTCTTAAATATGGCATTGTTTTCAAGTATGGACAATTGTCTTACAACATAGTAACAATAGTTATTTTTTGCCCAAAATGTAGATGTCATCCGTTACATTCTCTGGGTTCTTTTTTAAGATAAATAAACCAGCAACTGCCTACCCTTGCACACACTTTCTCAGGCATGGTTTTGGATACTGCCTGTTGCAGAGCGGTCACAAAGCTGTGCATTGCAGACTGAGAACCCCATAGCCTTACTCTTTGCAGTAATGCCAAAAGTGCTAATGTAGGTGTCTGCAGGAGCAAGAACTTATAAAGGTTCTGAACCATTCCTAAAACTGTATGTGTTGCGTGATGATTTTGCGCTGCATTGTTCACACTCTAATAAAGGACTCAAAGCAGGTGCTCAGTGCAGTGCAAGCATAATAACGTATCTTTCCTAAATCTTACAGAGATCCCAGTCCTTTTCATGGCTCATGACCAGTCTGAACCTCTAGAAGAGGGGGTAGAGCTTTGTGCTGAAGTAGCAGACCATTCCAGTATCACGGCTTGTAAACTAAGGATCAGGGGGCTTATATCTGCAGAGCCTTAACAGCATAAGTCAATGAAATCCAGCTTGAAGAAACACCACTTGAATACCTGCCTGTCATTTTTTTTTCTGTCTTCAAGGGGTTTTATTATTTGCAGTGCCCTCAAATACACCTTTCCACCTAAAGACACATTCATGTGGACAGCTCTTTGTTTTGTTTTTCCTTCCAACCAGTGCTTTTGTGTATTTCTGAAACTTAAGACACCTCCTCTGCTACTACAGTACTTATCTGTAACACCATCGCTTTGAGGGATTAAAGCAGGTTACTTGTTACACACTTAGATCAAGAGTTATCTGAGTAGAAAGTCTATCCCGTTAGGGTTGGCGGAATCTGTTTTTGATCTTGAGTTGTTTTGATTTTCTCTAAGAGCAAGTAACATGTTATTTTAACTTCTGAATAAGGTGTGCTACCTGACTGTGTCTCTTCTGTTTGGCAGAAAGGATTAGAAACCTCCACAGAACTTGCACTCTATTAAAGCAGAGTGCTCACCATTGAGAACCAAGGAGCTGAATTGTTTTCAGATTATATGTGTGTGTGTGTCTTTCCCACATCAAAGACTTTGATGGAAGCTGTTCTCGCTATTGTCAGGAATGCAGGGATTGGCACAAAGGTGATTAGCAAAATTGCTTTTCTGTAGGAGAAGCACAAAAATTATCAAAGGATTAAAGAGGATAAAATTAAAAGGTTATGCTGAATTTGGGGGCAAATTTTCTGCTTTTAAATTTTCTCCCAAATTATACATATTGTTTTGGTTTTTACCTATAAAATATTTGCCAGAAGAAACCAGGATTAGCAGCTGTTTCATATGAGTTCTGTTAAAGGGAGATGAAAAAATCTTCCCTTAAAAATATTCTCAACAGACCCTATTCCAAAACCCATCCACAAGAAGCTTTTGATGAGTGCTATGGGCACACAGCTAGCAGCCGTCCCTACAATGTTCTTAACAGCCACAGGATTGGGACCTTTAGTCATGATTATGCTGAAAATATTATTTAAAACAATTCCATAAATCAGTTTGTCATCAGTGATGCTGTTTGTTTACTTTTCTCACTACACTCTGCTGACAAAGATACTAAACTGAGGGGATCACTTTCATTATCCACTTGCTAGGCACATGCAATGCTTTTGTATTTTGATCAAGCAGCTGAGCGGCTTGAATGGTTTGGGAAAAAAGGCAATAAAAAGGGATTCTCAAATATTTTAGTGTATCAAAATGAACAGAGCCTTCCAGAATCTTTCTTGCTTGGCAAAACCGCAGTGCAATAAAAAAATATATCACCTCCCATAGCCAGCAGAAGTGTCTCATCTTGCTGTTTCAGACTTTGTTTATTGTGCATTTTATTTTGAACAGTCCTCTTATTAGTTGCTAAGTACAAGCCATATATACCTATTTCTTGTCTTTGCATTTTGAGTTTTGTTTGTTTGTTTGACTATTCTGTTCTTCCCAGGAAGTCACCCGGAATATTTTATTTGTTTTAAACCTCATTTATCAAAGTATTATCTAAAGCATCGGATCAGAAAATGTTCATTGTAACTGTTTTCCCAACAATGACCTTCTTCCTCCCCCCCAGGCCACATCAAGTTGTCATTCACCAGACAGCTGTGGAATTTGGAATCATTCCTTTTAAAAGCTTTACAATTCCAAATGGTAGATTTCTAATGGCACAATATGATTGCCACAAAGATCTTTAAATTTCCCAATCCTCCAGGCTTCAAAGGCTGGACCGTCCTTGATCTCCTGAAGGAATGCTTTTGAATCTTGTTCTTTTATAGGGGCTACCTATGAAGATATTTTAGGGGCTTTTTCCTTTCGTACTTAAAACTGGAGGAACTAAACATTCAAATACCGCTGGCATTTTTGGGAGTGAGATCAAGACATACAAAGTTGTTTCTAGGGATTCTCATCTCAGTTTTTATTAATTCCATAGGTAGTTCCAAAACTTTTTGGAGTATTTATAAGCAATATTAATATCTTTGGTGTAGCGGTGACTGTGATACTGTTTAATCCTGCATTTTCCTTACACCTACATGGCTACATTGTGCAGTTCCTCACCTGCCTTGAGCAAGTCTGACAGTGCCCTGACTCATCCTGTGTCCATGGGTACAGAGGGGTTCATTGCTCTTGGAGGATTCACTGCTGTCATATCACTTACAAGGTAATAATTTGTTTAAGAAAGGTGAGCAAACCTAATCCTACAAATGGTTTTGGGTCTGCCTTGACCAGGCAACCAAGACAGAGCCTAATTACCTGCAACAACTACAAATAAGCAAAAGTATTAGAGTCCTAGGCTCACTTCTCTCTTTTTCTACAGTCAGAGGAAACATTTCACTATTTGTCCTTTCTTTCACAGCAGGATTTCTCAATCTGGAAGCTGACATTTTTTATTTCTTGCTGGTTAATTCTATTTCTTACTACTGAAACACAGAATTCATTAATTTGAAGTTAAGAGACTTACAGTGCAGCAACAGGAATCTGGCTGGTGCTAGAAACAGCCTTTCTTTCTATTCAGTTCAGCTTATGCCAACCCATAAGGCAGGTTTTACCCTCTCTCCTCTTACAAATGAAGCACACATATATAAAAAAATCAAGGACAGTATCCCGCTGTCCACACACAGTAGGTCCTAGTCCTGCACAGTCCTATTACACAGATTCATGATAGATTTGGGGTCTTCAGCTGTACCCACCTTGGGGAAAGCACTGTCCTTTCTGTGCCCCTACAGTACCTCACACAACATGACCTCTGCTGTGACTGAGCCTCTCAGGTATTGTTAGAAGGAGCAATTAATGCTTTGTCACTGCAGTAAGTGTATGTTTAGACACCCCATGTTGGCAGTGCACGTGATTTTTAAACAGTCTGCAGCCTAACCTCAGGTTTTGTGACGACAATAACAAACTGCAGGAACCAGTGATTACTAACCCAGTTTATGGGTCAGGGAACAGGCCTCAGATCCTCATTTACACAGTTTCTTATGATCACGTAAAGCCCCACTCTCCAAGACTATTTTTATTTGTTTGTTTAGATCAGTTTAAAAAAAAATCCCAGGTCCCAAAATAGAGAATGTTTTCCTTTGGAACTGGAAGCAAACACACTTGATGACTTTAACATCTGTTGGACAATGCATGGTTGGGTGGTGGGCACCTCACACAGTTTTGTGACAAACACGTGTGCATACAGCGTGTCAGATTATAAATCCAAGAATAAAGAGTCATTAAAACCTCCCTTCTCTAGCCCACCTGCCATGAAAATAGGCTTTTCACTCTATCTATTTAAACTGAAAATTGAGTATTCGGAAGAAAAATGCCGACATTCCAGGGATTCAAGTCAAAATCTCCCCCTCCAGTAAAGGAGGTCTGTCAATTGAACATAGATTGATCCATTGTCTGTCTCCCATCAGGACCCACAAGCCACCCCATGCACATATGCTTCTATTCTGGCTTGAAACAGACCTCACAGTCCCAGGCCATCCCAGTAACATTTACATCTGTCATGAGCTTGATCTGAAACTGCACAATTCTTAAATACCTTTCTGGTTTTAGCATGTGGGGCAGTTTTTGGGTGCAGATTCCAGTGAGATTAGCTGGCTACCCAGCAGAGCATGAGCCCCCTCAGCTCCACCATAAGTACAAACCTTCCTGCTCTTGGAAGGGAGAAAAGGAGAAAGAGACACTTGTGCACTGAATCAACTCTTACCAGAATTCACTTGACTGCCACGAGTGCTAAATTCTGTCCTATCCTTTTTTTTCCCTCCAGTTTGTAGTGGATTTACCACTGTTTGTATGCCTGAAGTGTTAGTAACAATCTATTGAAATGCATTTTAAGGACAAAACATCCAGGCTGGGCAAGATGTCCATGCCCCTGCAGAGGAGAAAAGGTTTCTGATTAACAGACATAAATTGTGACTCTTGAAACTGAATTCACTAGTATGGTGAAGCCTGACAAATCACAGTGCTTCTCACAGATTATTCTCCTCACTTGTAATTGTGCTTGTTTATCTGTTTAGCCATCACGAGCCTTAAACACACTCTGAGCCTAATAACTGCATTAGTAATGCCCGGAAGAAAACAGCTTTCTAAGGCAGGTAAAGCCCATAGCACCTTTTCCCTTTTGGTTATATCTTTTTCCATGCACACACATACAAATGTGCCATTTTTTTACCCCAGCATGAATATCTGTACAAGGAACCAGTGATGCCATCTCCTTGCTTATTTTCTGATGTGTGGGGCCCATTTGCTGTGTGGATGCCCTGGCAGGTGTTTGGATGTGCAGGTGTCTGCACAGGCAAAGTCCTGAGCACAAGCACAAAGATTCAAATATCAGGACCTTTCAGCCTGAACCTGACACTGCCACTTTAAAACCAGAGATGTGGACATCAAAGTTTTCCACTCCCCAGAAGGAAAGGACCATTTTACACGATGTCTCTCATCTCTCTGCCTTTCCTACAGCCTTCTCTCTCTCTCTCACATACACACTTTTTCTAATACCATCCCTCCCTCTCCACTTCAAACCATGGGAAAAACTTAGGAAAAGAAGCTTGCCGACTAAGGGACCGTTTCACTGCATTGTGTTTTCCAGCTAGACCTGAACAGACTGAAATCAATTCAGCTCTCTCTTGCTCGCTCTTTCCCTCCCTCTCCCATGTCTTTTTTTGTTTCTCTTAGATCGTGCTCTCTGCTTTAAGAAAGCCCGGTTTAGTTATATCCATCCCCATAGCAATCAAGTGACCAGTGTTTTTTTATTGCTTGTAAAAACACAGTATCTTTTTCATGGGAGTCAGGTTCTCCTTTGGTTTGAAATGCCCAGTGAGCAGTGGCAACAACCTGCAGAATCTTTGATCAATTCTCACATATCCATTTGAAGTATCTTTAGTAGACCCATCAAAAGAAAGGGGCTTGGTAATTAATATTTTAATAGAGTGTACCAGCCTCTCACTGTGTTATTGGCAAGAGGCCTGATTTAACAGGAGCACACAAATACCTCTGTCTGATCTGAATTGCTACGTGCTCTAAAAAAATATACGTTATTAAAGCTGAAGTCCAGCTGTTGCTATATTAATATCCTCTGTTTTTTATTTGCTCCTACCTTTTGGAAGGTTTCAGTTTTCATTCTGAAATTTTCCAGGCTTGCTCCCAATACTGAGGTTATAACTGCAGGGTAAGAACCAGAGGAGAATGCAAGAAGGTTCACTGGAAACTTGAACAGGTGAGATTCAGCACAGTAGAGCCAGCAGCCCAAAGAAGACAGAAGTGTCACTTAAATTTTGATTGTACAACCTGTTGACAAAAGGACAAAATTAAGATGTGTGTGCAAGCTGGCTCTTATGCTTTCCAATCTTTGGAACAGTTAATTCCACAGTGAGTGTTCCCTTAACCTATTTTTTTCTTTCCCAGAGTTGTCCAGGGTCTCAGGACCAGATGTGAGGGCGCTGTAAACAAGAGTTTTCACTGAGTTTAACAGAATTATGCTGCTTTATATTGAAACATAAAGAAGGTGTCACCTAAAGAAAACACAAAAATTATCCACCTATCCAGAACTTCCATAGTAAAGGAAACCCAGCAACCAAGACAAACCACAAAACAAATATCCAATGAAAGCCTAACAACACAACTTCAAAACAATTTAAGTAAGAAAAATGAAGGTGCTGTGAAGTTGCAGGTCATAACCAAGTGGATATCACACCCAGTGGACCAGAACCCCAGTCCTGAGGACATGCATAACACTCTCCCAGGCAAACTAGGCTTGTAAAGTCCAGCCAGCAGGTAATGGCATGCCAAGGGCTTCTTCTCGTGTAGCCCCCCTTGATCACAAAATGACGAGGTCTTGGTATGCTTTAAGGGCAGCTAGATCAAGACCAGCACTGCAGAAACCCGATCACCCCTTACCAGGTGTTCAGTTCAACAGCCAGTCCCAGGGCAGGTACATCCCATTTGAGAACTGAATTGTCACTTTCTTTGCTACCTGTGTTTTTCAGCTGGAAGCTGGAGCAACCACAAACACAAGCACTAAAACCTGCCTTTCAGACTGACAAACTCAAAAGTCATTTGTCTGTCACTAGCTCTGAAAATCATGCAGAGTACTGTTGGGTGCTCAAGACCACTGAGAACATTTTATTTAGGTGCCTAAATACTTTTTTCAGTGTCTAGTTTCTGACTCCTAACACTACATGTGCTGTGTCTCACCTACCTTCTGCACTGTTTTGCTGTGTGCAAATTTTAATACTACAATTCCAAATTAATTCCCAAACAGTACTGCACAGCGTGTCCTCTATTTCCTCTACCACCTCAAATACACTGGTAGTAACAGTCTTGAAATGTAACCAACCCAGAATTTGTAACCTGTATCCTAATTTTGCCTGCACCCAGAACATGGCCTAGTTATTTTCAGCTAGCTTTTCAGACCTTTATTTGGTAAAGGAGGTGATTAATTATGACCCTGATTTCATGCTATCCAGACTTTTACATAAAGAAATTGAAGTTCTTAGCTATTCAGGTCAGCATCAATTCTATTTGGTTTACACATGTCAGTGTTATGTGTGTGTTTATAAATATTCTCTGTATTTAATAAACAATGTATTCTGTAAATAGAGGTTACCTAGTATTTTTCTTAAAAATGAACATATACTGACTAACGTGCATAGGAGTACAACAGATTCTTTACAAAATTGTAGAAAGGGGCAAGTAACACTGTACAATGAAGAAACCCTAGATGATAATAGATATTTGTCTTGAAGATAAAAAGAGGTGCATAAAGTTATCCTTTCTGCAAGGTACCTCCCCGTTTGAGTGCTTAATCATACAAACTCCTGGAAGCATTAGCAATGTTTTTTGGGTTTTGTTTCTCTTTAGAGAAAATGTTGTGGTTAAAAAGAAAAATAAATAAAGATAACTTAAACATGGGGCAAAGCTTTGGTGTGTTGTTATTGTGTGTGTATTTTCAGGAGCAGTTTCCCAAGAGCTCAGTCTTTTACATGCTGTGATTTCTTCTGACTGTTCTGACTTCTTGTTTTATATAATACCAAATTTAAATCTAAATACAATTTTTTCAAGCACTTTAAGGTGCTGAAATTGCCTGGCAGCTTTAGTTGCCCACTTCCAGGTCTGGTGAGCTTTTCTGGCTTGCAAATAATTGTAATGATTGTGTGTAAATGCCATCTCTTGGGACTCCTGCGACAGATACTGTAGGAATGCAGCTCCCTTGCAAGTAGCAGACAGGGATCCACTTCCCTCCCATTTTAAAACATTCTTTGGGAAAAACTCTTTCTCTCCATCCAGAATCTCAATTATCTCCCTGAAAATCCTGAGAAGAGGGTTGAAAACAGGGTACACACTAGAGGAAAAAAAATTAAAGTTAAAAAGGTAGTAGGGGAGAATAAAGACATTTTCCAGCTCACATGAACAGACGGACAAGAATAGCCTTCTGAGCAATCTGAACTTTGTACAGGAGCATAAAGACAGCAGATGAACATTGGATTAAAAAGGCAGAGGAGTGAACTACAGTGAGAAAGGAGAGAGATGGTGTTGAGACATTTTCAGGGGGGCAGGGTGATGATTCGTTGGGCCAAGTGACCTTTTCCCATCCAGCAATTTCTTCTGTCCCAGTGCAGAATGACAATGGGAACCCAATGGCAGCGCAATCTGA
Organism: Fringilla coelebs; assembly: GCF_963513975.1. Taxonomy (NCBI): domain Eukaryota; kingdom Metazoa; phylum Chordata; class Aves; order Passeriformes; family Fringillidae; genus Fringilla; species Fringilla coelebs. Next base: position 23,570,378 of record NC_140066.1, on the reverse strand, counting down.
CATCCACGTCCATACTGAAAGAGATTCAACTCGACCGTGCTGCACTGCTGTGGCTATGGGATGCTGTGAAACAAGCCAGACTGAAGTTTCCAACTTGCCCTCTTTTCTGTTGTTGTTGTTATTGCTGTTTGTTTCCATTCACCCCCTTTTATTCTCCATTTTTTTCTGTCTTGACTCTGATGGGGGCTCTTTTTGTGCAAAACAAGCCCTTCTGATCTCTTTGAAAGGCCAGCTCTTGTCATTCTTCCAGATCATCATTGTATGACATGTTTTTATATCAGACTGACAAAGGAGCTATTTGATCAGGGGGTATGGTGTGTGATTGTAAGAAATTCAGCTAGCCGGTGGCAACCATTGTTCCCCAAAGCGGCTCCCTGACCCCATTCTATTCAAGGAAAAACTCCCTTGGAGTGGCCTCTATTCATTGAGTAACACCAGTCCGCAGTCTCACTCCAGGAGTATGCTCAATTCAGAGGTGTGTCACCGATATTGCCCATCAACCAGCCTTTAACTCTTTCATCAGCATTAGGTTTCCAACACAGCAGCTGTTATCATGGGATGAGGTGGGGAGGGGGGGGGTCATGATGCATTCCAGCGAGCTGGAGCTCTCCTTATCTTGGAGAAATTGAACCTTCCTTTTAAAAGTTGCCTCGGAAAATATCTGCCTGCTGCTTTCTGTAAAGTGCAGCCTGAGTCATTTGCCTTCCCATCCCTGCATCCTAAAATGTCACAGTTTGTTACTCAGCTTCTAAAACAGGAATCTCTGTGCTTGCTCAGGCTAATGAGGGGCTTTGCATTGATATTAATGGTTTTTGGATTTGGCCTAAAATTATCTGTGACCCTCCTGCACCCCAATCACACAACCTTTTCTCTCCCAGATAATCTTGTACCCATGTGTGCATCCACGGTATCAGTGCAACTGCTGGCTGTAAAAAAGAACACAGAGCCAGGAATCTTACATCTCCCTGGGAACCATTTCATCTCACATTATCAGCAAAGAAAACTTAGGGCATCCTCAGGAGCTCTGAGAAGGCACTTCACTAAAACTGCTCCTGCTTCCTTCAACTAAATTTTGTGCACTAGCATAGAGCCTCTAAAACCAAGGGAGAGCGTTGCAAAATTTCATGCTAGGTGGCTCAGGGCCACTCTCCTGTGCTTGAAAGGTTATACAGCATTACCATGCAGCCTAAATGGGATCAGACTCAGGCACAAGGTGCCAAACAGCTGTGGATTTGGCACCACAGTGATTGATGGATTTGAACACTGTTGGGAGAGCTGTCCAGATAACAGGATTAAAACTGGCCAGCCCAGTACAAGTGCAGGTACACAGGTTGCTGACTGCCTTGAAGTAGCCTCTGAAGTAAATTAAACTCAGTTCATCCATTGTAGCATGGATCTGCTGCATCTGTTGATGGGAAATGTTTTCCCCGTGTAGCGAGCCTGTCTGCTGGCTGCAGCAGGCCACCCACCTCTTGATGCCGTTGCAGTGTCCCAAAAGCAGAGCTCCTTGCAGGGTGTCTTGGCTCACCATTCGCTTGCTTCCCTGGTTGAAAACACAGCCCTGCTTTCAACATCACTGCGAGACCCCTGCTCCTTCTGCTGCCTTCCTCCAGCATCCAGAATCCTGCCCGGGGTTTGGTACCACCTTGATAGCAGCCATCTCCGGGATCGGGATTTGTTAATAAACTCGGGCTCCCTCTGCTGGGACAGAGCACAAAATACGGGAGGGGCTGGGGGAACGAGGAGGGGGCTGTCTGTCTGTCCTGCAGGACAGGGTGATTTCACTGCGGGGCAGTTGGCTTTCTTTTCCCATGACATTCCAATGGATGTCACAATGAACTCTGCATTTTTCTGCACTGGGTGATAACGGTGGAATTAATAAACAGCAATGCTTTGCGCTGCAACATCCTTCACTGGATGCTCCAAAACCTCTGGGAAACTTCCAGGGACTTGTGGAGTGATTTGGCACCAGCTCTGTTTCACACAGAGGGCAGGAGGAGCTCAGGTGGTCGGCCACTTGTTCCATGTTGTGAGCTGGAATGTGTGAGGCTCTCCACTGTCCATTGAGACACGTAGTCCCAGTGCACAGTACTGAATTTTACACCTCTGGGAACAGTCCTTTAAAATGCTTCTGTCACAGACCTGCTGTCTTCTACTGAAGACTTCTCATCCCCTCAGATAAAGGCAAAAGTTGCAGCAGACTGGGGAAGCCTGCTCCTGCCCTCTCCCAAGAGCCTGCTCTGCAGCGAGACCCATCTGCACAGGAAACTGCTTTTTGGAGGCTGTGTTTGCCCAGCCATCTCTGCATCCCCATCAGTAAACACTTCCCTGCTCCACCTGCACCGTGCTAAGTGGTCACCCCGTGATTTAAAGCATGGGGGAAAGATTCAGGTGCAGCCTCACTAGCCAAGCTATTCCCAGTGTGCAGAAAGGTCCAAGCAAGGGTGAAACGTGCTAGGAAGGACAAGCAAACCCAGTTCTTGAGTCAAACAGATAAAGCTGCAGAGAAGACACTTTAGGGAGACTTTCGCAGTGCGTCTTAGACTCTTCCCATCTGCCACCTGTGAATTCAGCATGCTACATTATCTCTATGACCTTTAATCCACCCCTAGTTACTGTGCAGAATGTTACTGCATCAACATTTTTTCCAACAAAAACTGCAGTGTAGATCAAATTAAATGCATTTCCTCAGCAAAGCTGCTGCCTCCATCGCTCACATCTGAGCTTCCTGCCCAGAGATCACTGCTGAGGGTAAGCAGGCTGCTCTGCATACTCTGGTTTCAAGGAAGGTCAGACATTTCCTAGCAGCTCAATACAGGGAAATAACTCCAGAGACCTGTTGCCTTCCATGACAGTTCCCACCAGTAAATAGTGCACCCAGCTTGCAGCTAAGTCTGTGTTATGGTCCTGCAGCGTCCTGATGTTCACCTGCTGCCTCAGATCTTATCTAGGGCTGAGCCTTCTCTGTCTAGGCTGTTGGCAGAGGTTTGGATTCACTGCTTTGGTAGGGAAAGATTTGCTTCCCCACGATGAATGTTCCTGAAATAACATACAAACTTCTTCAGAGTTCCTACCCCCACAGGTTCTCTATAGGTTTAAAGCAGAGCAAGAAGCAACACAGTAAGGTTTCTGGGGATGAGGATTCTGCACTATGTTGATGACACTCCTCCTCCCCATCCTGAGCTCTTCATGCCCCACTGACACTCACTCTACCTTTATCCTTATGACCTTTTGTATTATGACTGCTTCCCACACAGCCAGCTTCAAGTAACAGCTCAAACCTGCTCCAGACAACAGCAGTGGCAGCATTATCCATCCTATGCATAAAATCCTGCAAGCTGGCACAGTCAGAGCTTTCCTGCACTGGCACCAGTGGGGAGGGCCAGATCCAAAAGTACCCACCAGTGCACAGTGCCTGTGATGCTGCCCAGACCCGGAGCAGAGTCTGATCTCAGCGTCCAGTATCTCCAGTCAGTGCAACTCCTCTGGACCATTCATCAGGACAGGTTATAGCCAGGTCATCCCAGCTTGCCATGCCACAGGGTGAAGCTGCCTCTGGGGTGGAGCAGGCAGCAGAGGAACAGTGAGCAGTGGGTGCTGCCTAGTAAAGTACCCATGAAATAGCTGTCTGTGTCACACTGCCATTTCTCTACGTGACAGTCCCTTGAAGCAGCCCGTTAGGGGTTCACTTGGTCTCAATAGCAGAGACTCCGCATTTGTCATCTCCTGAGTGACAAGAGGACTAAAAGCCTATGTGCTTCACTAACCAGTTCCAGCTTCCTTCTCCTTCCAACAGGTATTCATTGCCAGGAAACCTACCTTAGGGAGCATAGGATGGGACTCAAAGCCCCTCCTCGCCCTTCCACTGGCCAGTCCAGCTGCTTCTGCTTTTCCATGTAGGACTACTCCACACTCCTGCCTGCTTTGTCCCCTTTGCTGTTTGTCCCTCTGCTCACAGCAGCAGTGCAGCTTTCCACACCAAAGGTAGCAAATACACAAAAGAAATGCCCCATCCACACCATGTGTAATGTGATCCATGTCACAGTGCTGAGGATTTGTCTGAAATCCCAGCTCACAGAGTATCGCCATCAGCACAAAAACCTCAGCTGTAATTTTCTCTTACCTGTAGGGAAGTTTCTCATCCTTACTGAAGCTGAAGGCAAACTGGCTCCCCCAGGGAGCCCCAGACCTGGTTTGAGAAGCCCCAGCTGGTGACTGGAGTGCCTGGGACCACAGTGGCCTGGAGGCTGTCACATTCACCAGCTGGCAGCTTGGCCCCGGGGGTGCCACCTCCACATCCCACCACACCGCCCTGGAGTTCAGCCTCATCCAGGGAATGCCACCGCTCCTGCAAGGAGGTTGGAGGGGAGCACTGGTGAAGGACGGGCGGCTGCTGTGGTGGGGACAGTCATCAAGCACAAGTCATCCCCCTGCACCAGTGTCAAGTGCGTGGCAAGCCCACGGCTCTGCAGGGGGAGGTGGTGAAACTCTCAGCTCCTTGCAGTGATCGCTCTGAGAGGGAGTGAAGTGCAGACACCTTCAGGCTCCACAATGGAGCTCAGCTCATGTCAGCAACCACTGCTCTCCCATCTTGATCCCACCAGTCCTTTAGGGGCTGGGGATGCCCCTTCACCAGCCAGCAGCAATTAGTAAGAAAGAGCTTTTCTAATAATTAACCAGCTTGTGATAGTGGTGGGATTTGGGTCAGGGCAGCAGGTGCTGCACATACTGCCACAAGCCACAGCCACAGCCTTGGGAATTTGCAGTTTCCACAGCACTTCCTGCCCTATTGTGCCCCTCTACATCTTGGTCACTCCTCAAAAGTGCCGTGGGACAGCATCTGGGGTCAGTGCCCAGCTCCTGAAACACAGATTCTGCCAAAACCCTTGGGTATATGAAAACCTGTGCTCTCACTGCTGTCGCTGTGCTGGCTTAGTGTGAGAGAATTGCAGACATGGGCTTGGAGGATAATTAGGTCAAACCACCTTCTGCTCACATGTGAACTTATCCACAGTGGTTCTAGTGAAATTGGAGGAAAGACTTTGGCTTTACCCATCACAACTGAGACCAAAAATAGATCAGATGTCAATATATAGATGACAGGAGATAGAGTCCTCCTGGGAAGGCACAAGATCCAGCATTTCAGATTTCATTATAAAATAAATGCTGCCTTTGCCTTAGAGATGTGCTGTGGCCATTGCAGCTGGATGCAAGTGTCAGGAGACTGTAACTTCCTTACCTGCACCTCCTGTGAGGACCATCCACGTCTCTCTTCTTCAAAACAGACTGGAGCTATATTGGTCCCATCTGAATGAGGATTACAGCTCCTTGGTATTGCTCTGCAAGTCCTGCAAGAACCTCTTGGAAAACACCAGCCCTGAGCAGAGACATCTGGGTGGTTGTTGCATCTTTTCTCCTCTCAAGGTCCTGGACACAGCCAAGCCAACACCAGACTGTATCACCAGATGCTGAGGCCAAGACACTTGGCTGCACTTCACAAGAGATATTGACACATGGGAATCTGCTTAAAAAGTCCCTACAAGAGCTCAGAGAGGCCTGGGAAACCTGCTTGCTCTGCCTGGAGAAACTTGGTCAGGTGGGATGACACTGTAGGCTGGAAGAGGGCAAGATCAAGTGCTGCGAGTTAAAGTTAGGCATTTTAGGCCAAAAATTACAAAGAATATTGAAATATGGGGTCCCTGCAGAATATCCTTTCTTCCTGTTCCTTCAGTAAGAGCTGTGACTTTCACTCAGAAGGCACTGAGCAGGTTTCTCTCATCCAAGTATGCAGAAGACTGGGACGAACATTCCGAATATTCCCCACGACCTTGAAATCTGCTGATGTAACAAATCCAGTCAGCATTCAGGATAGAGTCCAATCTTCAGTCAAAGCTGAGGAATTGGACGTGAGGTTTAGAAAAAAAAATCAGGTTTGTGGTTTTATACCTCATTTATAACTCAGATTATTGCATATATGCATTGCTTCTCCCACTGGACCACTGCCATACCTTTTCTTGGCCTCTTACAGATTGATTCAGCTGATTTGCAGCTCTGCCAGAATTTCTATCAGATCTCAATCTTTCTGGTTACTGATTTCCTCCACACCTTCTCTAAAGAGGGGCTATGCCACTTGCTTTCATCTCTGGCTGGGAGCTCCTCTGTGTTCACCCTGTGTCTGTGCAGAGCCCAGAACAGCATCGACTGCTGTGGCACAAAGTATAAGTAGGAATGAGGATGTGATACTTTGGCAGAATAGCTCTGGAAAGTCTGTGCTCTTCTCCTTCTAAATTCTCTGCTGAGGGTTTGGCTCCTCTTGCATTGGCTGCTGAAAGCTAAGCCAGCCTGGTGATGATGGAGCATTTCTGATGTCTAAAAAGAGCCCCCAACAAAAGCAATCGTTTCTGTTTATAGCTGACCTTCTCTGGTATACAGAAAGTCTGAGGGGGCCGAGCTCATCCAGCTCCAGCAGGCAGGATGCACCCATCAGCACCACCTGGAAGGACGTGTCCAACAGAGCTCAGGGGGAATGGACACCCAGAGGATGCACAGGCTGGAGCTGCTGTAATTCAGCCCAGCCAAATGCATAAGCTGCAAGTAAAACATTTGCTCACAGACACAATGAGTGAGAAAACTGGGTTGTCTGCCTACCCCAAACTCCTCATTTTTACTTTTGTAAGAACCAGTTTCTTCTTGTGCACACTGGAGGTGAAACCCTGACTGATCTCCTGGATGTAGAGGCTCACTGCACATGCACTGCCTGGCTTGGGGGGAGCTTCAGCTGCAACCCAGCCCCCCAGTATGGGTGGCAAGGTAATCCCAATGTGGGAGAGAACCCATCTTATTTTAGTAGGTATCTGATGAAATAAACAACTTTGTCCTGTTTGCCCAAGGATCTAATACAGCTAATTACAGAAAACGTGCACCATGCAGGGCTATGTACTGGTGGGAGTTTGGGATGACCATGCATGCAGTGAAAGGACAGAAAAGCATGGCTCCAGGGAGAACCAGATCTGCACTTAGAGGAACCCTGCAGGAAGATCTTTGAAACCCCTGCATGGGTCTCAGGAGCACATGTCCTGCTGAAAGGCACCAGGTCCCAGCTTCAGAAACAGCTCAGGCCCTGGCAGGAGCACAGCCCCTGAGTACCCACAAAAGCACAACCACCACAGTGCTGTTCATCGAGGTGCTCACTCCTCACCCTCCATTGGAGCCTACATTTCACAAAGTCAACCTCTGAAGTGCATCCTCTGCATTTTCAAAGTCTTTCCTTAACAGGTGGCTGCCTTCCTCCTCCCCAAACATGCTACAGCTTGAATCAGCCACTTTGATCTGGGGGAAAATATCCCCGGGGGAGGAAGCTCTGGATGTAACACCAGCAATGTGTTTGAACCAGCCTGTCAGGGCACAGTGGAGAACCTGGGCCTGAAACTGTGGAGGGAAAAGGATGAAGACCTGACCAGCAGTCCTAAACAACCCCTGCCTGAACCCTGGGACCCAAAGAGTATTTTATAGCTTTTATAGAGGTACTCCCACCTGCAGGAGCCTACACTGCCTTCCAGCAAGCACAGTGTCCCAGGCTGCTATGGAGACATCCCAAGCTTGCTCTTGCTGATTGGAGCTGCTGTCCCTGTACAAGCTCCTGGCTGGTGCTACAGATGGAAATGCTGGTTTGTGGAAACACCTGAACATCCAAACGAGATACATTAACCTGTGCAGGTTTGCTGGCTGGAACAGTAACTGTGGAAGAGAGCTGGACAATGAGCTGTTCCCACCCTCGAATGCTGTGATGCCCCCAAGGATCAATGGTTGCCCTACAAAGAGCAGTGCCTGCCCTCCTGGAGCACTGTGTGGTGGCAGCCCTGTTCTGGTGGCTGCCAGCTCACCCCAACACATGCCAATGACCCCCACTTTAATCAAAATGGATAAAAGTTGTGGTCATCCCCTTGCCTGCTCTGCTGGTGTGGGACAACTCAAACGTTTGCCTGAGCCAGATGCATTCACAAAATTTTGGTTTTAATGGCTTTTTTGTGACAGAGGTTGGCTCCTGCACTGCAGCCCCAACTGCTGAGAAATCAATCATTACCAGCAGTTAGCTGTTTGATGGTTAACAGCCTGAACCCAAGCCAAACTGGTTGTTAATTGGGCTAACAACTGATTTCAAGGGGTTGTTTTGCAGGGCCCAACACTCCCAGCAATTGACTTGGAGTTGTAACTAGCAGCCAGGCAGCAATTAGCAGAGCCCGGGGAAATTCGCAGGCCATTACCAAAGGGCTGGCTCCCAGCTGGGCTTCTGCTTCTCATGGGGAGATAGGGAGCACAGCCACAGCTCGGGGCCTGAGCAGGCACAGCCAGCACTCAAGGTCCCATTTCACATCCTGATAGTCAAAATTCTATGGATGTACAGCCTAGGTCTCATCCTGCACTTCAGGAGGCTCTTATGGGTTTTTTTTTAATGTTGTTATTGGAGTGCTCTTAAAATTTGCTATGAACTTCCACAGGGAAGGACACCTTCCAGCTCTCCTTCAAATCCCTTCTCAGGACTCTGCTGTGGCAGCAACCAGACCCATGTTCACATTTATCTGACAGCTTATGGCACCTGCTACAGTGGACCATAGGAAACATGATGTCTTTGGGACAAGGGCTGCTCCTTACTCTGAGAGATTAAATCTCATTAAAGAGGAGATTCCAGCCACCAAAATGTAGAACTACAGCAGAAAGATTTTGCAAAACAATCACAGAAAGAGCAAGGCTGAGATTTTTTTTCCTTCTCCTCCTCCTATAAATTTTTGAGAGGAAAGCAATTAGAAAACACTACTGGCAATATTGGCAGGGGAAGCCAGCCCAGGAAGCAAGGACCCTTCACAGTGCCGTGGTCATGGTTAGAAGGGGTTACTCCATGGCTGATCAGAGGGCTTGGATGGGAGCAGTGGCAAAGATCAGGCATTCACCAAACTGGGGAGGCTCTGACAGCCCTCAGCATCCAATTTCCAGCCCACAACATCCAGCAGCACAACCTTAGCAAAGTGATAACACCTGGACACGGCTGGAATGGTTCTTCCCCCAGCCTCTGATCTAGGACCATGATTTTATCTTGGACACCACACAGCCTGGAAGGACATTCCAGTGTTACAGCTACTGTGAACATAGGAGAGATGCTGTAAGTCACATGGAGCCCAAGAACATCCCCTCTGCTCCCACAAGAGCAAATCTGAAGTGCATTTCCTTGCACAGTACCTGGGCCATTAGGCAACCTGGGGGAACAGCCATAACCTTCAACCAATCCCCACAGGAGCCCTCTCTTGTCTGCAGCTGATGTGGTGCAGGGCCAGTGGGAGGACAAGAAGTTCTGCTGGAGCCTGGCACCAATTTCATGCTGACTTTGACACTGAAAAGACTGCAGGTTCCCGTTAGCCCAGTCCCAAACATCCCTCCAACATCTCCCAACACCTCCTCTGGTGTACCAAGCCACAGGGGCCATGTCTCCCTGGGCCCATGGCTTGTCAACACCAGAGGCCACAGCACATCCTTGTCCAGGAGGAAAGCAAACAGCAAACTTAGCCATCAAAGGTCTTCTGCAGCAAAGCCACAGGAACTGGAGGGCAGCCCCATTTCTAAGGGAGAACTGATAGTGCTGTAGGTGTGCTTGGGGAGGGGGCAGAAACGCTGCAAATGGGAAGCAGAGTGGTAATCAGGAGCATATGTGTAGGTGTTGGAGCATCCCAGGTGCTACAGAAGTGCTAAGTGTTATTACTATGGCCAGGAAACTGGCTGTGAAAAACAACTGTACTCCACATCCCCCCTCTCTGCATCTTCTCCTGGGTCTGGACCTGAGACTCCCCATCAGACTCAGGAAAAGAGGAACCAGCCTCAAGGTGCCTTTGGCTGCACCCTGTGGTCAGACAACCTGTGTGGGAAGGAGAGGAGAGGAGCAGAGAGGGACCAAGGCTCAAAAGGAGCATCAGGTCTGGTCGCCCTGTGACCAAGAAAATGTTGTGCCTTGTCAGAGTATGGTGCTGTCCCTCAACACAAGTTGAGTGTTGCTGCAGCACAGAAGGATGTTTCCACACGTGAGACGCATTTTGTGGCCACCCTGCCCAAAGTAATCTATCTCACGAGCTCCTGGCCCTGGAGGGCCATTCCCCTGTGACAGCACTGAGCTCATTTCTGCTCCACTTGGTGCCACAGCCATGCCTGGCTGGTATGGAGCAGGGCACAGAGGAGTGCTGAGCCCTCCCTGCTGGCAGGATGCAGCCCACCTACAAGCCAGTTTGGTTTGGAGTGCCCAAAATATGAGATCCCCCACTGAGTCCCTGAGCATTCCCGTTTCTGGCTATAAATCCCTCCCAAGGAGGAGTCTTTAGAGAGGGGGCTGAGATGATCCACAAGCCACCCCCCACCCCCTTCCCGAGAAGAATTGCTCTCACACAAATGAAATGTGTGTAATTAATGGGCAGGGGGCTGGACAGGTCTGAGATGAAAGCGTTTCCTGGACTTGTCCTTCATTTGCATGGTATCAGAAGCTGTTCAGAAGGTGTGACTTTTCCCACAGGGAGCCCTCAGTTCGGTGGCACAATAAAGCCAGAACTTCTTACCCAGAATTAATTAAAGGAGGGGGAGGGGGATGGCAGGGAAATGTTTGAAAGCTGAGCCTGATGCAATAAACAAACAGCCCAGTCGTCCTTCCCAAGCTGCCTAAGGAAGCCTGGGCAAGCCCCAGCCCTGCACAGCATCCCTCAGCCCACCCTGCTCAGTGGGCACCCATATCCAAGCAAACCTCCTGGAAAAGTTGTAAAGAGAGAAGGGGTGGGAGCAGAGACAGCATGTGCCAAAAGGTTTGAGGTTTGGTTGAAAAAGCAGGGATGCAGCCCCAGCTCAGACAGCACATACCCATTTCCTTGCCCCTTCAATTTATTGCTGCCTGCTACTCTGCCTCTCTGCCATAGAATCACAGAGTGGTTTGGATTGGAAGGGACTGTAAAGGTCTTCTTGCTCCAAATGCCCTGCCATGGACAGGGATGCCTTCCAGTAGATCAGATTGCTCAAAGCCCCATCCAACCTGGCCTTCAACACTGCCAGGGATGGAGCACCCACAGCTTCTCTGGGCAACCACAGCAGCATTTAACCTGGAAACAGCTCTTTGTCTTGCCTGGTGCTGCCCTGGTGTGTTCACTCCACATTCACTTCTTACCCTGTGTTAGCTGGCTGGACCAGATGGGCTTCCCTGTGATCTGGCAGGGTGGAGTCTCCCAAACATTGCTCAGCTCCAGCCTTGTCACTGCATCCTCATGGTGAAGCCCTGTCCAGGCAGGGACACCACTGCTTGGAGCTCAGGATCCATCATCCCTGCTTCAACAGCCAGAGAGCAAGGCTCCTCTCCTCCTTCCTCTGCCACCTCCCTCCAGCCAGCTGGTGGCAGTGAGGGGGCTGCAGGGTGACACTGGGAATGGTGGCATTAGCAGCAGGCACATGCCCACCACAAGGACTCAGCTGGCTCAGAGCAGGGGTTTCCACCCAAAACACCCATGCTAACAGCATGAGTTAACAAAAGCAAACACCCCTCCCCAGCCCACTCCTGCATCCAGCCCCATCTCAGCACCCTGCAGTCCCCAGGGCCCTTGGAGGGCTGTGATTCTCCAGGTTGGTTCACACACCTGCTGATGAAGAAGGAAGAAGTCCCAGATTCCTGGGTTGGTGATTGACCCCATGCATTCAAACAGCAGCCAGGGTTCCTTTAACTGTGGAGGGACAGCAGATGTCACCAGGGACTGTCCCCGCCTCCCTGCATGGGTGGTGGAAGCCACCAGCCCTGGAGACCCTGTACACAGCACCCTGCAGGCCCCAGGAAGAGCATGAGCTCCTCCAGACTTACCAAGGATGAAGTGGTATCAGCGCAGAGACAGGATATGAGGAACCATTAATTAATTCACTTACTCATTAACTTACTAGAATTAGCGTCTTTAATCTTCCAAGCAATGGTGAAACAACATTGGTTGACTAGGAGCTAAAGTCAGACAAATTCAAACAATAAACAAAGTCTCAAGCTGCAGTGCTCCATGGCCGCCCAAAAGCCCTTCCATGAGAAGTGTCTGACTAGCCACGGGCCAGGTGAGCTGGGGATCCCTTCCCGGAGGCCAGGCCTGGGTGCCTTGCACTGTGGCAGAGCAGAGCAGGATTTGGGGGCTGGTGTGGTACAGAGCTGCGTGGGGACACAGGAGTGTCCATACACCTCAAACCCCGGGCTGCTGGCTGCTCCGGCTCTCGGCTGCATCCCAGGGGTGGGGGAACAGCCTTACTGGAGGCTGAGCACCCACACCGTGCCCTTCCCTGCCATAGCTGGGGCATTTGTAACAAGACAGGAGGCATGAGGCCAGTCCTGTGCCTCTGCTACCCGTACCTGGAGCAGGCACCTGGCACCAATTCACTCATGTTCACAAAGCCATTAGGAAAAGCAGTTAGACAAATTAAAGGAAGAAAAGCAACCATTAAGGACTATCAAACACCATCTCTGCCTGGGGAAAGACCAGGAGCAATTCACTTTTAATTCCTGCCGTCTGTAAACCACAACAAAGTCTGCCCCCACTGTCATCCTCAGGCTTCGGCAGCCCTTGGGTCCCTCCTGGAAGAGTCAGACAAAAGCCATCCATGCTGTCCTGCGGCTCAAGCAACATCCCTGATCTCCCTGATGCGGCAGCGACTCAGGTGCAGGGCAAGGCCAAGTGCCCAGCCCCTTCTTTTCCCTCCTTGAAATTATTGACAAATACTGCCAGCTCAGCCCAGGCTGCTGTGTCAGCCAGGGAAAGGCTCAGCCTCACACCCACAGGTCAGTCCCAGCCTGAGCCCTCAGTGATGTCACATCACAGCATTGCAACAAACCCAGGGCTGGCACCAGCGATGGTGAGATGCACCTTGCAGGGCTGCTACGCTGGGGCAGTTTAACACATTCCACAGTTTTATTCTTGCTTGCTTCCATACCTTAGAACCACTCCATCTCTGAATCCCTGATCAGCTCCTGTAAGCAAGACCCAGCACTGCATCAGAGTCGAGTATTCTCTGAAGGAGGGGATGCAACAGCCCATTTTGCACAGCCCCCAAACTCTTCTGGGAAAGAGTGGCAGCTTTATCTTGGACAGTTTCATCCCGTCCTTGAAAGCAGTGGTCAAGGCTCCATTACTCTGTCCCCATTCAACCTGCAGTGGGCCTTGCTCCCACACCTCAAGAAGGTGGCATCTGCACATTGAATCTGGAATCTGCTGCAAGGAAAACCACGATTTCCACAAGACTCATTTGGGTCCAAAATCTTGGGGCAGTCTCCCATTTTCCACAGCTTTTCCCTTGGGAAGGAAATTGCACCAACCAGCAGCCTCAGCCCCATCCTGCACCTCACTGCCATCCTCTGTCATCCCTCTCCAATGTCTGTCCAGCCCCAGCCCCTCCCTGGAAAGCATCAGGCTCAGTTAGACTAATACAAACTTTTAATGCACATATTAAATAAATATTTCAATCATTTCATATTCAATTTGTACACAACCGAAACAAAACAAAAATCCTCAAGGAAACAGGAAAAACCTCAAACAATCAAAAAAGATTGGATGAAAAGTCACCCCTGGTTCTGGCTCCTATCCAGTGTCTTTGTTTGCCCTCCCCGTGAAGAATAATTGGTTTAACCCTTTGGAGAGAGTCACAGTCCCAGGGCAGCATGTGCAGAGCAGGGCTGGCTGAGGATGTTCACTCAAAAGATTAAATGCTCCCTTTGGTTTGTTGGTTTTTTTTTTTTTCTTAATATAAAATTAGCCTTCTGTCAAACAGAAATTTTGAAAGAAACCCCCTCCTTTCCTGGGGGGGGCAAGGGTGGCACTATTTCTGATCAGAGACCTGTAGGAGATGGTTGGCAAGGGAAGCACCAACTATTATGACAAGATACTGAATATCACAACAAAACAGCCTGAAATGGCTCCACAATAATTTGTAAACTTTGTTTAATTTCATGGATGAAAACTTGCATCTCATAAAAAAATAAAGACAGAAAAAAAAATATCAGTTTTTGGCGAGAAGTTCACATTTTCCACATGGGGAAAAAAAATAATACCAGTTATCAGCCCGCTCCACAGCAGCTGTACCTTAGTACTTTAAAACAAACCAAATGCCAAAGATGCTCCCGTGGGTAAGAGGTACCAAGTCAGTTCAGGACTTTCTCTGGGGAATCCATCACCCCTGTCCCCTCCTGAGAAAAAAAGTAAGTTGAGAGTTGTGAAGCCAGCAACATTCTCAGAAAGATGCGACTTCCAGCAACCCCTTGCTCAGCCAAAGAAGTAGGCACATCCAAGGAAAGAAAGCATCCAGTGGTCCTCACCCCAGGCGTCACAGTCAGCCCCCACTGGCAGTGTCCCCGCATCACCCAGGCTGCAAAAACCACCTAGGAGGCCTCCAACCACCTCCAAAATAAATCCCCTCCTCTTTGCTGTTTTCCAGCTTCTCCAGCAAGCATAGCATTAGTTCAGTTCATTTAAGTAGCACATTGCTTCCAGATTTGGATTTCTATGGTTTTTTGCTTGTTTGTTTTAAACATGATTTTTAAACTCCTTTCCCTCTAGAGCTACAAAAAGAAAAATAATTACAAAATAAAGCGCAACCCCAAACAGACTAGAACATTTCTAAGTGAAGGGCTCTTCTCCCTTCACCAGTCTTTGAATGTTTCATTACTTTTAAAGCTGGAATACAAAAATAGAGCCTCTCTCATTTTTTTTCCTCTTTTTTTTTTCCTTTTTTTTTTTTGTAAAAACCAAACACCCCCCCCAAAAGTACCAACAACTAGAGCAGGTAATTTCTTTTATCCTCCCCCCTCCCTTTTTTTTTTTTTTGTTTTCTTTAATACCCATATGGGAAAGTCTCTACATATAGTCCACCAAGCTCAGAGGAGCATCCTGCAGGAGAGATGCAGGCAGGGGCAGGCGCATCAAGGGCCCGCTCTGGAGTTTCTAGTCCTTTTACTTCTCCGGTTGAAGGGGTAGTTGAGGAACTCAAAGCGTCTGTGGGGCTCGGTGGTCTGGTGGCCCTTGGGAAGCCTCTTCATGAAATGCACCTCCCGCTGGTGCTGCCGGGTCTTGGAGCCCTTGCGCGGGCGGCCCTTGCGGGTGAAGGCCATGTACCAGCCCTCGTACTTGGCGTTCTGCAGCGCCGTGTAGTTGTTCTCCAGCACGATCTCCGTGAACACACAGTCCTTGCCTTTGCCGTTGCTCTGAGAAGGGGACGGGAGCAGAGATTTAAGCGACAGGCACTTTCTCAGAGGGCTGCTTCTCACTGCCCCACCCTGCGCTGACTGCTGGTTGCAGAGCTTGTGGGCAACCAAAGGCTCACTTCTCCCACAAGTCAGAATTGCCCAAAATGTGCTTTTCCCTAACAAGCTGCAGGGAGAAGGCATTGTGACACAAACACTGCTCACTGCTGCTTTTGTACTGGTCCAGCTGGTCCCAGCCTTAACTTCCACCACATCCATAAGAGAACTTTTGCCTCCATCTGTGCCTGGATGTAACCAGAAGTGAACTCTCCGTCCCAATTCACCCATCTCAATTCACTCTCATCCCAATATCACAGGACACCCATCCTGTCCCCCCAGGGTCTTTAATAGAGGAGGGGCATCGAGGAGCATTGAGGGGCAGGAGGAGTGACACAAGGTCAGTGGTGATGGTGCCTACAGATGCAGGTGGTGGGGGGAGCATGGGGTAGCCAGGAACTGAGCTCCCCCCACTATGGGCAGTAGCAGGACCAGAGAGGGACCCACATGGGGCAGCCCCCAGGAAGTAGCTGCCGTGGAAAATCCTTGCAGATAATCACTGTTCTAGAGGGATTTTGCATGTCCAGCCCCCCCACCACGGGAAGGGGCATCAAGGCACAGAAGCTGCATGACAAACCAGCGGGTGGTGGGGTCTGGCCTTGGGGCCAGCCCCATGGAGCATCTTAACATTCCTGGCACTTGTACCATGTAATCGTGGAGAATAGACCAGCAATCCGCCTATTTGTTCGAGAGATAGAAGGAATGTGCCCCACACGGCACCCGCCCACCTCTCTTGCTCCCCCTCAGGCTGCAGGATGGCTTTTCCCCCTGCCCCCAAAAGGCAGAGCTCCTCTCCAGGCAGTCCCCACTCGTGTCCCCGGCACTTCCCTGCCCTGCCCATACCCTTGCACCCTACCTTGCCAATCAGCTTCCCCTTCTTGTTCATGCAGATGTAGAAACCTGTGGCTGCCCCCTTGATACGCACGCGGCTCCCAAAGGTGTCTGTCTCCACGATGAGCTTGGCTGGGGAGAGAGGGAGGGAGGTCAGAGGGGCTGTGGGATGGGGCTGGCACAGGTAAGGAGACCCCAGCAACGCAGCCTGATGCTGGGCACTGCAGGCGCATTATCTCTGGCAGCTGGGCCAGAGAGCTCTAAAATCAGCACATGAGGTTAAGACACAGCCTGTCCCCCCTCCCCCTTAACTTGCCCCTATGTCCCTGCGTGACCTTGGACATGCCCCTTTGCCACCTTAAGCTGTGCTGGATGGGGAGTAGCTCTGTTTTTCCCAGCTCCACAGGGCTCAGTGGTTCAGGTGTCCCAGATGGATGCAGGGCAGTGAGCAGGGCACACGCTGGTTGGCAGAGAACAAGGCAGCTGCCCTGCAAACTGAGGCAAGTCTGGGTGTGCCTGTAGGCAAGAACCAGACAGCACCTTCTGGAAGTGGACAGTGTGCTGCCAGCTGTCCCCAGCCCAGGGGACACCGCTCCGTGTCCCTCTGCCAGGCCAGGGCTGCAGGAGGAGCAGTGACTTTGCAGCTGGCAGGGGAGGCGTGAAGGGTACAGCCACCCTTTTAATGCCTTTCACCTTTGCACGAGTCGAGAGGGCGTATTGATTTGGTCTCAGTTTTTTAATGGAGGCATCGATCGACTTCCGAAGGAGCTATGCAAATTGCTGGGTCGATGGGCCGCCTATAAATAGACCTGTCACCTTCCCTCCCTGCCTTCACCCTGGGAACCCAAGCCCCAAAGCCCATCCATTCCCAGGGAAGGGGGAGGATGGGGACAGGACATCCTTCTTCCCGCTCCTGCAGCTGCTGTCCCCAGAGCGAGCCCCGCTGGGAATGGTGGCTACCTGTTTGCATCTCAAAAGGTCTGTGCCATGCCAAGCACCAAAGAATTCCCCTCGATGCTGAAAAGCCAGCTGTGACTGTCCCATCACCTCTTGTCCAGCATCAGCCCATAGTACTGTAAGTGCTATCCAGCAAAGCAATTAGAGGACAGGCCACAAAGGTTCCAAGCCCACACTCTTATTATGGGTTTTAAGTCCATTGATGCCTTATTTATTCTCTCTGATTCCTGCACAAGGGCTGCTCAGTTTCTCAGGACTGCAGTTCACTGCAGCCTGCACATCTCTAGCCCAGGATGCCCAGCCTCCAGCAAGCCCCAGTGAGGGCAGTGATGTGGCTCTGGAGTGGGAGGCTCTGTAGGAGGATGCTTTGAACGGCAGAAGGAGGCTGTAGGTGCACACACAAGTTAAACTGAGCCTAAATCACACTCTGTGCTAGGGGAAAATGCCTTTCTGTCTCTGCAGTGCCTCAGCTCTGCATCTTATGACAGATGCTGCTGAGGTCAATGGCACCAAGGGTGGGGACAGCAAGCAGGCAGCACTGGCAGCTGCTGAGTTGACCAATGGAAAGGTCATCCCCAAATTTGCTGGGGCCAACTGATTTGGTGCTGTTAGACAGCCCAATCTTGATGGGCATGCAGGCACCCCCTCCTGTCAATATCACCCTGCAGCATCTCTTGTCCCAAGCCTACCATGTACTCACATCCCCCTACTCCCAGGCAGGCACAGATTGAGCTCAGAGACAAGAAATTTGGGAAGAGTGAACTCCAGGCTGTGCTGATCAATGCCCAGAGCCTGACAAGCACCTAGCATCCCCAAAACCACCCACGGGAGCGATGGCACTGCAAACAAAGCGCTGAGACAGTGACCCCCTATTTATCTATATTGGGGAAAGGGGTGGAATTGATCTTGGAGGCAGTAAAAGGTTTGAGGAGAATTGATTTTTCTCTCTGAGAGATAGAAAGAGCTGGGAGGGAGGGAGGAAGGGAGGCATGAAGAGGGATAGAGGGAGGGAGTGGGGAGGCCTTGGCCCCAGTGAGCACAAAACCCTGCTTTAAAGATGCACATTGCTTCTCTTTTGGACTTTTCTCTTTTTTTTTTTTTCCCCCCCAAAGGGCAGCTGTGATTTACAGCCACCAGACGGGTTTGCTGGCCTGCACGAGCCCAGCCCATGTGTCGCTCCAGACCCCTTATCCACAGAGCATGAAGACAACCTGGCCCCAGAGACTTGCACCCCTAGACCCTTGCAGGCAACTCATGAACCCTGCAAACTCCAGTCCCAAGCCACAGAAAACCCTGGGCACAGACAAAAACCAGCAAGGGGGCAGAGAGCTGTGCTGGTGTCTCCAGCCACTCGTGGGGTCGAGTCCAAGCTGCAGCTGGCAGTGGTTTTCTTGGTGGCAAGCACAGCCTGGGAGGGACGAGCTGGGCTGCACCAGCCTCCTGCCTTCCCTTAGAATTAAAAAAAGTCAATCAAATATTGACAATTAAGACAAATAACTGAAAACACCGGACTCGATGTTAAGTCGGCTGTAAAAATGTCAGCGTGGGGAAAGGGGTCATCTGCAAAAATAAATCAACCCCTTTTACACGCCCACCCCCAAAAATGAGACTAAAAAAAAAAAGAAAAAAGCAGAAGGAAGGGCTTGGGGAGGGGGGATCTTTGCTACAAAAGTGGATTTCTAAATAACATTTCGGGGGATTCCTTTTTCTTTTCCCCTTCCTCTTTTGGGGAGGGGGGGAGGCTTAACGTTTTCAACTCTATTCTTTCATTTAAGTGACAGATTTATCCCAGTAAAATTATGTTTCATGCTCAAACTTTGAAGGGAAAGTGGCTACGTAAATGCTGAAAAAATGCAGCGAGACACACTTGATCCCCCAACTGGACTGCGAAGAGGAGAAAGTATTCAGGAAATGTTAAAAAAGGTGAAAGTAAGAAGCGTTTTAATAGTTCTTCCAGACATGGGGGCCTCCCTAGAGATTCATACAGAACAATCCTGAACCTCTATTTTAACATTTACAGACTTGCAACTCTTTTAAAACTTTACATCTGAAAAACTGCTTGTTCTCTTTCTGGTTTAGATCAGTCTTCATTTTCCTCCTTAGCTCTTCAAATGCTTAACCTTTTTTTATTACATTTTAATAGAGTTTTTCAAGCCACCACCAGTCCCCTCCTTCTGGCCGTATTTAAACCTGGTTGTTATTTAAATATGCACTAACTGGTTTTTAAAACCAGGCGTTAGAGGTCTAAAACAAGATGGGATTTTCTTTTTTTTGCTTCAGAAATTAGCTACTGCCCTTTCAAGTTAGAGCTGCTCCAGGATAGGAATAATTCATTTGCAAGATTAAGTCTGGATGTATGGAACATCACACGGAACCTGCACTGCGCTTGTACTGATAATGTCCAGCGTGAAATTTTCAGCCAAAGCAAAATGAAGAAATAGCCCCCAAAAACCAGAAAGGCAAAGGAAAAAAAATGTTTCTACTGATCTACCCAAGGAAGAAAGGGAAAATGCAGCTAATACCAAAGAGAAACCGTTGTGATACCTATGTGCAACACACAGGAACACAGGCACTTCCCTGCCCTGGGTGAAGGATCAGGCCTCCCGCAGCCGGCCCCGCGGCGGTGCCGGGGCTCGTCGGCCCCACTGACCCCAGCGCTGCCTCTGTCCATCCCAGCACGTCAGTAGCTCACACGATCAAAGCATTTGGGCTTCGAGAGTCCCCAGCAGAGGGACCGGTCCCCTTGCCCCAGAGAGGGTGGAGGTTTTGGGGAGGGGGTGCCAGGGTGATGCCGAGGGGCCGTGGCAGAGCGCAGGCTCTCGGGCTTGCAGAGCCTCTGCTTTGTCTCTGGAGACACCGCAGCATCTTTGCCTGCAGCTGACTGCCTCACTGACCCTTTCCCTGTGATTTGTTTTGAGAAGGAAGGGATGGGAAGGGAAAATGCCGCTTTAGACAGTCCTAGATCAGGGAAGGCTTCCAAAGCAGTCATTCCCTTTCTCCTCCCTGCCTCTTCTTTTTCAAGTTTACTTTACATTTCTGTTTCAAAAGAAAGTCTCAGGGATTCCCATCCCTGCAAAGAGCCAGGATAAAATGTCTGATGATGCTCAGGATGCCGCAGCCCCAAACCCTCTGAGTCAGGTGCAAACCAAGAATTAAAAGGAAAGAAGCAGAGCCTATCCTTCAAGCATTGGTCCCCTCCCTTGGCACAGGGAACCTGCCCTCACCTTGAATCACACAGCTGCTGATTACTGACCCCTATGTTCTCCTTTTACAAGCCCCCACAAGCTGAACGATTTTAACGATTTCTGGCTAACAAACAGGACGGAAATCATCAATCGCCACGCTGGGCTGCGAACACCTCCTCAGCTCCCCCCATCGTGTGTCCTTACCGTGCACATCCCCATCCTCTGCCATCGCATTGATTTTCTTGTTGTCCAAGATCTGCACATGTTTCCCGCTGGTCCGGCTGTACAGCTGGTAGGTACGGACAAGCCGCCGGCTGAGCTGATCTGTCACCAGGCTCTGCTCCCTCACATGCTGTGTAAAATTAGGTGGGGACTGAACAGTTACCTTTAGGAAATTAAAAAATATACGACACACCATTATAATCTCTACTCCTCAGCAGGGCAAGCGGGCTGAGCTGAGATCGCTGGCCTCCAGCTGGGCTTCACGGGAGGCCAGGAGCCAGGACCGCGGCAGTGCCTCCTGTGCCATCAAAGTCTCTCCAGGAGAAGGAGCATTAAGCTCGGGGACACAGTGACCAGAGCCCTGTACAAAGCACTGTCCTCTCCAGACATACCCTAAGCAGAGGTGCTGGTAGCTTGGGAGCAGAACAGGGCTTGGTGACCCCAGAGGCCCCTCCAGGACTCGGTGGGTCCTGACTGGGACTGGGGTACCTTGAGATAAGCATCAAGGCTGGGAGCTGGAGGGGATCAAGGTGGGACGTACAGGACAGCACTATGTTGTCCTCTCAAGGGGCTGATGCTTTTACCCCACACCTCTCTCACCTCTGCAGGAGCATACTACTGTTCCAGCTGCCCCGGGCACACACCCCAACAGTTTCAACAGCTGCCTATCCTCTGGGTCTCAGGCTCTCTATTTGCTCCCAAATACCCCACTGGTTAAGTTCTTCAAACACAAAGTTCACAGAGATGGGGGAACTATGAGGCATAAGAATTACAAGAAAACCATATCCCAGCGCAGGTATTTAGTGGTGTAACAACCCATGGATATCAACATGCTACCCATGCAAACACAGCTCTCATCCCCTCTCAGCTGTTTGCTGCCAGCACAGGGTCATCCCTAGCCCCAGCACACCAAGCCCTTTAGTCCCGGAGCCGCAGCTGAGTCCATCCTCTCCAGACCCAAGACTGCTGCTCCTGGGCTTTAAATGATTTTCACGAGCGGCCAAACCTGCTCCCCCCTCAGCCCCGGCTCGCGAGCTGGCACAGAAGTCTTTTTCCCCCCTCGTCTCAAATCCCTCTTTTAAGTCTGGAAAGTTTCGCTGCTCCCTGACATTTATAAAGATGTATTCTGAGCAAATGTTAGGAGATCGCTCCTTTCAACATCAGAAGGCTGGGGCTACCCCCCACCACCCCCACGTCAAATGGGAAGATTTCCTCCTGTCTTAAACAACAACAGAAAACCACAATAAAAGCAAAAGCCGCTGCTCTCTCAAAGCCAGCTTTATAGAGATATCTCCCCTTGACAATGTCATCTCTCTCTCTCTGCTTCTGCCTGTGCATGTGTGTTTCCTATAGAAGGGTTTTGGATAATGCAGCAGGATTCTCTCCCCAGCTCTGATGAGGGTACCATGTGGAGGAGAGGTCATTAGCCATGCTGCTATTTGGTCTCCATCTCATACTCCAAAATATTACAGCTATGTTTTTACACAACTGCACAATCCCAGTGCTCCATTCCCTTCACTTTTCAGCTGGAAACTCCATTTTTTTCCCCCCACAAGCTTCCAGGAAAATAACAATAACTTTTAAAAGTAGCTTAAAGGACATTTTAAACAAAGCTTCTGCACCTGTAATCTCAGGGGGAAGGGGGGCTTCACCCTGGTTTGGAGGCGCACCGCTCCCAGCGACGCGTGCCTGCTGGTATGCGGGTGTTGCACAAGCTCTGCCCGGGACGTTTAATCTATTCGTGTCACTTCTGTCTCTGCCGATACAAACCAGCGATGCTAAAGTCTGACACTTTTAAGCTGAATCAAAACCTGCACTTTTTACTACGGCTTTTGCAGGGTTTCTTTTCCTTTTTTTTTAAATTCTGCTTTATTTTTTTGGATGAAGCAATACAGGGGGGGAAAAAAAGGAGCAGCGGGACGGGGGTATCCGCAGTGTAATTAGAGGTCGGGGGGACAGGAATTAAAGCTGCTTTGAGATAACCCTGCGTATTTCCTTGAAATCTCGGTACTCTGCCTCGCAGCCGGAGTCCCCCGCACCTTATTTTGCGTCCCTGGATAGGTGGAATTCCCCTCGGCTCCGGCTTTTTACAACCAGGCAACTTTTGTCTCCTGGGTTTTAAACTGCTCCTCTTCCCTGTCTCCCTCCCTGCCCAGCCGCTCGGCGGCGGCGGGGCACCCCCCATTCCCGCAGGGCGAACAAAGCCGGGCAGCCCAGCGGGCACTTACCTGGGCTTGCAGGCAGAGGACGAACAAGTGCATTAACCTGGGAGGGGGAGAAGCGGGAGAGAGGTGTGAGCCGGGGGGGCTGCGGGCGCGGGGCGGGAGGGCTGTGGCTGCCGCTACTCACACGTAGCTGAAGAGCGAAGAGCAGGGGTCCATCGCGGCGCCGATGCGGGGCCGGGGGCCCGGGGCCCGGCGGTGGCGGGGAGCGCCCGGGGGGCGCGGCGCTGTCTCAGCTCCTCGGTTCCTCTCGCCCTGCCGGCACGTCCTCGCCCCAAAGAAAGGAGGGCACAAGCGGCTACAGAGGGGAAAGGCCCGGCGGCCCCTCCGCCCGGCCAGCCCCCAGGGCGCTCGGCCGGCGGCCCCTGCCGCGGGGAGCCCCCCGCCCCGCTCCGCGGCCCCGCCGCCTCCGCGGGAGGCGAAGCCGACCCGCGGCCCCGACGGCGGGGGCGGGCGCGGCCGGGGGGTGGCAGCCGCCGCGGGGGAAGCCCGGCCGGACCCCGGCTCCCTCCCGGTCCCGGCGGTACCTGCCTAAGCGAAGCGAGCGGCGGGCCAGGTGTCGCCGGGGCTTGCGGCTGCCACTAAGGGCTGGGCTCCGCGGCCAGTGGTCGGCGGGACTCCCTCCCCAGCCCGTGCCTCAGTTTCCCCATCCGTAAAACGGGGTTTAAGGGCTCGGAGGGTGGGTCGGGGACGCGGTTCCCCCCGCTGGGGCTTCGCCGCTCCGCGGGCGCGTTGTGGATTGGGAGCGGGCGGGCGAGCCCTCCCGGGACGTGCCAGACATTAAAAGGATTACCGGAGGAGGGGGATGGAGGGGGCCGGAGTTTCGAGAAGGAGTGAGGCTGAGCAAATTCCGCAACCGGGGTGGGGAGCGGGACACCCCCGATTTCTTCGCGAGCATCCCCGCCGGGCGCTTACCTTGTAGAGCGGGCGGGCGCCCTCAGGGCCGGCGCTGCGGGGCCATGGGGCCGGGCGGCGGCGGGACGGGGCTCAGCCCCGCAGCCCGGGCAGGGCCGCCGAGGGCTGCATTGTTCCGGCGAGCCCCGGCCCCGCCACCTGTTGCGCACCGGGGCGGGGGCTGCGGCGGGGCTGCGGCGGGCGGCCCCCGGGGCCGGTACCTGGCCGGGGCCGGGGCCGGCGCCGCCTGCTCGGCGCTGAGTGACAGCTGCTAATTTGCCGGCCGTGCCCCGCTGCCGGTCCCCGCGCTCCCCGCGCCCTCCTTTATCTTATCAGAGCCCATAATTACAATTGCTATTTTGCTTCCTCGAATCAGCAATCAGCGCTATCTGCCGCCGCTGGAGAGGCAGCTCCTGTCAGCCGCCCCTGAGTGACAGCGCGGCGGCTGCCCCGCCGCACAAGCACAGCCACGCTCACACACACGCGTGCATGGCCCGCCCGCACACACACACAGCCCCGCACACGCCTGTGCTGCCCTCCCGCACACGCACAGCCATGCAGGCACACACGCAGGCTGCACACAGTCCCTTTCACACACACGCACAGCTGGCACATGCGTGCAGCATTTCCCGCGAGGTGCCCTCCTTCTCGCTCGCACCCCTCACACGCTGCACCCCCCAGCACAGCTATCCACGCTTTGCTTTGCTTGCCCCTACCCGCAAAATACAGCCCTCTGCCTCAAACACGGTCACACCAGCTGCAGCCACAGGACAGTTCTCTCTCTCACATGCACACTGACGATCAACCTGTGCACTTTCCCCCTTGCTCAGGCACCCAACAGCCCTAGGCACAAGTGCACCAACACCTCTCCCCACCACACAATGTGTCACCCCAAAACTCTGCCTACTGTCACTTCTGGGGATGGATCCCCCAGGGTTCTCACGTGATCTTGCTCAGCATCCTCACTGCTGAGGGGTGCTGCAGGCAGGCAGGGGAGCCTGGGCACTACCCCGTCACTGGGCTGACCCCACAGGGCCCAAGGAGAAAACAGTTATTAACAAACCCAGTACAGCACAGGATGAGCAACTGCCTTGTGCTGGGCATAATTACCCCAAAATTCAGTTCATTGTTCATTTTCCTTTTTTTTTTTTTTTTTTTTTTTGGTGCAAAAAGACGTTTCTAAGGGGGGTTCCTATGTGTTGGAAGAAGTCTTGGGCCAAACCTGTATGTAACTGGAAGGATTTAGGAGGACCAGGAACAGGCAGGACAGGCACTGAAGGGCTCAGCAGAAGCGGGAGCTGGTTTCCAAGGGCACGACACATTCACACACTCAGCTCATCAGTACAGCACATAGGCAGGACAAAAATCCTCCAGGCTGAGCTGTGTGAACAGCTGATGTACCACAGCACAGGTGAGGTGGTTTCTCCTATTCACCTCTCTGCACTGCCTAAGGAAAACCAGACAAAACCAGAACAGGAAACACTAGACTCTCCTGATGCTCTAAATGCAGGCAATCCATACTTTTTTATGTATTAAAAAATCAAGGAATTCAGTCTATTTCCCAGATGCTGCTCTCCTTCACCAGTGGCCACCTCTACTTTATCCCTGGTGGGCAGGGGATCAGGCAGGCACATGTTACCCTGCACACCACAGTCTACTCCACAGCACCATTTCCAGAACAGCCCAGACTGCCTTAAATTGGGAGATTTATGGTGTCCTGTACGGGGTCAGAGGCAGCTGCAAGCTGACAGTCCCGTGTGCCCCCTGCCCTCAGCAAACAGGCTCAAGTGCCAGTCATGGCTGTAAAATCAAGCCAGTGTGGGATCACGCAGGGGTGGCCACACTTTGCCTGACAGGGGATGACAGACGACGCTCCTGTCAGCCATCCTCAGGCCTACAGCCAAAGCCTCCACAGCCCCCTTCCTACCCCACCTTTGGGAAGGGAAAAGGAATGAGCAGGTCGGTGACAGCAGCCAGGGACAGGCAGCATCACGGCTGCTGGGCTCACCCCACCTCTACTGCTGCCTTGGATCATGGCCACAATTTGCTCCTTGCAGGGAAGATGGGGACCTGCACAGAGGCATTTGCCTTCTTCCCTTGGTGCTTCCCAGCCCACCTGTGTTTGCATCAAGAGTGACACCCCCACCCCGTTTTGTTTTTAAGTAAAAAAACCTTTTTTGATAGGTCCTCGCCCATGCCAGGCAGAACAAGGGAAATCTGCCTGCCTGCCAGCTCCTTCACAGGCCATCTGAGATAAGCCCCCTGGTCTGCAGGGTGAGGGTCCCCTCCATCTCCTGGCACAAGTCTAAATGGCTTGTCTGGCTCTCCTGGGGAGAAGAGAAACTCCAGCCCTGTGCTCCTGAGACCAGCTGGGCCTCAGGCCAAACTGCTGTGGAGATGGTGGAAGAAAGCCCCTTGTGGCAGAAAGGCTTGGGGACCTGCTGTGCCCCCAGCACACCAAGCAGCCATTGGGCTGTGATCCCTGGAAGAGGCTTACCAGCATGGTCCCATCAGATCTTGTCCTGCTGCCCCTCTGCTCCGTTGCCCTGATCTGCAGAACTGGGACCATGTTTAGACTGGTCAGATACAGAAGGGTTTTCCTTCAGAGAAGAGCTCACATTCATGTTCATCAGGGACATTAAATGCTGCAGATGAAGCATTAGCAGCAGAGATGTGAGCTGCAGCCCTCCCATCCCCTTTCCCACAAAGCTGAGGGTACCAAGGTGCATCCACAGGGCTACAACACCAAGAGGCAGGAGCTGAGAGAGGAACCAGGACACAGATCTGTCCCAGCCCAGCTGGGGTCCAGGCTTGGTCTCAAACTTTGCCCACCTTCTTCACCCCACACAGAACCTCCTGTCAACTGGGGAGTGTGGAGGCAGCTCCTGTAGCAGCCTAGAATGAGATAAGACAGGAAGCAGATCAGGAGAGGCTTTGAGATGGAAGGAGCAGCAGATGGGGGACTGTGAGACTCTGGGAGGGGTCTGTGCTTCTCTGTGCAGTAGGGACTGGAGAGAGCGCAGCAGGTGCTGAAGAAAGCTCTTCCCATTCCCCTTGTGATGCTCAGCACAGCACCCCCACAACCCAGGGCCACCCCAGCACCATCCTTTCTCTCTCCCAGAATCTCCCTTAGCACATCTGCAGGACAGAGCCAGATTCCATCTCCTTCCTGCCTGTTTCTTTATCATCCCTGTCTAGCCCAGTTCTAGTCAGAAATGGTCCACATACACCCCTTTCCTTGTGCAAGATGACAAACAGTGGTGTCAGCTCCTGCTCCCCACAAGAGATCAAAGCCAGGAAGGAGCATCAGCCTGAAACCTTTCCACTAGCACCCCTTCTTTCAGAAAGGCAGAGACAAGAAAAACAACACCAACTACAGCTTTAGGGGCAAGCAGTCCAAACTGGGCTGAATGGAGACAAGAGCTCCCGGCAAACTGGGAGTTCATATCATAAGAGGAGTCTGAGAGAATTCATAGTGAGGGGATGCCAGAAAAACACCCACAGGAGTTTTGCCTTGAATACCTCTTTCAGGGGAACAACCAGTGGATAGTTTCAGGGGAAACTATCAGCTGGAGAAGCAACCAGGACGTCGGTGTCACTCAGAGAGAGAGGCCAAGAGGCAGAGTTCCCTGCTCCTGCCAGGCAGGGACTCAGACAGGACCACAGCGCTAATCCCGACTGATGGAGGAGAGCAGTACCTGCAGCAGCACACAGCGACGCTGAGCCGCCCAGAGGGCGAGGAGAGCTCCTCTCTGCAGGTGCAAAGGGCTCAGACAGTCTCCAGAGCAGTTGCCTGGGGGACTCTGAAAGGTGACAGACAGTGTAGGCAGTAGGCTTGAGGGTTAGCCAAAGGTTGGGGCTCACAAAGGTGGGGACACTTGAAGTGCAGGAAGCACTGCCCAAAACTGAGCATCTCTCTCTGCTCCAACACCATATGAAGAGACAAAATGCACAAACCCCAGAATCCTGTAATGTTTTACAGCCATACCTGGAGGATGCTTGGCCATAAACTAACTTTTTCCACCCCAAAATAAAGACATAGAGGTTTCCCAGCAAAGCCAGAGGGATATTAGCCCACTCCACCCTCGCCCTTCCCAGCCCCGTGGCCCAGTGCCCCCGGCCCTGCCTGCTGATCCTTCACTGCGGCTTTAATGGGCCGTTTCAGAGGCAACAGCAGCTCCTCCATGGCTGAGCAGCACAGAGCAGCCTGGGGCAATCCCACTGCTCACCATTAACCTGCCCCCGCCCCCCAAAGGGAAGGAACTTAGTGAAACCCCATTGGGATGTGTTACATGGGAATGACCTTGTCTTCACTACCCACAGCACCAAGGCAGCCCCAGGGCAAACGAGGAGCGGGGAGGGGAGACACAGCCCACTCACAATTAATTCTTCTTTCTATTCAATTACTAGCAGCAAGACTGAGGCATGTTTTGTGGGAGGTGGGAGCACCAGGCCAGGAGACTGTCCCTGTGTTCTGGTCACAGCCCCCTGGACCTCCTGTGCAGGACCAGCCTGGATGAGGTGGCCCTCTGGTCACTCTTCAGCAGCCTGCTCTCACAGCTTCCTTTCAGGGAATCCGGCTGACTCCTTGCCCCTCACCACCTCCTGTCCCTCCTATCCAGCAGCTTTCTAGGAACACAACCTTTGCTTCCATAATTTCAGTCTGTGCTCCGGGAATTGCAGGTGTCAGTATTGGCATCACCATCCTCCAGTGACCACGTGCTGGCTCCCAAGCAGTGATGCTCCTGCAGATCAGAGAAGACAAAGCTGGACTCTGCTTTCCATCCAGCCTGGGCCTCAGGGAGGAGAGCTCACCACTCACAACAGCAGGGCTGCCAGCACAGCAGGGGCTCAGCCTGGGTGCCTCAGCCTGTGGCAGCTTCACTCCTGGCTCCCAGGCAGAGCAGAGGATCATCCTGTCATCCAGGACGGTCCATGGATGCCCACATGGATTTTCCAATGGTGTTAAGCATCCCCTGTATTCAGGTCTGTTGAGGCCGGTGCTGTTCTCATCTCTGGCATCCCCACCCAGCACACGGGGTGAGCCAGGCACATGGGCAGAGTTGAGCAAAACCAAGAGCCTTGGGGAGGGCACTGAAAGGGAGGCACATGCTCAGGTCCCATCCGTCTGCAAGGAGGGAACTGGGACGGCTCTGCAACTAGCCAGTGCAGGAAGGGGCCCACAAAGAGTCCTTGAGCTAGGCAAGCCAGAAACAAAGACCAAAGAGTCCCAGTGAGGGCAGTTCACATGGCATCAGCTCAGGAAGAAGGTGACATCTCCAGCCCTGCATGATTTAAACCCCAGGCAGAATATTTTTGTGCAATTCTGCTCTGCATTGAACAGGGATCAGCAAACAAGCAGCCTGGCCAGGAATGGCTGTGACACGTGCATGGGGAAGGGGTCACACCCATGGCCATGTGGATGAGGATGTGTGTGCTCATGGCCCTTGGGCAGCTCTACTCCATTTCTGACCCCCTTGTACAGAACAAACAGCACCTCCAGAACCTGGTCCCAAGGCATTCCTGGCTGGCACAACTTCCCCAGCATCACAGCCCAGCCCAAGCTGGGGTCTCCAGCCACACATCATCAGGCAGGGCTGGGAAAGGGGGGGGTCAAAGCCAGGCTGGGTAGGCAGGGGCTCCACTGGCCACCCAAGAAGGTGGGAGCCATCATTCAATGCCAGGTGTCACTGTCCTGTCTGTGGGATGGGGTCTATGGCTCCTTCAGGATCTCCGGTAGCTGAGACAGAAATGCAAAATGCTGTTCCTTTTTTGCCTCATCTCCCAGGCAGCCCCATCAGGCAATTTGGCTTGGTTTGGGTCCTTGTAGGAAGAGGAGTTCTACACCCAGCCCGCAGTGAGGTTAAGCCTAAAACCAACAGCATGGCCTGGGGGGGGGGGGGGCTCCACGTCACTGTAACTCTACCTTCGTTTGTTTGCTTACAGCATCCACCCAAAATGCCCGTGTGTGTCTCTGGGCCTCTGTGTCAGTGGCAGCTGAACTGCTGACCCCAGGAGTTTGCAAAACATCAGGGTTATGGCCCCTTTGACATCCCAGCCCAGCAGAGCCACAGCTCATCCTGACCCTGGCCCCGAGGAGCCAGGCCCCAGGGCACCCCACATGGCCATGGGGAGACAGTGGGGCCAGTGGGAGCGAACCCCAAAGGAGTGTTGAGGTGGACACACATGGTATTTGCTGCTGTCAAGGCTTGGCTGAAGCCCCCCACATTTCTGTGGACCACCACAACACAGACCCACCCCAAACCCCCTGCTAGTCCTTATCCACGCCCAGCCCTTCATCTTCTGTCAACCCCAGAGCCCCCACCCCATGCTGGGATAGAGACTGGCACAGGAACTGTGCCCCTTGCCAGCTTCCATGCCCAGGCCATGCCTGGTCTCTGTGCTGCCCTGCAGACCTCTGTTTTAGGAAGGTGCGGAACATATGGTCCCAGGCAAAACAACAGCCAGAGCCTGGAGACAGCCTGTAACTGGTTTCTCCCCAGTACCAGCTGTGGTCAGGGACTTCATGCCACCCTGGAGCGTGGCCATGGCATGCAAAACCCAAGATGCCATCATGGTGCAGATACCATCTCCAGGATGTGCAGGGGTGGGTCAGGGCTGCAGGGAGTCAGCCCAGGCACAGGTGCAAATGCCCAGGGAGCTCAGATGAAGTTTGAGAGATCTCCAAACATTCTACTTCCATTTTTTTTTCTGCAGGAGCCAAAATCCTACCTCCCAATGGGCAGACCCCACTGCTAGACCATGCTGCCTTCCCCTGTAAGCTGAGCATTAGGATATCTAGCAGGACAGACCTGCCACAGACAAGGTCCCTCGCCCTTCTGCTCTCCTCATCCTCTACTCTACCCATCAGCAACAACCCTTCCTATCCAGCCCCAAAACCCTCATGCACTGCAGCTCTTTGCCTGCCTAAGAGCCTGTCAGGGGAGCAGGGAATGGAGGTGTGGACTAGTGTGAGGTGTCCCCCAGCCTCTGTGCAGAGACATCACCAGCAAGGATACCACAGAAGATAAATCCTGCCCATCCAGGCCCGGGCTCTGCCACTGACATCCCTGAGAGAAAACTGAGAGATCCTAAATCCCCTTGGGACACAGCCCAAATGCTCCATGCAGGCACCATTCCCCTGGATGCCACTAGCCTGCCAGGGACGTGTGGGCAGTAGTGGCAGTTGTGACAGTGTCAGGGACAGCCCAGACCAGAGTGATTAGATTGTACCTCGAGGGTTGGAGGGCAGGACACCTGTGGGTGCTGAGCACAGAGCTGCCAACACTGCCCTGATGTGAGGTGGCTGTGCAGGGGCTCAGGAGGGGACAGTGTGGGACAGCTGCAGGGAGCCTCAACCCAGGCTGCCCTGCATGGAGCTCTCTGCCACGGCCCAAACATATTCACTTTTGGCACCTGCTTTATGTGTCTGTGAGTGTCTGTGAATTTCAACCCACACAACCCCTGCTCCAACATTATCCCGTGCTTCTCCAGCTGTACCCTTACTGCACAACAAAAATCCACAGCTGCCACGGCAGCACCTTCATGGAAACAGCCCCCTCTTGCATTCTGGGCAGCACTGTGGGACTGGGGACACGAACCCACATCACAAGGAGCCACATTATCACAGCCTGCCACCATCCTGGGCATGAGCTAACTCCTGTGCCAGGGTGTGAATCCAGACATCTGCTGTGGAACTGGGAGCAGGAGGAACCTCTTCTCCTCCCACAGAACACTCAGTGGGTGAACAGCCACACATCCAAGCTCCCAACAAACTTGAGGCAGCCTGGGGAGGACTTAGCATGTGTCTGAGCACCAGCACGCAAGAGATGACACCAGACCTGAGCTTCAGTTTTTCCAGCAGAGAAGGCCATTCCCACACAGTGCACCAGCACCATTTCCCTTTGCAAGTCATATTGATGGGAAGAGGAAGGTAATTACTGACAGCCCGGCCCTTCCAGATCCTGCTGCTGCCTCCCTTGGTTGCAGTCTGTCCTCAGCTCTACC
This sequence comes from Fringilla coelebs, assembly GCF_963513975.1. Taxonomy (NCBI): domain Eukaryota; kingdom Metazoa; phylum Chordata; class Aves; order Passeriformes; family Fringillidae; genus Fringilla; species Fringilla coelebs. The sequence goes on along the minus strand of NC_140066.1, from coordinate 23,538,729 downwards.
GGGGCTCCCTGAGCAATAGCAGAGGTACCCGTGCCCACAGCCAGCAGGATGGAACAGGGATGGCACGGTCAGCTAACACTCTGGAGAGCAGGACACCCACCATCAGGGTAGTCCCAGGTAAAGGTGGCTCTGCTGGCCCTTTTTCTGGCTCCTGCTGCCACCAGGGTGCCACATGGCTCTCTGCCCACTTCGCAGAGATGCTGTACCCCAGGATAATGGGATGCTGCATCTCCTGGGGTATCCCCCTTACTTCCTTCAAAGCCCAGACAGCCAAGACTCAGAGAAAAAGAGCTTTACCCTGGATCAGTGTGGGAACCAGCAACGGGGAGCTCATGGAGCAGGGGACCAGCCCCACCTACAGCACAGTCACAGCTGTGCTGCTCAGCCGCCCTGGGGCCGTGGTCTAAGCCACAAAGGATTGAAACCCAGCCAGAACTCTGATGGGGCAGGACCCGCTGGGGCATCAAAAGGAAAACCACTTCCTGGCCACGCTCAGCAGAGCAGCTCCCCATCCTGCTCCTCCATCCCTGAAATAGCAACTCAAACCTGACCTCTGAAATCAGAGCATCCTCTGGGAGCTGTTGGCCTGGCCCAGCCACCCAGAGGAGGAGGCAGCTAAGCCCCAGCCCAGCAAGGCTGCACCGGAGCCAGGCCCTGCAGCAAGCAGTCTGAGCCTCTCACCAGGAGCAGCAGGCTGGTTTGGGAGGGCTGTAGTGTGTGGCACCACAGGTGCACAGCCACCCTCATGCAGGATGAGCTCCACATTAAGCTCCATTTCTCTGCTGCATGGCTCAGCCAGGGGCAGAGTTACCCACTGCTGCCAGAGCAGGGAGGGATCCATCACCAGCTGCATCAGCATGCAGAGCCCTGCAGCAGCAGAGAGGGGGGATGCTCAGATCAAATCAACTCCCAGAGCAATCCTAGAGCCACCTGGACTGGAGCATCATTTGGCTCCCCAGGTACTGGCACCTCCACCCCCTGTTGGGAGAGTGATGGGCTCCACACCCTTAGGTGTGTCTCCAGCATGGGGAGCTCATGTACGTACACAGAAACACAACCACTGGATTACCCCCTCACCCTGTGGAAGACAAGGCAGCCCCACAGCAGGAGCCCCAGCCTCACTCCCTGCGCACAGAAAGCCTCCTGCCCCCCACCAGCACTGAGTACCCCCCAGCCCAGCCATGCCCGAGCCCACCTGCTCTCAGCCAGCCCTGTTTGTTTGCCCAAGGTATTTGCAGCCGGGGGCACCTGCTTTGATACCATCAGCTCCACGAAGGAAGCTGCTCACCTAGCGTGACCCCTGTAATCCCATCCTTCCCCATTAAGTGCTGTTTGAGCGCACCCCCCCTCCCAGCCTCCTGACATTTCAGCATTTATCTCCCTCTTCCCAAGCTGAGCACATCAAGGCTCTGACATTGCTGGGGAGCAGAAAGCAAACCTCCCAAAGTCACTTAGAAAGGGGCTCGGCACTACCAACACACCCCAGCCCCTCTATTGCTCCCTCTGTGTTGGGGGCACCCAATTCCCACAGCATTCCCTACAGCAGCACTGGGGACCAGCCAGCACTCATGGCAAGATCTAGAGCTGAGCTGGTCCTACAGTGGGGTGCACAAGCTTTGTCTCCTCAAGCCTCCTGCCACCACCCTATGTCCTGCATGGTGCCACCTTTGCCCCCTGCCAGGACAGTCCTGCCTGCCTCTGCTCCAGCTACCGAGACACCCTGAAGTACACACACCTGCAGCCTGAAATAATCTCCTTTTACTGCTGAAGAGGCCAAATGCTTCTTCTCATTAGCTGACACAGCCTCTTCCACTGCGTGAAGCAACAGTATCACCCTTCCAGGACTGAGCAGTGCCCATTCCCTCCACTCATCACTCCCTATCAGGCTTGGAAGCAGCTGCCTCCCCCAACCCTCCTTTCCAAGAGTGCCTTGTTAAAAACGGTCTGCTGGCTCCTATTCCCCTGGAGTCAGGCCGCATTTCCGCAGAGCACAAGCACAGTCAAGGTCTGGCAGACAGATTATCCCTGACCCCTTCCAGGTGCACATAGCCAGGGAAATCTGCAAAGTGATGGGGTGCCAGCCCTGGCAGGGGCTGGGCACTGTCCCAGCCACGGCTCCCTCCAAGGCCCGGGACTCCTTTCCCGTACCAATAGCACAGGGCACTGGTGCATGTGCCCACCGACGCCTCTCCAATATCCACTGCCCCACAGGGAGGATGCCACTGCCTCCCTTCACCCAGCTCAGCTGCAGGAATGTACCGCTACTTAGGACATTCCCAGGGCAACGGGGTTTGCCGAGAGATCCGACCGCGCCTGTCGGCACGGGCACCGAGCACCAGCACGGGGCACAGAGGATGGCGGGGGGACACCGCACCTCGCCGGGGGACAGGACTCCTGCCAGCCACACCCGCCCTCCCACCGGAGAGGAGGAACAGCGGGGCGAGATGGCCTGTGCACCCTGCCGGGGGAGGGCGGCCATGGGCCGGGAGAGCCCCGCGGGCCGGGCACACGGAGCGGGAGCGGCGGGGAGCGGCGGGGAGCGGCGGGTCCCGGTGCCCCGGAGCGGCCCGCAGAGCCCGCCTGCCCCCTGGCGGTGCCGCGCTGGCCCCCGCTGCCTCTCCAGCCCCGCATCCTCCCCCTGCGCTGCTGCGGGGCCACGCACCAAACAGGGGTTCAGCTCCCCCGAGCCGGTTTTCTCCCGTTGTGCCCTCCAGGCAGCCGACATCACGTTCCCCGGAGTTGGGATGCCAGCGGTCTTGGAGACATGGAATTTTGGGGGTTGGAAGGGACTTTTAAAGGCCATCTAGTCTAACCCCTCTGCCCCAGACAGGGGCATCTTTAACTTGATCAGGTTGCTTAGAGCCCTGCTCAACCTCATCTTGAATGTTTTTGGAGATGGGGCATCTACCGCTTCTCTGGGCAACCTGTTTTACCACCCCCAAAGCTGGTAAAAAGCTCTTCTTCCATATATTTGATTTAAATAAACCCTTTTAGCTTAATTATTACCCCTTGTCACACCTCAGGGGACACCCCTTGTCCCTGCTAAAACATCTGTCGCCATATTTCTTACAAGCCCCCTTTAAGCACTGAAATGCCACAGGAAGATCTCCCCAGAGCCAGCTCTTCTTCAGTCCTTTTCCCTTTGCTGCTCAGGGCTTTGAAGCCTCCTTCTGGGAGCTAAGCAAGGTCTGTTTGGGGCCAGAAGGAAACAGTGAGTAGGTGCAAAGGAGCTGCACAGGTTCCAGAGGAGAGAAACATAATCTAGAAAACAGCCTGAGCTGAGGATCCACCCTGGATTTCCTACATGAGTCCAGGCTACTGAGAAACTCACTGTCCCAGGGCATCCACAGAGCTTCTCAGGGACAACAGCCAGTGTCTCGGGCTAGGAGGATTGGGACAGGCATTGACATGGGCCAAGAATGCAAGACTGATTGCAGAGAAATTGCCAGAGAAACATTTAAGGGCAGAACCGGCCACCATGGGTGAAAAATGCTACCTGGCTGAAGTGCAGAAAGGATCAAACCCTCTCCAGGTACCCAGGCAAGGGGGACACAACTCCTCAGCAAAGGGCACAGCTCAAACTTGCCCCACTGAAGCGTGCATGGGAAGAACCTGCCAGCCAGCAGGGACCTTTCTTCAGACCTGATGCCTGAGAGATCTTTATTGAGTGTAAGAACAGTTCTTTACAATGCAATTAACCCAGAACCTCCCCCAAATCAGAGAAGCTGTGAGCTCCCACCCCACCATAACTGCAGTTGAGAACAAAGCATGGGCCCCACTTTTACAATTCCAAGTATAAAACCACCAAACTGTGAGTAAGCAAAAGCAAACACATTAGAATCAGTGAAAGTGCCTGTCCCACAGTGGCTTTACATCCATCTGCTGGAGAAGGGGCCAGGACTGAGTATTTCACAGCCAGGGAAAGGGGGTGCACAGAGCAGAGGTCCAGGACAGCAAAAAGGCACAGGGTAAGGATCACCTCCTCCATCCTCAACTCCCAGAACAAGGATCAGGGAGAGGGGATATACCAGCAGCATCCATCCAGTTTTGGGATCACCCTCCCAGGGCTGTGTGAAAGGAGACACCTCGGTGCTGGGAGCAGCCTCTGCTCCCCAAATAGTTAAAACAGCATTTAAAAAAAAAAAAGCAAACGTTGAGGTGGTAGCAACAGGTATCCAACGTAAAAACCATCCAGGGAAAGAAGTCCCAGTTGAGTACCTAGGGGAAGAACCAGGTTGAGATCAGCAGACTTCAGCAGCACGTTCCACCCACACTTGCCACACCAGTATCACAGCCACCCAGATCCTTCCTCCAAGGCAGCCTGGCCCCTCACCTTGCCTGTAGACAAGTTACTCCTTTCTCCTCCTACTTCTTGGCTGGCATAATAGGAGGAAGGTCCTCCTCATCCTCCTCAGACAAGTCATCATCCTCCTCAAAGGAAGCATCTTCCCTGTGCACTGGGACACACAAGTAACTGTTACTCACCAGTGTACATCTGTGCAAACACAGCTGGCCCACGAAACACCCCAGGAGCAGGGCAGCCCAAGGAGCTCTGAAGCAGCTTTCACAGCAGCTAAGAGTAGGAAATAAGCAGCATCACAGCTGGAGGGAGGTCTCAGAAGGGAATGGTGACAGGCAGACACAAAAAAAGGGGACAGTTTGAGACATCCAGACCCCTTTTTCCATGTAAGGCCTTGCGGTAGGGAAGGAATCTCTGCACTGAGATGGCCCCTGGGGAACCAGCACAAAGGAGGGACAGCATGCACGCCAGGTAGCACCCAGTGCATCTCCCAGCAGCAACCTGGACGTTGTTGACACTGGAGCCCCTTCATCCCCCTCACTCCTCCCAAGCTTTTCCCCAGCCATCCATCCTTACTGATCCGGTGCCAGCCAGCCAGGTGCACTGGGCCAGAGCCTGCTGCCAGGCGAAAGGTCACTGGAGGCTGCAGCTTGAAGTTGTCCAGACTCAGCTGCAAAGAGCAGAGATGGAGCTGAGTTAGGGGCAGGGGCAAAAAGCAGAATATCCTGTAGTTCCCAGTATAGCACCTGGCCCAGTTAAACATGTCCATCTGAGGGCACCTGCAGCCAGGCCAAGGGTACCCTGGGCATTTGCCTGTGAGCTGCAGATCCTAGATCAGCATCTACAAACATCCAGAGCTGTCCTGTTCCCTGCAGTCATCCACCCCTGAGTCTTCAAATCAGCCTCTTACCAAGGGCTGGCATGACAACTTCAGGTTTGCCACAGGCACAGCAATCTCTTGGTTCTCATGGTTTCGCCCAACAACTTCCACCACGTTGCACTCATCCTTGGCACCATCAGTGAGGCAAACCTGGGTGGGAGTGGAGATTGTGAATACATGCTCTCCCAAGGGACACATCTGGAACGGCTGGAGCTCTCCACAGGACAAGTAACCCACATCAATGCTACCAGCCCAGATGTCATGCAAGGTGTGGGGATGCTGCTCCACAAAACAGGGAGAGCACTGAACAGCCCCACTGCAACTGTCCCCTGACTGCCCCAGAGAGGGCTCTGTGCCTTTCCCAGCTACAACAGCTGTTACTGCAGTCACCTAAAGGGATGGCACCTGGGCTGCATTTTCTGCTGATCTGATCCATGCTGACAGGTTCTGTGCTCCCAGGATAGAAAACATCCCCCAGAAGAGTCAGGAATGAAGCCCTCCACCTATCTGGGCTTGGGGAGCAACCAGCCAGAGACCCAGCTGGTGTGGATCTGGTGTGAAGCTCCAGCAAGGTCAAATACAAGGGAAAATATTTTTTCTTCACCACCTGCCTGGAGCATCCCCCTACTCAGCAGTCTCCTGCCACCATAGGCTTTGCACAAGCATCTCTGTATGACAGATAATTGTGACCACTCTGTGTCATGGCCTGAGAGCAGCTGGTCCTGAGACCTCAGCCAAGGGAGTTCCCTAATCCAGCCCACCAAGAAAGGAGGATGAGCCTGGAAAAGGGGCATAAGGATGTGGGGAACTACAGGAGACAACAAGCACAGTTAATTAACATTTCTCTTACCACAGACAGTGCTAAAATGTGGTCAGAGTTGTCTTCTTCATCCACCTGAAATGTGTAGGATTTGGTAGTGGCAGTCAGCTCACAGCCTAGAAGAAGGAGATTAAAAAAGCAGTAGCAAGTATTACACAACAACAGTCACTACAGGTAAAGGGTCCTGAGGGGCAGTCCTGGCCAGGCATGCATATGGCATCCTAAAACTCTATTTTTTCTCATGTGAGTAGCAGCATCAGACCAGGGCATCCTGGGCTCCAGGGTCCCAGAAAACCACACACCTGCCTCTGCACCATGCAGGGGACAAAATCTGGTGTCCCCAAAGCAGGCTGCCATGAGGCAATGCCCATAGGCACCCAAGGTTCCCAAGCAGTGGCAGGGCAAGGTTCTTCCCCTCCAGAGAGCAGAACAGTCAAGGCACAACACTGTGGGAAACAGGAGGGTGCAGACAAAACAGTGACTCTGCTCATGCCATTGCCAGTAGAACGTTTTCTTGAATGGGAGTCTGAGTCTGGAAGCAGAGACAGACACAGAGTGCCAGACCTGAATGAGAAGGCACAAACCCAAGGGGAGGATGCCAGACCAAGCTGCAGGGAGCTGGAGTCCCTCAAGAGAAGTTTTGAGACATATTTTATTACATATCTCAGACAGTTACAAAAATAAGGGAGATGCAAAACTACACCCTTAGCTCTTAGGATCAGGATTCAACCCACCAAAGGGAGGGACTAAACTGCCCTGGGTGCATTTACTTATTGCAGGATGATTCACCAATGTGAGGCTAATCGGAAAAACACAGAGCTGAGCCCTGCATACCAGCGCCGGCACTTCCAAGGGAGAGGAATGAGCTTTCATAAGCACAGCCCAGGGCAGGACCGCTTTTTTCCCATGCTTATATATTGAACTTACCGAGGGGAGGACCAAACCCCGGGTGCCTGAAGGCCTGGGGAGCTGTAACTCCGCTCCTCCGGCAGTGCGCGGAGCCGCGCTGCCCGGCCCGGGCTCACACGGGTCCGCGAGCAGCGCAGGGCACCGTGCGGCCCGGCAAACCCCTCCCAGAGGAGGGACACGGCCCCGCCACACGCTAACGTGGGAGCGCGGGGGATGAACCGGAGGAGCGGGAGAGGCCGGCGGGAGCCGGGGCTGCCAAGCCGCCGCCCCATTAATCCTAGTTCTCTAAAGCCGCCAGAACACCAAAACCCCACGCGGCTCCCCCCAGCCCGCCCCGGGACCCCCAGCATGTGCCTGCCGCCCCCCAAGCGCGGCCAAACTCGTGTGCCTCCACACCGTCCTTCCCCCACGGCACGTTAATGGCCTCCACGTGTCTCTCCATACCCACGTGTCTCTCCTGCCCCCTTCCCCCCACAGTATCTCGGCTGCCCCAGGTCTCTCTTTGACGCTGCCCCCCGGCCCCTGTTACCCCCACACATGTTTCCCCCCCCCCCCCCCCCCCCCCCACGTGCCGCTCCAGCCTCCACGCCGTCCCCGTTACTCACCAAAGTCCTGCCCCCCAGTTCTCTCTCACTTTCCTACGTCTCTCTCGTCCCCACACCCCGCCTCGTATGTCACCTCCCTAATTCATCTGCGACCCCCCATGTGTCTCTCCCTCCCCCTGGCCCGGGGCCGCTCACCGAAGAGGACGCTGCCGGGACAGGCGGGCCCGCGCGGCTCCATGAGGCGGCAGCGCTGGGACGGGCTCTGGCAGGGGGGCGGGCCGTGCAGCGCAGTGCCGAGCCGAGCCGCCCCGCCCCCGGGGACCGAACCAAAGGGTCCTGCGGCAGCGCCCCGCCGGATACCTTAGTATCAGGACATTTCCTGGCCTTTCCTGGGCCTTCAGCATTTACTGACCCCACCGCCAGCTGTGGAAACGCCACACCGGAAAAATGGCCCTTACTACCGGCTGCTCACCTATCGCCCCTCTGGGCACCATCCCGGCCCACGGCAGCAGCCGGTCAGCCCTGGGGAGGAGACACAGGGCAGGGTATGAAGAGGGGTATCGGGGGAACAGGAGGGTGACAAGGATGGTCGCAGGACGGCAGTGGGAGGGACCTCTTCATCTCTATCCCTTTAAGCATGGACAAGAACAGCGTGACCTCACACCGGGGACTGCGGCACCAGGAGCGTTTGAGCACAGAAGGCAACTTCAAAATCTACGGCAAGGAGGAGAGGGCTGGACTGGTCTTTCAAAGCAGAAAGGGAAGCAAGTCTGCTTGGTGCTGCAGAGGAGCAGTCAAATTAAAACAAACCCCACTAACAACGAGCTCACACTGCCTTCTGGGGACAAATCTGGCTCTGCTCCTACCACAGGGACTTCTGCTAGCCAGCCACTTGCTTTGCTTGAGCTGGAGTAGATTCAAGGAAAACCTGACTGAAGAGGTTTGAAAAGCTGAACCAGGTCCCAGAAAGAAGCAAGTGCTCGTGCAGCAATGGTTACACAAGCTCACCCATGTGCTTCTCAGCAGTTGCTCTGCGCAGCCACCTGACCCTACCTGACCCGTCTGCAGCCACCACCCCGGAGCGGAGCGAGGGAGGCAGGAGCATCCATTGCTGCATTATGCTCACGTAAAGGAAAAGAGTCTGGTGCAACATCAGAGCCCAATTCCTTTGCACAGGCCCAGATGTGTTGTACAGAGACAAGTCTGTCATGACCTCAAGAAATAGGCTTTAAGAAAACATATCACCTATGTGCAACACATTACTTGTTTTAACAGAGAACATTTACTGGGCCAGGAGAAAAGTTTTCACCTTATGACTTCCCTGCTTGGTTTGTGTGTTGTCCTGTTCTCCACTCTGCACAGCTCCTGAACCACCACCAGTGAGTGCACCCGTGCAGTAGGTAGACAAACTCTTGTGGAATGACCTTAGGAAAAAGCTGCTTTTCATATCCCTGTCCCATCCCTTTGAGTACTAGCTGTCACTCTAAGCAGAAAGCTACTTGCTTTAGGCATCTCTGTTTATCTTCCCAAGTTAAATTTTGTGGATGTACAGGTGCCAACACCAAAACCAGACACAAGTCTCTGACAGCTGATCCCAAGGGCACCAAACAGTGTGATGTAATGTACATTGCTGAACCACTTCTGGTTCTGGACCAGCTCATACACAAAATACACATTTATTTACATTCACTTCTCAATTTTTATTCTATTTCTCGCATGGTCTTCAAATACAGTTTTACAGGTCTTTTTCTGCTACAGATACTGTTGATCTAAAACAGATTAATGAAAGTGGCATTCCAACCTTAATGAAAATTCATAACCATGAAAGATATGTCAACATATCACTTTACAATCCTAGAATGATGGTATTGGCCTGACATTCCATAGGCTTAGACAATTAACTTCTATAATAATAACAAATTCATAGGAAGAGAAAATGTGGCAACTCCTTAAAAGCCAAGAAATAAGGCCACAAGCATCCTATGCTGTAATGTTATGCATCCAGATGAAGTAAGTCGAGTCTGGTATCCATGAAGAAACAAAACTCTCCCACCTGGTAAATCAAGGTTATCAGCTACTCAACATGCACTCAAAGCTGTATAAAAACTAGTGGCATTCAGCTTGGATTTAATGAAATCCCACAGCACAACCCCATACCTCTCTCTAAAAATGAAATGAACTTGTTTCAACTTAAATACTTCGCTACCGCATTAAAAATCATTCACATTCTGCAGAAAAAAAAAAAAGAAAGAAACATCTTGCACATGACTGCACCAGAAGGCCAAACACAGCATCTCCTTACAGGTTGCAGAGAGCATTACTGCAATCTTAATGCCATTCATTACAGGTTGCAAATCAACTTCTATGCAGCTGGAGGCTTGGAAGAGCAACCAAGCTTCCTTTGTGCACCACTGAAAAAACCCCAGGAAAATTTAAACATAAGATATAGACAGCTTATGCCAGCAGGTGGAAGAAACAAAGTACTGCAAAGTGCATACCATTGTCCAATCACCTGTCTGGGACACTGGGACTACTGCAAAATACCATTTCCATTAAATGATCCAACTACCTAAATACCAGGTCCCATACGATGCCAGTTCCATCCCATCACCAAGCATGTCTATCCTGGGTAAAAACATTAAACTCTTGGAACATTTAAAAGTAGATAACCATTTAAATAATGTGTAAAAATGTGCTTATTGTGGCATTTCTTATAGAAAAGTTATTTGATACAAATGTGCAGGACTTGAAGACCCTGATTTAATCAAACTAGTACGAACAGGCTTTGAAACATGGTGACTCTTCCAAGGACAAATCCCAGCTGTGGGCCAGCTCTCTCTCCCTCTCACCATCTTTCATCCATAATCCCATGTGAACATTACCAAAATTAATGGGTTCAGCAAAGCATCCTGTGAATTGCTGTTTCAGTCCCAGGAGAATGATACCCTCAAACTGCTATCTGAAGGAAGGGTCAGTTGGGATGTGCTCCCCTTTGCCAAGATGGTCAGTACCTAGCCCTGGATATGAGGCACAATAAGAAAGGTCAGTGCTGAGGACAGACTTGTTCTCGATTGTGGTTTTAGGTTTTTCATAAGTGCCATCTTGGACCTATACCATTTCACTTTTCAAAAGAAAAAGTTACAAAAACCAGTAAACAAAAAGTTAGTCAGCATACATCTAAGTTTATATACACTGAGATTTACAAGTTTGTCATTAAGTGACTTCTGCCACAGACCACTGCACATTTGTCCCTAACAAAACAAAAAGCTTGAACCAATGGTCATTAGAAGTGACAATGGGTCATTGCTTTATCAACAAGCATAAAGGTAGTAAAAAATAGAACTGTAACTACTTATCTTTAAAAATGCTGATTGACACAAGCAACCCCTCCCATTTCTGCAACTTCCAATTGCGCATCCTGCTCTATGACAGAGAACAAAACCTGCATCTTTATAGGCATCCTGCCAGAAATCAATTTTCTGTTGACACTTGAGCACAGAGAACTGTCGTCAACCACAGCACCGACTGAGAGGGATTCCTCTGAGAAGCTATAGCCCATGCAAGATTCCTTGGCACTTCACACAGGACCAGGAGAGGACAGGGTTTCTCTTTGTTTAACAATGTTTTCAGCAGCATTATCCCCTTCCAACAAATTACAGTCTGAATGTGTGATGGGTGATTTTCGCATAGCCCCTTTTACCAAGCTGGCTTATTGCAGTTAGACCATATGAAGATCCCCACCACTACCTGCCCAGCTGTTAAGGGTCTACAGTACTGGAACAGTTCACTGTCAAGCACTTCAAAGGCTTCTTCCAAGGATAACAACATCCTTTGGAAATCCTTCCATTTTAGCAATTTCAAAACAACCCAGCTTGCTGTAAAATTCCAAGATTCTTTTATCATCCGGTCTCACTTCACAAAAAGCCCCACGGGAGCCTGGAAAAGAAAGGAAAGAAATAAAATACTGTAGGAGATGATATTACTAGAGTTCCCACCAATTTTATGAGGTAAATCAGTGATCCAATTCCACATGGAGCATAGTGCCCAAGAGTCCAGATTTATGGCAGTACAGCTGACCATCCCCTAATGGGACTACACACTGCAGGCATCCATCAGTCTGAACAATCCCTCTGCTCACCTTTCACTGCACACAAAAATATCTGATGTTGGCTCCAAAAACAGCATTGCAGGAGGGCACCAAGTGGCACAAAGGAAGTGTGAGGTGCACAGTCAGGGCAGGCAGCCAAGCACTTCCAATACTGAAGGTTTGGTAATTACCCACCAGAGCACACAGCCAAACTTTAAAAAAAGCATCATTACCAATGCCAGCAGGAAAAATATAGACTATTGTGCAGTATTCAAGATGTAAAGATGTGTGCTCTCAGTGCCAAATTGCTCCCTCAGTCCTGCCTATCTTCTAATTTGCAGGATAATGACTAAAATTAAAAGCTCCCTTTTTCAAGGCAGCAGCAGAAGTTAAATGTTCAAAAGCTTTTGTAGTTACTTACCCAAATCTTCCCAAGTTTGTCTTGCACCCTAGAAATGACATGTGGTTAGGAAACAAGGAATTCTAAGCGCAAGAAACTTACCATTAGCCTTTAGAGAAGAGAGCAGGCAGGCCATCATACTTTTGGCCACACTTGGATCTGTCACTTTTTTGTGGATATCAATCTTTATCAAAGATGGGAAGTTAGCAAGGAACGATTCTGGTAATACTTCTTGTTCTTCATGAAAGCTTAGCATTATTTTCTGAAAAGAATATTAGAAACAGGTATTTAATAATTATCCAACTTTTCATTTTCACTGATCTTCATCAGGGGAGGCTGCTTTGCTCATGGAGTGTATCTCCAAACCAGCAGCCTTCTCAGCTACACCTCTTGATGGCTACTTAGTTCCCCATCTGCTGAATTGCTGTCTGGACTCTATCTCGTACTGGCTAGAAGAGCTTCTCAGAGCATCAAAGGAGGCATGCAAAGCTCCTTCTCAGTGACCCATACTTCAAGTGAAAGAAAACGTAAGCCCACACATAACCAGCAGTTTGCACACAGATACTCTTCTTTGTTTCTTTGCCTTTTTACTGGGCAGTTTTAGGCTGCCTTGCACCATTTACAGCTGTCACATTCCACAAACAGCTCATAGATTTTCACACCAAAGCCAAGTACTCTTGAATTTGTTTTCCCTACTTAAACTGGTAAGACTTTCAGTGCTCTACCTGCAGTATGGGGAAACTAATACTACATTTTGCAGTAGAACAGAGCAGGAGCAATACTTGACTTTCAAAATGTAATTTTCTCCAGATGAAGGTGCTTTACATTTACTGCATGGATTACTACTCAAGCACACCTCATGGGTGTATTACAGCACATAGCTGTATCTGACTGGCAATGAATAATTTTACTGTCTCCTTCTGATACATCAGATGCTTTAATACATGCTCAAAGTCTTCAGAAAGGTGAAAAAAACTGAATTTCATGTGAGCTCAAAAAACAAAGACCCACTTTGGAAAGACTTCAGCATACAGTTCTGACCTCACAGGTTATACCAACCTCCGCTTCAGACAGCTCCTTGTCACTATTTGGTTTAGTATATTTTTCTTGCATGAAAGGGATCCAAGACATTTTGCATTTCTTAATGAAGGGAGTTACATCAACTGTTCCCAAAGCATAGCCACATATGCCATCCTCATCTTCTAAGACAAAGCAGTAATCCAGGCTGAGGGTGAGCAGACCTCCAACTAACCTGCAGGAAAAAAGTGCAAATTCAGTCAAAAGAAGGTCTGTTTGACCCAGTATGCCCTTCAAGTTCCACAAAGGAGACTCCACAGTCAACCAAAAAAGTGAGTCCTCCAGTCATGGAATTAGTTCCAAAAAAGCACTAGTTGACTGATCAACTGTCAAAATTCAGCTATAAGCAACATCTGCACCTCAGGATTCCACTGTTTCACTCCATACACACTGTCCTTCAGCTTTTGCTCTTAGTTGCTCTGCTGCCATTATTTCCTTGCTTTCATAATTGCCTTTGGGTATTGTTTGATACCAGTTACACATGCTTTCTTAACTGCCTGTCACTCAGAGTAGTCTCTCTCTCTATCATTGCTTATCCTTTTAAAAAGTTTGTACATGTACTTGAGAAAAAACTTGAGGCACTCAGCTGGGAGACTGCACCTCAAAAACCCGTCAATTCTATTTCAAGAACTACAGGTCAGAAAAAATACCAGAGGATAACTACAGACTATGGACACTCTCATGATATACTTTCACAAGATCTGAAATAAGATACTGTGATGCACACCTTTCATAATACAGAGGTTTCAGCTAAATTTATTTTCTAACAGCTCACCCCAGGCAACCAGCACATGAACTGAGACATAAGTGTCAGCAGTCTCTTTAAAAAACCAAAACCCCATTTTCCTGAGAGTAAATTATTTTATCTACTTCAAATGTTCTTTGTATTCTTCTCACACACAATTCTAAAAATTCAAATTAAATACACTATCAGGACTTCATCCTTCAGAACCACCTCTGCAGGACACTTGCTCCTAATACATACTTGTCTCCAATTAAATCTGGTAAACTATGGAAGGGTTGATCAGCTCCATCAGCATACATTTCTCTGCAGATCTTATATACAGATGCCTGAGAGGAGAAAAGAGAGTATTTCAACTTCGCAGTCACATATAAAAGAGAGTATGTCATTAACAGCTGCACTGTAGCCTAGTACTGATAGGCACCCAGTCACCAGAGATCAAAAGTATCCATCTATGCAAAAGGATGGTATTCCCTCGACCTCTTCCCTGGAAGTAACTCAAAGTTGCCTTCAAAAACATTGCAGTTAAGTTGAATGGCTGGGAAGGAAAGGCTGGAGGGCAACCTCCTGCTCTTGTAACAGCACAAGATTAATACTGAGGGTTAGATAGCTAAACACTCAGTGAAGATCACCACCATTGCTACAAAGTCCCTTCATAAAACCTCTGATGCTCCAGTATGGCAACTCAACCTCTGCAAAGGACAGAAACATCCTGCAGGTTAAAAGGATTTCACCTGTATCTCTTTAAAAGAGCAAATTTGAATTAGTCACATCTTAAATAAGAAACTTCGCTTTTTTTTTGAACAAAAATGCTTTGCATTTGACACTTTCTTCCTTTAATTAAAGGGCAACTCCTCAGAAGAAATATGTTTATGACTGCATGCTTAGCTGCACATCTAACTGCTAAGGTGGTTTAGAAATATCAATTCAATTTTCTACCAAAGAACAAGTCAGCTTCGGTGGAGTCCTGCATGAAGGTTTGGAAAAGGCTGCTTTACTACTCATGAGAACAGCACAGGATAGAAAAGGAGTCTTCATGTGTCAGCCTCATATGTCTGACTGGCTTCAAAGTTAAGACTCGCTTGAAATACTGGAAACTCAACCTAGAAACTCCTGTTTCATCTCAGTCTACCTATCAACACAAGACTTCAAGCTGCATTAATCCCTACTTTGTTTAAACTGCATCCATAAAGAGTTAACTAACTATTGGCTGATACTTCACTTTCAAGTATTCTCCATGCCAAGCTAATAGGAAAGAACCTACACTACAGATCCATTCAGAAAACAGAAAAAGTAAAAAAAAAAAACTAATCAAAAATGACTAATGAAATTTTCCTGATTTTGAAGTATCAAACACTCCAAAGTAGATTTGAGAACATCCTTTCAAAATCAGACCAAAAAGCTTCCAAGTTTAACTAAAATGGTAAGAATGGCTGAACCATGATCCCATTTTTCAGCTCCATTTTGAGATGCAGTATCAATGTTCTGCCTATACAGCTCTGCAAATACCAGCAGGTACCACAATAACCACTGACTGAAACAGGCATACACACCCACCTTCTAAGGTTAATTCACTGGATGTTTCCCTGCTGCAAGAATTCTTCTACCACCTGGACAAATTTAACTTGTCTTTTGTAAAAAAGGAAGGCACTCACAGATTTAAAAGGGTGAGGGGGTGGGAGGCTGGGAATCAAGCTGTGGGTGTGCACAAAGTCTTGCACAGCATATTGCTGAACCAGAGGCATATCACTTAACCTCAGTTCTCCTGTGAGCTGGCATTTGTGCCTTGTGCAAGATACCAGGACACCTGCTTCATTAGGGAAGAGGGGACTCAGCAGTAATCACTGCTGCCACTAAAGAAAGTGCATCACTAACAGCAAAAGTGACAAGTGTCAAAAGCAGTTACCTCATCTTTAGGGAAGTAAGGTCGTATGGTGTACACTTTGGAAGTGGGTGTTAATGGAGGTGGTTGAAAAAAGAGGTCATTTGCCCCATCAATAGGCAGCAAACGCTGTGAAAACAAAATATTTAATATAACTGTATGAACAACAAAACCCATCGCTCTTGGGTGTGCACTGCAGACTCCCAAAATAACATTTGCTACTTGCTACCCCAAAAGAAGGTGGGGTTGGTATGCTTTACAAATGCAACGACCTTATTTGAATAGAAAATATCCAATTGGTGTTCTAAAATATGCAATTGAAACAGCACATTAAGAGTCTGTTAATCTTAACTGCTTTAAAAACTTTTTACCAATCATATCTACACTGTCTAAGAACACAGAATGTCAGGAGGAAAGGTTTGGTCTGAAGAGGGTTAACTGGCCAGAGGAGACGCTTTATCCCAAAAGCAATGCGCTGATTCAATTTGCTGCGCGCAGAGCACCTGTGAGGGGGGAAAAGTATAGCGCCTGAAAAATCCATGAACAAATCTGCACATGGTACAAACAGCGATCTAGGAATATTGGCCAATTGAATTCCTCGCAGTAAAGCGCATTACAGCATTATTTCCAGAGGAACCAAAATTTGGACGGCGATCCCTTTTGCTCATGGAATTCCCATTGGCAGACAAGCGTGCGCGCATTGTGCAATTGCGGGCGCAGGTAAAAATGCTGTGCGACCTGCAAAGAAACAATGTGAAATGTACAACTAAAGCCGCTGCGCTTCGCATGCGCGTGGGACAGGCAGCATCTCCTTGAGAAATTACTGTAGAAAGGGGAGGAAAATTATTTTAAACCAAGCTGTAAGGCTAATGGGCTTTGGACCAGAAAGCCTTCGGCAGACCAATCCTTCCAGACCTCTGATGTGCAACAAAAGGTTTCTCATAAAACAAAGAAAATGTCATTCAGTTGTGAAGTCATATTGATACCTGGAACTCTCCTGCTAGACCACCTCTAAAGGCCCAGGGTTCTTGGTCTCCACTTAAGAACTGTGCTGAAGATTGACTACGACACCCTGTTGAGATCAGATCCAAGCGGAGAACGTTACGAGAAGGGGGATTTCCTGGGTGTCTTACATGTCCAAAAAGCTAACATACACTTGTGGAAAAAGCTCTCTAACTGAGCTAGAATCCAGGGCTTGGGGAAGGGGAGGGGCTGTAATAATGTATCATTTATAAAGCTTTTGTGCTTGCGCACTAACTGCAGTATTTCAAATTTTTTCATTACCAGTAACAGACAGGTGAGACAATTCAGCTACACACTTCATTCTAGACCAGAAGGCACAAGAATGGTGCCATGCAGAACTATGTAGACTTCCCACAAATATTGTTCACTTTTTTGTTTTGGGTATTTGTGTCAGAAACATTCATTTAATCTATGAAAATCTGACATCTTGGAAGCTACGTAGCTTAATAGCTACGACCATAAATTTTAGATCAAACAAATGCCATTATCACAGCCCCTGAAAAAAAAAATGGACCTTTCTGAAGTCACATTTTAGTACTGATTGTTTCTAATCTTGTCAGAAAACTAGGACTAGCAATATATGTAAACAGTCTGGAACAGATCAGGCAGCCAGGATAGCTGTATGAAACAGCATTCTGCAAGACACTACACAGATTTACATAATCCAGGTCACACTATCACAATACTGTTGGCACATTAAAAAGCTAAGTAGTGTTAACTGGAATTAACTTATAATTTAACTAATACACCTTGGTGGCCACTACTAGCTTTGCTTTTTGTATCTTGATTTTTATTTCCACAAGCATACTGTACTGGATGCACCAGGGACCCTGCTGCTCAACCACCAGCAGCAGACCCACTGCAGTGCTCAGCCTTAGCTTGCATTTGCTTTAGAAAAGAAGCTTCCATTGGCTGTTTGATTTTTAACACCGTTCTGCCAGCAAGGCACTGCGGCCTTCACCAAGTAACATAAATGACAGCTCTGGAGAGACAAAAAAGGCAAGTGGTATCTGGAGTGGCAATCTCAACTACCCGCCTAGTTTTCTGACAAGAGGAGCAGCGCAAATACTCTTTTCCTTTTGTGGACAGCAATCTACCTCCTGTTCAAGTAACAGTCTCAGATCAGTACAGACAAGTATGTTGTGCTAGTCAGAGAGTCCCAAAGTGTGCCAAGTTTGACATTTATGTGAGTTTAGGAATAGTTTAGGAATATAGGTTCAATACAAACTACCCTAAGTATGGTAAATTTCAGAAACAATCCAAACACCAGAACCCAAATTTGGCTCACTCCCACATTTTAGAATTCTCACCTAAGAAGATACCCTTCCCAAAGAGATTTAGTCAAAAACTTGGAAGACAGCATCTGTCTGTCCTTTGAGACTACAACTTAACTAGCACTTCCAATTATTACAGTAAAGAGCTGTGTGAATGAAGAGCTGTATAAATGAAAAACATAGTTAATGCCTTAGTCGCTGCGCAAATGTGACTTCAGTTCATGCCTGCTGTACATCTAATCTATCTGAGCTGCCTCACAGACAAAACCTTTCCATTTTAATTAATTAATGACGACGCGCTGTGAACATCTGGCGCTGTCCATCCAATAGCAGTAGAAACTTGTGCTGAGGATTCTCCCATCTGTACACAATGGGGAAGAAGACAATAGAAGTCATTAGTAATCCATAGTACTGTACAGCCACACTAATTTAAGGGACTGAATGCTAGCTGGACTTGGGAGGAGAGGTGAAAAAAGTGAACATCCAGTGGACCATTGAGCACACCACTGTGAAAACTAACTTGTTTGGATTTGTAATGTACTTGACTTTATATAATGAGATATTTTATCAAAGACTTTACTCTGTATTTACACCAGTGATAAAACACAAGCTGAAGACAAAAATGGTCCCTCTCACAGAAGCACTGTTAGCATAAGAGTATTAAACTGTACATGTGAAAAACCCTTAATTTTTCAACTATCTAATACCAGTGTGAGTACTGGAACAGAACAGTGCCAAAGTAACAGAGTTGGTGTTTACTGAGTTGGCTTCTGCTGTGAATCACTCCAAATATTTGATGCACTTAGAGATTTGAACCTAACTTTACAGGGACACTGAAAACAATTTCAGCTGAATTTAGTACATAGTCTGATAATTCTGAAATACAGTCTGTATTGGGCCCTTGATGTTTTCAAAGACTACAAGAACCACTGTTCCCTTTATAGAGCTTTGGCCTAGAGTTGTAAGCAGATTAAGTTATCAAGAAGAGAGCATTCTGTCTAGCTAAATGTCAACACACAGCAAGGATAGTAAAGTTGGAGGAGAGGTGTTACATTTAAAAATGCACAAACAAAGGCTTTTAAAACAGCATGAAGTTGTTCAAGAAATGTTAACATACTATAATGCTGATGAGTTTTCCTCCCCCACTAGGTTTTCTTCTCTGTGCTTTGCAGAAGGCAGTCTTAAAAGCTCTCTTCTTTATCAACTATGAGTTTAGGGATCAGATATTTAATAAGCACAAAATACAAGAATTTGTTGGGCATAGACCAAGTTGATGATTTAATAGGTCTTCTCTGTCCCTGTTTAAATCTGTCAGTATTTAAGAATATAATTTAAAGACAATCCAAACACTAGGATTAGATCAAGGTTGTGTAATGGTTAGCCACTGTGAGGTTTGTGACAGCTACAGAAAGTGTGACTTGAGACCATCAGCTTTGCTGTCTGCTGTGTATGTCAAGCAACTCCACAGCATATTCCTTACAGTTGGATTGGAACCTGAAAGTGAAATGAAGTGACTAGAATTACCCAGGCCATGCTGGTGCTATCTGCCAACTTAGGATCTCTCAAAAATCTTTCAGGAAAAATACCAACAAAACAAAACAAAGAAGAAAGTGTCACACATTAAAAAAAAAAAAAAAGTTTCAAGATCATTTTAAGTCTCAGACTAAATCTGTCCAGAGAGCTCCACAATTTCCATCTATTACCAAAAATTAAGATATAGATTAAAAAAAGTTTTAAAAAAATCATCAATTTGGAAAGTGTTTAAAGGAAATTATTTTGCACCAGAATAGCCTTATGCTAAAGCTCGCATGCGCACAGGGGCTGGGAGGATCACCTTCCTCATGGCCAGGCCCATTGAAAGGTCTGTTGAAGACAGCAATAATGTTATTAAGACAGAGCAAACAGCAGATGGCTGAGGTGATCACATTTCGTAGTGTCATTTCCAATCATACAGCGGGGCATCCAAGGAGTTACATGGCATAGTCCAGTGTGCATTCAGTCAAGAGTAAGTTAAAGTCAACACTTACGTGTCAGATGAGATTCAAGTTTCATTAGCCCAAGAAGAAAATCAAGGCCTCCAATCTTAAGCATCCAGCAGACTTCACTTTTAATAGCAAAGCAAACTCACTGCAAGCATTGCTTCAAATAGCAAGACAGGAAAACCTTTAAAACAGGGTCAAACTAGACCCCCTGTCCAACTAAACACGTTCACCTAATGCTTCAGTTTTCCCCGTGGGCTAATTAAAAACACACATAAAAATAATCTCTCTGGGATTATAATGGCTCCCAATGCACCTACCTAACCACTGCACAAAAGATTTCACCATTGACATAATACTCTTGATATCCCAGACGTAGGAGTACATGTCATAAAGGATTGTCCTGTTGGCACAATTGGAGAGGCGAGTGAACATGCCCATCACCAAGCTGCACATCTCTTCAAACTTGGCTGCTCGGTTACGCCATTCTTCTATCTATGAGAAAGACCCACAAGATCAAACCCAGGCTCCTAGAGAGGAGTGGTACTCTAAATACAGAGAAAGACTACACAATTCACTACTTCATTTTGCCAGGACAGACTACCACACCACACATGACTCACAGATAGTCTCCATGGCTGTTAGAAGTGAGGCCAGTACAGGGAACACGGGTCAGATACTAGACTGCCTTCATAACTATGTGGCACTACAGGGCTTAAAACAGTAGATTCCACTGGAGGAATGAAAACTACTGTGACCTCTGGTTCATTATACACTACCATTCAGGTCCTACTAAGTAGAACACCAGTCTCTATTTACAGACAGATAAAATTGCTTGAAATTTTGACATAAAAGGAAAGAAACAAGATTTGCACTCACTTTTTCAGCATCCTTTCCTTTGCAATTTACGCTGACAACACTGCTATTTGCTCTAAGCCACTGGAATTCCCTCAGCATCTGTGCACCTTTGGGTCCATGTTCATAAGGAAGGTAAAACAAGTCAGCAAGAAGCTGTAAATCCTCTAAAGTCACCGGTTCTACTGTGTAAAGAGGCTTTTCATTCGGCCCAGGCACAAAATGTTCTTTGTTAATTTGCTCATCAGTCTGCATAGGTGCAATGTCACTACCAGAGTCTTCCTGCATAGACATCTCTGGAGACTTTGACTCAACTATACTTTCCTTATCTGTATCCATGGGCTTCAGCTCCTCTGCCATCTTGGCTTCAGCAATATCTGTCAGTATCTGGTTTGCATTCTTGTCTGCATCATCTTGTTTTTCCACCACCATGTCCATTGGTTCCTCATCAGATTGCTTCTTCTCCTCCTCCTTGGAGGAGAGTGAGGCCGGTGAGTCACTGCTCAGCGCCGCACCCTGGCTCATGATGGGCTCCTGGTACACCGTGGTAACCACTGTTGCTGCATTTAAAGAGGATGGTGCCACCAGTGGCCCTACATCCCCGACAGAGGTTTTAGCACCACTGTGGGCCACTTGCCTACCTGAGAATAAGAAGAAACAAATTTAGTTTTCAGTATCTACCAACTAACATTCAAATCAGCAACTCCTGCAAATGGTGGATGATTTTGTTACCACAGCATGCCATCAGCACAGCTTCCTTTTGGTACTTTGCCTGTTCACTTCTCTCAATGTAACTCTAACTATTGACTTTGAGTTTTGCAAATTTCCTTTTCACATAACTGGTAAGCAAATATAGGATGAAGAAAAAGTTAGGAAAATTATGTAACATTTATTTTTAACTATGTCATCAGAAGAAAAAGCTCTCCAAGTAACTGTTTTTCCCTCCTTATCAACTGACTTGGTAAAGTTGTATTTGAATATAAAGGGCAGTTCATAATAAAAGCTTAATATGATAAGCTGATATTTAAGTATTTCAAATTCAAAACTGTCTTTAACCTGGGGAAAATTGAGACATTCAAAACCTTACCAGACGCAATCTTGGACAACATGCTCTAATTCACCCTCCCTGACCAAGGTCGTTAGACTAAAGATCTATCCCAAGGTCCCACGGGTACAAAAAAGGTGTACAGTGCTGGAAGGAACTCAGCTGATTTATGCAGACAACCTCAGGAAAGTAAAACTATCTTAAAACACCTGGAAGAACACAGAGTCTTCAGGACCAGAACTAGTTTTTACAACAATCTAACATCAACTCGAAAAAAAAATCCCCACTATACTTCCCATTCTCTCAGGTTCCACTGAAACCCAGTAAGAACTGGGACTAGCAAGATCGAGACCCTTTCCTGCCTTCTATCAGAAATGCCAAAAGCTAATATATCAAGATTGCTTCTGTTGATCAGTCAGAGCATTACAAGCACACTGCAGAACATCAAGCATTCTTACTTTTAAATTAAGGTACCCCAGTTACTAAGGCAGAAAATATTTCCAGCTGAAGTGTATGAATTGCCAGGATCTGTAAAATATCTTTAATCTAAACACAAATACTGAACATCTAACACCATTTTTCTACCAGCCCCAGAATGATACCAAATCATACTCACTGCTGTATTGCTGAGGTACTCCAAATTCCTGTAACCATTCCGTTAAGGCCAACTTCAGAGCCATTTGTGGGCTGTAGAGAACATCTGTTTCAATATCTTCATCACTCCCCTCATTTTCCAATTTAATCTGGATTGAAACTGTGCTGTCTTCAGTATCAGCTACAGAGACAAATTTTAAAAGATATCACATTACTTTAATTTTAAATAGCAGAAATGGATGTCAGACAAGGCATTCAGTAACTCAGGGGCTTACTTGACAAAAAGGACAAGTTACTAGATTCTAATTAGAAAAAAAATTAATTATGGTCACCACCAATGTCAACACAGAAACCAGATGCAGGATGCCTTCTGATTTCAACTGCTTCTATTCCAATGAAATCATATCCATGGACACATTTCAAACTTGGGCATTAAACTTGCTTTCCAAGACCGTTAATTACATAACCACAGAAACCTCCCCAGACTAAGAAATTCTTTGATACCATGTGCTACAGATATGCCCCAGGAAGTCAGTAAAGCAAGATCGTTATCTTTCAGGCAACTGCCATTTACTTATGGAACAGAAAAGGCTAGGTGATCATAAGAAGAAAAAGTTGGTGAGGAAGAGAGAAAAATCAATAAAAACACTGAGAACTGGTATGATTTATATGGTTAAGCATAGATCCAGCAAACAGTTACACATACTTACTCATCACCACATCTTTTCTCACTCCATTCATGTTAGACTTGTACCAGGTTGCAAGCGTGTGAATGGCAACATAATTGGCTTCAAATTCACAGTTTGGATTGGTCAGAACACCCTTTAGTCGAGGGATGAGTTCAGTTGACCGACCCTTGTAAGGCCCAAGAAAAAGCCTCTTCTGATCATAATCATTAGCATGAATGTTATCCCAGATAACTGGGGCTCTCCTGATGATCTTAGAAACTTCTTCAATGGATTCTACCGGAATGTCTTTGGATACAACTTTCGGACCTAAGCAGGAAATAGGATGATCAGAAGGCTTTGCATTCACTTGAAGATTCAACCCCCAAGTAGCTGGACAGTTTAGTTTACTAAATATTTACAAGAAAACACTTAACACCAACAAAATAAAAGAAACAAGCTGTCCATAACACAAAAAAAACCAACCTGTCCATAACACTTCAATTCCAGGGAGCAGTTTTTCTCCTACAGTCCGTAAATATGGTGACTGGGCAACATTTGGATAACAGAAAGTTCCACAGTATTCTGCACAGGAAAAGAGAAAGTCACTGTCATTAGAGGGATGCACATGCATGACAACATACCCAATTGAGAGAATACCACTCTTGGAAATAAACACATTGAGAGAATACCACTCTTGGAAATAAAAAACATTTATAAAATTAATCAAGCAAGGCCCAGAAGTCTAAAGTATAAATAAAAAGGACATTTTGAATGACATTCAGCATAAGTATCAGAAACAAATGGTAGAAAATTTTAAATTGCTCGAATGTCAAAATTAGGAAAATAATTAATCAAGTCCATAAGTACAATGTTAAAACAGATAGTATCCTAGAGAATGAGAAAACCCCAAGACTCATTACAAAGTACAAATACCTAAAAACTGTAACACTGGAACATATGTCTCTAAAGTTAAGGTCTGCAACAGAACCACAGTATTACAGTGTAAAAGGATAAACTAAAAATAATTTTTGATTAAAAAAGCAACTCGGTGACTAGTGAAGTAAGAAATGTTATTAAAAATAGGAAACAGCAGCAGCCGTAAGCATAAACTACCTCCACTTTAAAAAATTCTTAGAAACTAACAACCTGCTAATTGAAGAAGCAAAGATTTCAGTTCAAGTTAGGAAAAATAAATTTTCCATTAGCCTAATTCTTAATTCAAGCTTCTCAAATTGTTCTCTCAAGCTGCCTTATTTTCTTGGCATTAAGCCTTTCAAAGATTTATACATTTGGAAAAATCTTTGCATACATCTGAATAATCAAACTTTTTTTTGTAAATCAATTTCTTCAATCACCCCAAAATACTCCTTAAGGCAGTTTTTAAATGTTAAACCAGGTTTTCAAACAGTAAGGTAACAGTCCCCCTCCTTTAAGGCTCAATGAAAATATTCTGCTTGTTTTACCTGTAGGACAGAAAAGGAATGTGTCTGGTTCTCCTAGATATTGATAAATTTCATTTGTGATTGAGACTTGAGCATGAGCAAAAGAACTGAAAACTTCTTTGTCTGCTGCACACATGTTGTGATCAATATCATCAAACAGCAGTGCAAAAGATCTGCAGCCAAACTGAGAAACCTAATACAAGAGACAAGAGTAAAATGTTTAATTTGTTAAATTATTATTGCTTCTTTTAATCAAACTGTAGGATTTTTAGATCTAACCTTAGAGACTACAGGAACCTTAGAGCTACAGGAACAGGGATTTAGTTCTATTCACAATGAATGCCTGTCTCTGACCCATAGCTCTGCTTCTCTCAAAGATTAGATCTTTAAAGACCTGCAATCTGTTCCAGTTTTAACCACCCAAAGCTGATCTCACAGGATAGACAGCTGGGAAAAAAGCTAATTCTGTAACAGCTCTTGGACACAGGAGAGGAGTCAGGAGAACAAAGAAGATGTGCATGTCAGGTCTGTGAAGGCACTTATTGTGAGCTAGAGCTCCTGCTTCAGCAGCGCATCTTGGCCTCAAGATTCCGAAATACTCTGAAGACAAAAATAGCCTTCAGCATCCAATACAAGATGAGAATTTTTTTAAAAATCAAAGTTATCACTGGCTACATTTGCAATGTAACTAGAACACATCCACTGGAATCATTCAGAGACACCCAACTAACACCAGTGCTGAAAAGGTTCAAGAAGCTGGTGAAAAGCTGCAAGAATGAGCAAGGAATTGGAGCTTCCAAATTAAGCAGCATTGGAACTGTGCTAAGTTTGTGTCATCCTTACCTGGTCCAGCTTACGTTTCAATGTGGATACCTCTTTAGGATTGGAGAAAGTGATGTCAAGTCCAGGTGAGATTGCATAGATGAATTCTATTTCATGTTCTCGTGCAGCTGATATTAGAGTCATTAGCTGCTCTGGAAATGAAATCAAAATATTTCAGAAGGACTCAAAAATTTCTCAGGCATCATCTAAAGTGTATTATAAAGTGCAGATACCTCTTCAATCATAATTAGAAAAATGAATTGCTGGAATTTCTTGAAACTAACACAGTAAAACCACCAAATTGTTTGGAAGATTTTTCAGCAATTATGCCAAAAGGAATACAACAACTGTCATTGTATTCTCATTTTCCCTGTTAAAATTTTTATAAATATTTAAAAAGTTTTCTTTATCTCAATGCTTTGAGACAAATATAGTCTTTTTCCACAGTACATATGTACATCAATAGTTCTAGAATTATTACTCACTTTTTCCAAACATACTAACAATTTTTAGCAGTAATATCACCCCATGTGACAGAGGTTCACACACCACTCATATGACTGAAGCTTGGGCACATGAAAAAGTGGGGTGGAACATGACCATGTAACTACTTCATGTGCAGAAGTAGTTTCCTTAAGAAACAAACTTGCAACTGAATTCTTTCATAGAATGAATAAAGAAAATTCTTTTTAGCATATTTAAAAATCTTTGCTGTTATTAGATATTATCTTGCATAATCCTTTATTTTTGTACATTGATCCAAAGAGGCCTCCAAGCAGGATTATTTAATTTCAAGAGTCTGATTTTTCCCCTCACCCAAGGAAAACTATAATCCCTTCAGTCTAATAAAGCACCACTAGAGGTGGATAAAACAACTCACACTAGCATGAACACATTTTTATGTTCTGACTAACTGGTCAGGCACCGTTTTTCTAACAGGTACTCTTTTCATTGAGACAAGGACTTAATGAATCGCATAAAAGGACATGCTATTTGCTCATCAATCTTTTTTTCCTTTTCTAAAGCAAATAATTTCTACTTCAAAAAACGTTCAAAAGATGTTCAAGAGCCAGAGGAATAAGTCTAAGCAACCTTCCCCGTGACAAAAAATAAATCCTGTAAGACAAAGCCTTAAAAGCAGTTTCAGGAATCATCTGCAGTTATAGTTAAAAGAAGTAAATCCATGCTTGTTCCAAAGCTCCCATAAACACACCTGCAGGGTATTAAAAAGAGACGTTCAGTCACCTTTGGGAATGGCTACTGTGATTAAACACACACAAGTATACATGGCAATAACCAATTCATTCAAAAATCTACTTATAGAAAACACAGAGGAGAAATAAAGGCAATTACCCGCTTCCTCCACAGAGTACATTTCTCGCCAAAACATCCTGTGCTTGTAGTCATCCTTTGGAGCATACAGGTATGTATTCAGTCCCCACTTCTGAAGCCTAAAAACACAGGAAAAAAGCCTTCCAATAGCCTACAAATTCAGGAATTCTGTGTTTTACTTCATGTTATTCTTTTACTCAATCAGATTTATTTTTCTTCACTGAACATTGTGTTACACTATAAAGTCACAATAACTTTAAGCACAAATTATATTGGACAAATTTGGTATATGCAAGATAAAAAGGTGAATATAAATCCCAAGAACACAGATATCAGGCAGAAAGTTGCTCTAGGTCAGAACAATAATTCTTTCCAGACTTAAGTGGAAGTTTATGATTACATTCCAATGGAATGTGCTGCAGTAAGAGGAAACATGACTTGCCTTCTAAAAAGTTCTTTCCTCTGCTCCATCACCCAAGGTCTTCCATAAAATCCTATGGGCAACAAGATTAGAATTATCCAGTTAGATTATGCCTGCTTCATGAAACTTTGTATTACAACCCACCATTTTCTTCCTCTTTTGCTACATTTGTCAAAAAGCTTCCCAAAGCAGAAAGGGAAAGAAAAATATTTAGCATGAAGAAAGTGTAATAACCTAAAGTGATCTAAATTTAAAATGCAATTATAACTTGTTTTATTTCTTATGATCTAAGGTCTTATAATTTTGGCCACTGAAGCAATTAATTTTCAGAATGCAAACTGTGTTCCTGACCATATGCCCTTGACAAGTCAAGTCAGCATTTTTATAGCAGCAGACTGAACAGTTATAACCTAATTAAACTATCACACCAGACACCTACAAAATAGATTTGACTTTAAGGTGAACACTGAAAACACTTGAAAATATTTACCAGCTCAAAAATGCTTAACTGGTGATACAGATTAGGATTTATATAAGCAGAACATATAAATACATCCTGCAGAAGACTATGTGTAATTAAAAAAATGTGCAAGTGAGTCAACAAAATGCTTAGGATTTAATTTCTTTTATTCTGTTTAATAGGATCTTTTCAAAATTAAGTTGCAAACTGATATACTACTTAACCATTTCCACATTTTACAAGCTAGTATTATGTCTGTGAATAATCATATATAAAAGCATCTACCCAAGTAATTTTAGAGTGCATTGAAAGTCATATGATTCCATGGAAATTGCACCTGCTTCAGGCTTCAAATCTAATCTTTCCATTCTAGAAACAATACTTTAAAAAAGCACTCTCAATGCCCTCTTAGTCAAGCCAACTCACTTAGACCTATGTGCAAACAGTTCAACCACAAGTGGGCACTTCAAAACAAAGCTTCAGCTCGCAGTCCATGCAAAGACCAGAGATTAAAATAACATGAAATATAATAAGCTCTTCTTTTCAAACGGCATGGCCACTCAGTGATGAATGACACTACTATTACACAAAGCTCACAAGCCTCTGTAGAACACCAGTTCAAAAGGTAAACAGTATTTTCATTTCCAAAGCTATTCACCCTTGTAAATCTGTAAATATTCAGTCTCATTGAGGACACAACCACCGTTCTACCTTCAAAAAATTCAAACTGGTGCAACTGACAACATTTTCTATATGTTATATTTCAGTTACATGCTAAGTGTACAATGCTCTTTTGAGAAGCTAAAAACAAGAGGCTCAAGTTTTAAGAATTATTCTAAGAGTGATCTCAAACTGCCTGGCACCACAACGTGGCAAAACTGAGCAACTACTTCTCACAACTGCCCAGTGAAACAGGGAACAACAAGAGAGAGCTGGGAGGCCTGAAAACCTCCCAGTTTACTTCACCCAGAAGGAATTTCGTATTTTCACTATAGTTTCCAAACTCTGACTGATGCTGCACTGAGGAAGCTCAGGAACTCACAAAAGAAATGAATTCCTGTGAAACCTAAAGAATATCCCCTATGCCTCATAACTTGTTCACAACACTTTTGCTTTACTTATAATACTACTGCTTCAGACCTACAAGCCTAAAGCAGAGCACAGCCTACTATTAAAAAATAAAAAAGAAAATCAGTTATCAAAAACTAATTAAATAAGGCTGAACAGAACAGGCTAATCTGCAGCAATACTTTTCCATCTGTCACCACATTTCTTAGGTTACTACTGTCATCAGCCAAGTACAATTCTTGGATCTTTCTGTCTAACTAAAAAAATCGACCTAGTTTTGTATTACTCCCTCAGGACTGTGTGTCAGGTTAATACAAAGTCAACAGATTATGCCAAAATACCTCATCCCATTACCACACTCTCCATCACTAAAAGTCAGGACATCCTAGAGGCAGTGCATCAAAGCTTTGCATTCAGCAATCTCTTAGACCTTATTACTCTGCAAAACAGTGAATTTGGTAAGTGGCATACACTCTTCATACTCTTAGAGTGCACACCCAGTGTTTGGCCAATTGCCTTCTGCCTTTTCTACCAAGATCCAAACTCTCCATCTCAGCACTCTAACCTCACCACACCTAAGTCTGTGTTAACCACTACTTCATATTTAAGTATTTATCTACACTTCTGAAGTTAATTCCTGTTTTTCTCTTAACTCTATAATTCCCTTGAGTCATTAATGAGACAGATGTTTTCACTCACTACCGTTTACCTCCTTCACCACAAGTTTGTTTTTCTGTTGGTGGTGGTTTTTTGTTTGCCTTTTTTTCCTCAACACTCCCCTATTCCTTTTTTCCCGTACACATATTATTGTTAGACTGGTAACTCCTAACCAGTGTTTGACGGCTTCTTCGGGCAGAGGCCATTTTCTTGCTTTGTTTTGTGCACAGTACACTCAGGAACACCTGCAACAAAATATATGCTGAGGCAACCAACGATGTAACTAACATGACAAGAAAATTTATTATGGTATTCTCAGTGGTTCCAACAGAAACCTGGATGAACAAGAGACATTCCAGGGGTATCAGCAGGAACATGAGAAAACATGTTGTTACAATCTGTGTTTTTCTTCACTGTTATGTGTCTCCAAAGCCCTCAATTTGGTATCTATCTTCACAGAATTAAGCCTATTAGCAAAAGAAGAGCATTTTTCTCCACAATGATTGTATTTAAGCCCTACTAATTCACCTTTCACAGTCTTATTTACAGAACCCAAATGATTTTTTTTTTAAAAGATACAAACAGAAAACAGTCTGCAAATCAATGCAGATACTGACTTTGATAAACTCCCCTCTCCATTCCATCTGCCAATAATTTTGTTTTCCTACTGGAAAATCATTACTGGTACAGAAATAATCTGAGATCACGGGAAATAAACAATTTAAAGCCAACTGTTACGCTGGGAATAAACCATTTTTCCTGCTGACTTGCAACCACCTACCTTAACTGACCTGTCAGAAATGCATTACTGAGAACTACAAAAAGTCCCTTTATTCTGCAGCTTCAAGAACAATTTAAACCTTTTAATGGTGCAACTATGCTAAAAGAGGATTGTTCTACAAATAAAATGCTACGCTAAAATATTTTGGAGAACAAGGTGCATTTAATATTAATTATTGAGTAGAAGTCCACGGCATCACCCACTTCCTCCTCAGGACTAAATGTGAGCCTCTGGAGCGCAGGAAGAGCACGTACAGCCGAGATAATCCCGCGGTAGCTCTGCTCTCTCCCACTTCCCCCTTTAGACACGTACGAGCAAGCGAGCCCCAGCACCGCCTCAGCCTCTCTGAGGAATCATCGGCGCGCTGGGTGCCAGGCCTGCCCTCGCCCCGCCGCACAGCTGCCATCAAAGGCCGCTCCCCGCTCCAGCACAAGCCCCGGGGGCAGAAGCCCCGCCCGGGAGCCGCGGCTCCTCCCCACCCTGGCGGAGTCCCGGCCAAGAACCGCACGCCACCTCCCCGCCAAGCGGGCTCCTCCGGGCGGGGGAGGAGACGGCAAAGCAAAGCCAGCTGGGACCAGCCCACCCCCCGTCTCCCGCGGATACCGAACCCCCCATTCTCCCGCACGCCCTATCTCCCAGGGGAAACCCCCTCTGAAAGCTCTCACCTTCGACGACTCCGCAGAGAAAGCGGCGGGAGCCTAGCGCGGTCTCCGTCTCGGTGTCGGTCTCCTCGCCCCCTGGGACCGGCCCTGCCGTGGCTCCCGGCGGCTCTAAGGGGGCGCCGGGCACCCCGGCCGGGTTGGGACTGCCCTGGGGCTCCTCCAGCGCCGCCTGCCCCTCCTTCTGCACCATCCTGCCGCCCGCCGCCAGCGCCGCCGCTCGCTGGGCCGGGCCGAGCCGAGCCGGGTCCCTGCCGTCCCCGCTCCGCAGCCCTTTTGTCTCCGCCGCTCCGGGGCCGCCGCCGCCGCTTCCTGTTTACGGGGCGCTGCGCCTGCGCGGGGAACCGGCCCCAACCGGTCCGCGCCGCTCCGCCCGCAGCCGCCCCGCTCCGCGGGACCGCCGCGGGGGCAGGGGAAGCGCCTGCCTCGGTGGGAAGAGAGCGAGGGACGCGGGCGGCCGGGACCGCGCCGGTGGAGCGGGAACAACGGGCTGGGGCGCGGGAGGCTCCTCAGGGAATGGGGCGGGCGGGCGGCACGCGCGGTCTGCGCAGGCGCCAGGCGCGGGAGGGCGCGCACTGCGCGTGCTCGGCGGGGCCGGCGGCGGGAGGGGCGAGGCCGCGGCGGCCTCAGGGCGCTTGCGCGGGGAGGCAGCGCGCGCCCGCGGCGCACGCGCGAGGGGCCGCGGGGACTGAGGGGGAAGCGGCGGTGGGACAGCACGCATGCGCACTAGGGTTTGTGTAGGGAAGCGGCGCCGAGGGGGGAAGGAGGGTGGGGAGTGTAGTGTTTACCTCCGCTCTGCGCCTGCGCCTCGCGGCGCAGCGCCCCGGCGGGAGCGCGCCTGCGCGGGAGCGGAGGGCGCGCGGGCTCCCGTGAGACGTGCCCTACTTCTCGCGCTGCCGCGCAAGCGCAGCAAGGCCCGCCGGGGACGGCGAGCGGCTGCGGGGACTGCTGCGGCCGGCACGGCACGGCACGGCACGGCACGGCTGGAGGTGTGTCCGTGCCTGGAAGAGGCCACGAGAATGCTGAAGGTGGGATGGTATCAGTAGATCAGAGAAGCGCTCTGAGGTCACACAGCGTCTCTCCTGCTGCAGCCGCAGGGGAGCACGACGCACCCCGGGCCTGAGGTGACCTCTCTGTGGGTGTGGAGAGGCCGGCATGGTGATCCTGCCAGCGCTAGGGAGGCTGCAGCAGGTGCCAGCCAACAAGAAACAAGTTAGCGAAGAGCTGCCGAAAACAGCTGGCGGGGAAGGGCTGGAGAAGGCCTGCAGATATCGGGGCAGACACCTCACATTTCAGTCACTCATTCCCACTGATAGCAGCTCGGGCATGACGAGAAACCGAAGACGGCTGCATTTCCGCCACCGGCAATACCTGCGCTTGGGGTGCTGCAGCAGAGCCCTGGCCAAGGGGCATCTCTAGTTACCACCATCAGCAGGCCAAAGCTTTCAATGAGCAAAAATAGAAATTGTACAAATACCCTAAATAGGAACCAGCTAAATTGCATTAATGCACGAGCAGACTTTACAGAAGGGTTAGAGAGGAGAAACGCACAGAATCTGGGTGGAGAACATACAGGACTTACGCACACCTCCAGAGCTTGGTGATGACCACAGGGTCACAAAAGACCCTGAAGGGGTGCTCATATCTCTGATCATGGCAGGATAATCCTACAGTTATAGTTCTCCCAGTGTTGCAATCTCATCCTTTTAGAAAGAGCTTGTGTTTCTAGGCAGCTGGAGTGAATCACTGCCCCAGGCTGCATCAGCTGCCTCATCCAGTTGCTCAGCTGTTTTACCACATAGCTACTCTTAATTTTTCCTCTGAAAGCTGGGAAAAACTTGTCTGGAGATGACATGAGGCTGCCCTTTTCCCAGGATCCATCAGCTCTTCTCTCTGTTTTCATCATAGACCAAATGACTTGGCTGTCCACCCTTAAATGGCACCTCCTACTAACAAGGGTCATCCCAGCCCTGGCTCACATGGCAGCTTCTCATGGCAAGCTGGAGGCACACCTAGAGGATCCAGGCCTCCCTGCCCTCAGGCCCTTCCTGAGGGCATGTTTGGGGGAGAGCTAAACAGATTATTTTTGACTCCCAGCTTTCCCACCCCCCACTCCAAAAGCTACACTCCCTGCACAAACCTTTTCCCATTTGCTGTGAAAAGGTTATGGCAGCATTTGAAGGCTGAGCCCCACAGCGCTGTTTTTCCCGTTATCAACTCAGCCTCTTTTCTGCCCTTCCCCCTGGGGACAAGGACCCAAGGGATCCCATCAGGGGCTCACAGCATCCCTGTGCCACAAGAGGGCACATCAAGCCCTTGGATGTCATTGCCTGAAATAGCAACCAGCCTAACAGAGCTCAGGGGATAGGATATACCAGGGAAAGTGGGTTAGAGGGGAAAACGTGCTCAGGCCCATTCATACTGCCATACACAGCCCTGGGTGATGGCCAGCAGCCCAAAAAGGTCCCTGGAGAGTCAGAGGCTTTGGAAAGATCAGACTTGCTGCTTACCCAGTCCCACAATGGTAATTCACCCCACGGCCAGAGCCCAACCTTTTAAGGCTCTCTTTGGTCTCCAGGCAGCTCTTTGCTTTGAGCTTTCAGTTCCTGGACCACAGTCTATAGAATGCTGGACTATTTTGCTGTCCCACATCAGGTCCATTGCTCTCTTGTTCTGCTACTTTCTTACTTACATGACTGTTGACTTAATTTTCCCCAGTTTTTAATGCAGGACTTTTCCATCAACCAGTAACTGCCATAAGTAAACCCCTTCCCTGTCCACACTTACCTCCTCAAGGTGGCAGGCAACCATGTTCCTGTTAGCTCAGCCTCAAATGCCACATCCTAACAAGGGCCACCTGGTCCCAAGCTTGGGTTCACCCAGCAGCATCTGTGGCAAGCTGAAAACACACCTGGCAGCCTGGCTCCTGAAATGTGACACTCTTGATGCAAGAGCTTTTTAACCTTACCACCTCTAAGCAGGAAAAAATCTGTATTTACAGGACCACCAAGAGCATGGCTCAGTGTGCACCCTGTCCACCATGCAACCTCCCAGAGCACCTATGCAGAGCACATGACAACCCCAGCACCCCAAAAAGGATACCAGCCCTCTGCAGAAACCCCTCATTTTTCCTGCTCTCCCATCCCAGGCAGCTGACAGATGCAAAGACGGAACGGTAGTGTGCATAGCGATTGTGGTTAGATTTTATTGGTTTTTTGTTGGTTTTTTCTTTTGTTTTTTTTAACTCATATAATTGTTATAATACAAAATATACAGACTGGAGATGCCAAGCGGGTTGTGGGTCACCATGCCCCAGGGCAGGGGGTCACACCATGCGACCTACAGCGTGAGGGGGGAGGCAGCAGGTGCTCCACATGGCAGCGAACAATGGGTACCCCAGAGAGCTGGGAGGAGGGAGAACAGGGCCAAGAGATGGAGGGGTATGGCCCTCCCACCCTTAGGAGAATGCAAGTGGGAGCTCAGCCCCACAGCAAATTTGGGAACAGGTCTGTGAGATGAACAGTGTGTTGAATGAACCTAAAAAACACATCATGTCTGCGAGATAAATAATGTGTCAAATGAGCCTAAAAAATATGTGATATCTGCAAGGGCTGGGACAGGGATGATCCCCCTGGGAAGCAGCCCTATAGCTTTGGCTCAGAGCCCCAGGGGTTAAATTCTAATGTCTCCAGCCCCAGGGCCTCAGCTTGGGTCTGGCCCAGCATGTGTGCTGATCCCAGACATTGCAGCTCAAGCCAGCCCAAACCACCCCTGGCCAAGGATACAGAGAGTAGAACCACAGTCAGGGCTGCCAGGTCTGGGTACATTCCCAGCGCCTGTGAGGGGCTTCTAGAGTTGGCATGGGATCATTAGCCCATGGGCATCACTCTCCTAGCTATGACTTGGAGTGGTATGTGGGCAGGACAGGCCTGTCTGCACATACCCATCTCCAAGGAGCTGGTGGTGACAAAAACACCCAGGGTCCCCCATCCCCAGGGTCCCCAGGCAGGCTCTCACACAGCCACGCTGGAAAAAGGAGAAGAGTCCCCTGCCCCAAGGTGACCCTCCAGCCTGTCAGCAGCATGGCAGTGACTCCTGTCTAACCCCAACCTCGACTTTCTCCTCCAGGAGCTGCCAGCTCAGCCATGTCACCAGCACAGGGCTATGCCTGTGGGGACACCTCTCTGCCTCATTGCTCATTCCCCCGTTCCCAGGTCAGCCGGTGTGCTGGGATGGGCCAGGGCACAGGAGCAGGGCAAGGTCAGCAGCAAGTGATGCCAGGAGCATGGCTGCGAGCCCTATGGGGCCAGAATGGCCACCAGAGACCAGCCCATCTCCCTCTTCCACATGTCCCCATACCCTGGCTGTCACATCCTCGGGAAGGGTTGGAAAGGTTGTCTCTCCACTGGAGCCTCAAAGTGGATCCCTGGGGTCCCCCTGTGCCAACACCCCAAATCTGAGAGACAGGGGCTGAGGTTGCAGCTCTCCCATCCTTGCATCATCCATCCTGGGGGACAAGTGCCACGAGTCACCTCGGAGTCCCTTTAGCCTCCACTCTGCCCCTGTCAGGAAGAGCCTCATATTCTAACCAGGATCCCTGGGTTCAGGGACTGCTCCCCCATAGCTCATGCAGCAATGAACCCCCAGGGCTCATGTGGCTGCCTTCTCCAGGCACGGCCCCTCTGCCCACCCCCTGGCCCAGGACAAGGAGGGTGGCCGGTGGCTCACCATGGACACACCGGACATCTTCCCACAGCAGGGCACAGCCAGGGCAGGGGAGGAAGATAAAGCACTGGCTGTGCCCATTGCAAGACTTTATTGGTTTCTAGACAGTGTTGCTGGAGGATTTGGGCTGGAGCTGGGACTGGGGGGTTCCTGGGGCTGGGGAGGATCAGGGTAGGTGAGCTGTGGCTGCACAGGGTGGTGTGCATGGGGGAAACCTCTACTGCAGCCCAAGGGTGTATCTTTTCCACCGGGATTGGGTGCAGGGAGGTCCATCCAGGTGAAATTCTCATCCTGTGCCAGCCATGCCCGTGCTCCAACATCTGGGAACACGTGCTTGGGATTCCCCGAGGAAAGCAGAGCTGGGCCAGGGGAAAGGGAAGATCCGACACCGACTGCATTCCAGGGAAGGAAGGCCCCTTTCCATGGAGGTGTCTGTGCAGCCAGAGGAGGGGAGTCTCAAAGGAAAAGTCAAAAGAGAGAAGAAGGTTCTGGGCCCAGTGTCAGGAGAGCTCATCTGGAGGCAGGTCCGGGAGCTAAATCACGCTGTCGAAGAGCTGCATGGATCGCATGATGTTCTCATCCTGTCAGGAGTAGGTGGGAAGCAGGCAAGTTGGGCACAGAACAGCAATCTGGGCAGCTCCCCCAAACCTGGCTTTACCCTCATGGCAGCTCTGGCACATGGGACAAGAGCCCCAGGGATTACAGGAAGTTTCCAAGCCCTACTGGGATCCATGACTCTCCTCATCTGAACAAGGATACTGGCATGGGTACAGCTCCCGAAGCAGAGCCCCAGCCTTGCCCCTGGGAGCCCTGGCTTCACTCCCTCTCTGCAGCAAGGAAGGAGGAGGGACGAAGGTCCCCAAGGAAGAGGGTGGTGACCTAGCTCAGAGAAGAGTTGCTGGTGACTTTACCTTCTGGCAGGACTCCAGGAACTCCTCAATTGTCACCACACCATCCTTATTCCGGTCCATTTTCTGCAGACAAGCACAGCACAGGGAGCATAGCAAGGACAGCCCCAGCCCTAGGGAGAACCTGGTACCCCCTGCTCAGCTCCCACAGGGGCTGGACACAGTGCACCCCTGGCCCCAGGCATGCCCAAGCACCAACAGGGCCAGCACAACCCTGCTTCATCCCCAGACTGGGGTGTTTTCTACTGCACCCACTGCAGCTCTGTGCTGGAGCTCTGCTTCCCCATGTGCTCAGGCTTCCTGAGGATGTACTCAGCTCACCTGGAAGAAGTTCTCCACGTGCTCCCGGGGTGCTTCCTCGCGCATGGCCGGGTAGGTGTATTTGCCCATCATGTCGTAGATGGACTTCATGATGTCCAGCATTTCCTGATGGGAAGGGGAGCAGGGTTGCAGTGTCAACACGGGGCTCTGCTTCCACCTGGTCCCCAACCCACACCTTTTTCTTGATGTTTCTGAAGGACCTGAGGGGTGCTCAGATGTGTTTCTGCTGGCTCTGTGCACAGTGTGGGGTCATGTGTGCACGTGCATGTGCGATGGACCCCCAAAGCTGCACACTACTCATCCACCTCCATCCCAGAGTCACACCAATACCAGGGGGCCAGGAGGGACATTTGCAAAGCTGAGCTCAGTTAAATAGTGATCCCCTAGGCCCTCCTCCAGAGCTCAGCCATGTTCTGCCCTTGTCCCTGGCAGGTCAGACTTGCACTGGCCCTGGGGACCAGTCGGGACTCCCCATCCCACCTCTTTGGTGATGCAGCCATCTTTGTTCAGGTCATAGAGGTTGAAGGCCCAGTTCAGGCGATCATCAATGGTGCCCCGCAGGATGGTAGACAGCCCAGACACAAAGTCCTGCAAGGA
Organism: Fringilla coelebs; assembly: GCF_963513975.1. NCBI lineage: Eukaryota > Metazoa > Chordata > Aves > Passeriformes > Fringillidae > Fringilla > Fringilla coelebs. The sequence goes on along the minus strand of NC_140066.1, from coordinate 23,501,456 downwards.
TGGACAAGGCAGGCAAATGGGAGTTACAAAGGGCCTCAGAGACATAGGGTACAGCCCTGCTTGAATCTCCTGCAGAGAGGAACTCAGCCCTAAAGTTGATATGCCCTGGGGCTGGGCTGACAAGGTGAAATGTTGGTTATCAAAAAGAGTTGGGGGAGAAAAAATTGCTTAACACTGTACATTTCCCACATTACTCCCTTGGGTCACAGCAACCAAGAGGACAATGTGTTCAGTCTTGTGTGAACAAGACCCAGCCATGACTCTATCTGCTAGTCTGGGTCCCTACACAACCCTACCCAGAAAATACAGAATGCGCCTCTTTTTTTGCTTTTCATTAGTTTCCTCTTGCCTCTGGGAATTTAATAAACTCCACTAGGCCTGCCAGCTCTTCATCCATCTGCAACAACAGCACTGCTGACCCCAGCCCATGGTCCCTGGAGGGTTGTGCTCTCCTTGCCCCACTGCACCCCATCACCCCCTCCTTGGCCACAGCTCACCTCAAAGCTGACGGAGCCGTCATGGTCGGTGTCAAAGGCATTGAAGAGGAAGGTGGCGTAGGTGCTGGAGTCTGCAGGGAGGCAGAGAGCATGAGGGGGTGCTCGGTGACCCTCTGCCCTGCAGAGGCACCCATGCATATGGGGACAGGGATGGGGATGGGCACTCACCTCCTTGAGGGAAGAACTGTGAATAGATCTGCTTGAAGTTTTCTTCGTTGACAATGCCACTTGGGCACTCCTGCCAGGGCAAGGTCGCAGCGTCACTTCCACATTGCAAAAAGGGCTGAGCACCCCCTAAAAACCTGTGGCTGCCTTGCCTTGCCCCCCAGCCCTGTGCACCTGGTGGTGTGGCTAGAAAGCCTGCTTGGACCATCTCCCTGATGGTCCAAGGCTGGGTTTGGGCTGCACCCCTTGCTGGAGGGGCTCTGAATCCCAGGCACCCAGGAAAGGGCTCTCTGCACCCAAGAAAACAGCACAGGATCAGGTCTCCCCACTGAGCTCCTTGGAGGTAAGATCAGGGTGTAGCCTTATATAAACTTCAACCCCAAAAACTTTCACAAACAAAGCACTACCCCGAGGTGGACAGGGCAGCAGAGGTGGGGGCTATCAAAGCTGACCAAGGAGTACTCACATTCTTGAAGCCTCGGTACAGGACCTGCAGCTCTTTGCGGGTGAACTTGGTCTGCTCCTGGAGCTGCTCCAGCCCCTCAGGGCGGTGGCAGACGGTGGAGAGTTCAAACTCATCCTCAACACTGTCTGCAAGGAACCCAGGGGAAGAGAGGGTCGCTGAGGCAAGCACTGTCCTGCCCTGTCTTGGCATGCCAGGGGGCAGAGAGGCACCTTGCACAGCACACACTGTCCCCTCACACCTGCCCAGGTTGACACATTTTTGGGGTGCTCTGCTCAGCCAGAACTGGGTCTATGCCAGAAGAGGACACAGAAGAGACACCCTGGCTACAGACCAGGGACTGACACTGGCAACAACCCCCCTCCAGTACAGCCCAGGCTGGCACAAAATTAGTGTGAAAACCCCCTAGTGCTGAAACCCTCCCTGCCTGTCCTTCTCCCCCCACCAGCAGAGACATCTGCCCCGTGAAGTTCAGACCCTTGATGACCTGCAGCACCAGGGCTCACATCCAGTAGGAGAGTTGCCCCTCAGAACCCCCAGCCCCAAATGCCACCCCCGCTCCACCCTTTCCAGATTCTTTTCTACCCACTGTGCTCCCACCTTCCGTGCTCCCACCTTCCTTGACGGCTTCTCTCCACCACCTGCCAAGCTGCACAACCCCTGCCTGCAGCACCAGCACCCCTAGACCCCACTCAGCCAAGAGGGGTACACAGCAGGTACTCCCTCTTCGTGGGACGGCTCAGACCCTGCCCCTCCATACTCACCTTCTCCCGGGGGGATTGGCTTGCACCATGGAGCTGGGAGAGATCCCGACCGGGGGCTTGGACTCACCAAGGAGCCAAGCACACCCACTACAGGGGGTTAAGGGACTCTGCACTCACACCCTGCTCAGCCTCTCTCATCGCCCCATCACACCTCCGTCTCCAAACTGCCCCTCAGCTTAGAGAAACAACTCCCCACCCCTCAGACCAGTGCCGGGAGGGCCCTGCTACCCTGAGCCAGCTCCCAAGCGGTCCTTGCCGCTGTGCATCCCGTGGGAACTGCTCCAGGGAGACGAAGAGGGAGAAAACCAGCCTGTGAGCAGGTAACGACAGAGGTGGGTGCAGAGCCCATGGGATCGGATCCCTCCAGGGCAGGGCTGATCCTGACAGCCAGGACAGGGGAGAGGTGGAGGCGTCCCCTTCCCGCAGGCAGGGCCAGGGCGGAGAGCAGGCAGCAGCACCGCCGGGGACAAACACACACAAAGGCAAGAAGAAGCACTTGCTTTCACTGAGCGAGGGGATGGATTTGGGCCGGCAGCAGGGCAGCAGTTTGAGGAATCGCTGCTTCAGCGCTTTTTTAGTTTGGACTGGCGGGTTGCCTGGAAGAAAGAAGGAGTCACCAAGCAGAAGAATTAACACAGCATCAGCCCCCGGTCCCGACGGGCAGCAGGGTTGGGCACCCGGTGCAGGGTGATCTGAGCAGAGGCAGCACATGCAGTGTGAGGCTGGAGGAGCAGGAAGGCAAATCCCAGCCCAGGCTCTGGTTGACCTTCCTGCTCAATCCCAGGACAAACCCAGCACTGGAGTAGCCATCCTCCAGAAGGATGAGGACAACCCTGCTAGGCTACCCACACCCAGCACTTTTGTACACACCCATCATACCAGGGTGCCCTGGAGACTTCCAGGAGCCCAGAGAATCAGGAAATGGCAGGGCCAGACTCTGTCCTTTAGCCTTGAGGACAAATACCGGCTCCCAGGGGATCCTCTCGAGGGGCTCTGCAGGGGGGCAAGGTAGAATGAAACCCAAGAAACAGAGGCAGGGCATTTCATCCTTGCTAAGCTCCAGCTGGGTTTGATCCTGCTGGCACCCAAGGGCTGAAGGCAAAGCATGCACCAGACCCCCCATGCAGCCCAGACTGCAGCATGCACCCCCACCCCAGTGCAACACTGGGACCCGAGCCCAGGGACCTGCTTTGAGACAGCCAGAAGGGGAACGGGGCTTTGCCTTGGCCAGGCTACAGGGCTGGGTGAGGGACTCCCCATGCCAGCCTGGCCCATGGCCACTGCATCCAAGTCACCCTGCATTAATAAGTAGGTCCCCTCACTGTACTGACCCCACTGCCACCCCCTGCTCCCCCATTTGGACCCCAATGGGTTCACTCAGCCCCATCTCTCCCAGCTGGTGTTGCCCCATGGCTGCAGACCCCCTCCCTCCCTTCCCACAGTGCCTCAAGCCAGCAAACTCAGCACAGGGCTAATGCTGCAGGTGCGGAAAGGAGGAGGAGGAGGGGATGAAGGCCATGCTTGGCTCCAGCCTCTAAGGGGAGGCAGGCACCAGCATGGGGACAAATGGGACAAAAGGTGCAAAGTCCCTTTGGGGCTCTGGTTTGTCACTGTGTTTGCTCCAAACATCCTGTACATCTGCAAGCAGCAGGTCACAATGCCTATGCATCTTGTACCCTGGTTTTGGGGCTGTTTCTCTAGGGTTCTAGCAAATAGCTGCCAGGGAAGCCCCTTCTCAGCCTTGTGGGAGTAAGCTGAGCTCCAGATGCTAGGATTGCATTGTACCCAGCTCCAAGACAGAGACATGGGTCTGCATCCAGCAACCACTTCTAGGCAGGTTGGCCCCAAAGTGCTCACAGGCAGGACCTGGCACCCTCTGAGCTCACACCAAGGCAGCTCCATCATTCAAGAGGATGGAGAATAGCTCCAGGAGGTCATGGATCCAGTAGGACATCACAAAAAGCCACTCAAAGAGGGCAAATTCTCCCCAGGGATGTGGCATCCCCAGCAGGGTGACAGTGAGCTGCAAACCTATAGGGATAAACCAACACATCCCCTGGCATTTGTCGGGGGATGACAGGGGAAAGGGTGAGGACCAGGATCTTGGCACTGGTAGAACAGGACAACCTGGCTCCTGTCTGCTCCAGGGCTGGCAGGCAGGTGAGGAAAGAGGACTTTTCTTTCCTAGAAGTGGGCATCAGTTGTACATAAACAATTATTTTCTCCAAGCTACACTTCCAGGGCCTTAATTTGCAGAGGGAAAGGGAAATTGCACCTTTCAGCCTTCCAAGGATGCTCTGGGGCCAGGTCCCTCCAGCAGAGCTGAGCTGTGGGAACAGACCTGACAGTCAGAAGTATCCCCTTTGCTGAGAGGGAAGGGACAGGGTGGGCAGAGCAACACCCAGTGCCAGGGTGAGGCACCCAGGAGGGAGCAGGGCAGGAGGAAAACCACACAGCGAGAGAGATGCAACAGAGAGTAAACTGTGGTTGGACTCACAGGGGCAGCAGGTATAGGCACGTGCAGTAGGTCAGGTCGGGTGCAAGTTACACTTTAGTTTGTTATAAAGAAGGAAAAAGAAAAAAATAAAGAACATGGGCGTTTTCTCAAGGAGGAAACTGAAGGGGGCCCAATTCCAGGGCCCCTAGGGCAGGGGTGGGGAGCACATTCAGCACATGCAGCTTAACAACAGGAGAGGGGTGACCAGGACTGGGGTTTTGCTGTCCTGGCTTTAGCAAACACAAGGGCTCTGCTGAGTAGTGCACACTACCCTCTTTCTGTCCCCCCAAACCACAACCAAGTTTGGGAGCTCCTCCTTGCTGGGAAACAGCTCTGCCCAAAGATCAGGAGCACAGCTCAACCATGTGCTGCCACTCTGGACACAAGGGACATTGCAACACGAAGCCCTGTGCCTGCCAGCGACAGCTCCTTTTCCAGATGCCGCTCTGCTCTCCACCCTCCTGCAAGGGCCATCCAGCGGCCGGCACAGAGCAGAAAGGGCTGGCAGCGCTTTATCTGCGGCGGGAGGGCTGCCGGCTTAAGTGGCTTGTCGCTTCCCAGGCATCACTCTGCAGCTCGGTGACTTCAAAACACACAAACACACACAAGCTGAGACTCCATCCTTGAGTAGCACCAGAAGGGGAAGGGTTTTCCCACCCCCACCTCCACACGCTGTTGAAATGAATCCCAAAGGCTGGCTCTGAAGGGTCCTACAGTGGGTAGATCTCTGCCCCCAGCAATGATTGCCATCAGGATGGCCATCGAGCCACCAGCAGCTGATGTGTCCTTGGAGGCTGGATCCAGCCTATGCCACCATGCTGGTTACCCAGTGCTGGGCTGACACCCCCTTCCCACGGAGGACCCAAGAGGAAAAGCAGGAGACAGAGTCAGTCAGGTGCATAACAATGTCCCCGTCCTGCCACAGAGCCACAGCCACCAGTGCCCTTCCAGTGACAGCTGGATGGGGAGACCAACCCACCCCTCCCATAGCACCCTCCTGCTTGAATACACCCTCAATAACAAACCAACAGGCAGTGCCAAAACTCCCCCATCACTCTCAGTAACCTGTCAATAAATGCATGATCATGATGGGTGGAAAATATTCATCCCACAACAAGACCCCCGCAGTGTCCCCAGCCCCAGGGCACAGCACCCTTCCAGGAGGGGAGCAGACCACCAGCAGCCCACCAGTCATGCAGCATCACAGCCCCTGCTTGGCCCCGTGGGGCAACACTGGGTCAGCTGGCAAGTCAGGAGGAGCCGGTATCCCAGGCTGATCTGAACCCAGCTGCCCCTAAAACCTGTGGCTGACAATCATCCCTGTGCAGGGCTCAGCCACCCAGGGAAGTGCCCAGCCTCAGGCAGTGCCATCAGCCACAGCTCTCTGGGGCTGCAATGACACTAAGCAGGAGGCAGAGTGAGTCTCCCCTAGGGAGAGGTCAGGATGTGTCCCACCAACAGCAGCTCTGCAAATGACCCTCATCAGTCAGCAATGCAGAGCCAAATGTAGCGAAGGTGCCAGACAGTCATCCATCAGAGGACATGAAATCACAGCTGGCATCTCCCAGGGCCAAAGAGTGCCCGTCTTGGGGGTGGGACAGAGCTGGGACCAGCAAAGCTGCCAAGCAAGCTGCAGTTTGTGGGACAGCAAAGGCTCAGGACCAGGATATTCCCTGGTGCCAGAGAGAGAAACAGCTCCACAACCCTTGTGCTGAGCAGTCTCCAGGGGGGTACTGGCCATGGGCCAGAACAGGCCAGAGAGTCAAGTGGGGCTTGCAGCACTGCTGCTCCCATTGCCATCCCCAGCCTGTGACAGTGCTCTCAGACAGGCTGGCTGTGCCCAAAGGAGATGTTGCAGAATAATTCTTCAGACCACACCGTGCAAAAAATGTTGCGAGCAGGGAATGGGACAGGATACACATCCCAAGAGACAGTGGAGCTCAGGGGCTCCCCAAATGGAGCAGACAAAGCTGCAGGACTGGGAAAGCCATATGCATCACCCTGCTGAAAACCCACACCCAGGGACACATCCTGCCCCCATCAGCACCTCCTCTGACAGCAGGAGCCAGCATATCCAAGGTGCCAGAGGAGCTACCCAAAAAAATGCCCCAGTGGAGCAGCAGCTCCTCTTGGCTGCAAGCAGTGAGTTCCACAAGAGAGCTAGGGCTCTGCATGTCCATTACCCAGATGCCATCCATACCCTCCACCGTAAGGCACAGGGACAAAAAGTGGATGTGCTTCAGCCACACCCCAGCCAGATCTCAGGCAGCTCAGGGACATCCTCCATCAGAAGGAAGTTGAAAGCATCTCCTGAGCACAGCACCCTCCTCTTCTCCCCTCTCTTTGCTCTAATACTAGTTGCTCCTCTGATCACTCCTGGCCACACATCTCCCATTCTGAAATCTGGCTACCAAGGACATGTGATCTGCAGTCCCTTCATTTCACAGCATCCCCAGTGCCAGCAAGGATGCAGAGGGGATGGAGGCAAACCAACCCCAAAACATATTCATGCAAAGTCTATTGGCAGTCCTTGTCTGAGCTGGGACAGTCTCTGGCACTGTCGAGCCAGAGGAAAAAGGCATCAGCACCATGCAGCTGCCTGCACGCCCACTCTCACCAGGCACAACCAACAGGTGGAGTATCCATTGCTCTGACATATTTTGGGTCCTCTTCTTTGGCCACATCCAGCCCTGTCCTCAGTTCCCAATTGCCAGTGCAGGAAGCTCAACACCCAGAGCATCCTCTTCCTTCCCCAACCCTGGCACAGCCCCGCAGGGAGGGCAAAGGGGCTCTCAGCTCTTTTCCATAGCCACCAATTCCTGTAGCAGTGAGAAAGCTTTGTCCTGCATGGTGCTGCACCCCACATTCATGGCTCTTTTCTCCCAGCTCACATTTATCTCTTCAGCCTCAGTTACCTGCAGTGCTTTTCCTCATCATCTGACAAAGCCCAGCCCTCTGCATCCCATTTCCCTGAGACTCCAATAGCCCAGACAGTCTCCATCCCCCAGCACCCCACGTCACTGCATCCCAGTGCCTCAAGACACAGATATCCCCCACCCTAAAGCTCCCAGACATCTTAAATTTCTAGCATCCTGCACCCAAGACCACACATTCCAATGTCCACAAATATTCCCATCCAATATCCTAACACTCTGAAACACCCCCAGACACCCTTACTTCCCCAGTTCCTTACACCCTAATGCTGCCAGACACTCCAATGCCCCCCTCCCCCCCCCCACAAAAAAAAAAAAAAGCCCTAAACCACACCAATCCTTCAGAAATTCCCCTAAGCACCCTGCAAGCCTTTGGGATAGGAGGAGCACCTCCACCACCACATTCCATCTCCTTGCAACCCCATCCCCATCCCTGTCCCCATCCCACCTCCCCTGGTCAGGTCGATGATGCCCAGAGCATGAAGTATCTTGAGGCTGGAGCAGAGCAGCAAGATGATGCCCACGGTTTGCAGCCCCTGCAGGTCCCAGGGTGCCTCAGCAAGCGCCATCCCCCAGACACACGGCCCCAGCCGGCAGCTGCTCTGGCAGCAACAGACCCAGCAACGCAGGAGGAGAGGGGAGGGCAGGGGAGGAGAGACCTGTCTTGGCCCTCCCTCTTCCTGCCCTGGCACCCTCTGGGGTCCCTCGGGGCACCCAGGCTGCAGAGAAGGAGAGCCCACGAAACTGCCCAAGGGACTTAGGGGTCAGCTCTCTTGCAGGGCACCCCTGCACCGCATAGCCTGGCTCATGAACCCACAAAGGGGTGCACAGTGGGCACCAGTGGGTGCATGGAGGTGCAGGAGGCTTGGCCACACTGACTTCCACCCCAACAGCAGCTCGTGGTGGCACTGGAGCTGAGCAGTGTGCAGGGACCCTCCAGTTCCTCACACGCTACTGGGATACTGCTGTCACCAGCCCAGGGAGCAGCTCTGCCCCACCACAAACCACCAAACCTTCCCCCCAACAGTGTCCCCACCTTGCATGGCACAAGTTCCCTGCCTTGGAGCTCAGCCTTGTCTACTGATCACCTCTACAGACATCTGCAACCCTCATTTCCTCCCTCTTCTTCGGCATCTCTGCACCAGCAAGTCAGTCACAGCCACAGCTGGGGCTGCCAGCCCTGGGTACGTTGCTTGATGCTGGAGAGAAATGTGCTCCACAGGGTGCAAATGTGCCCCACAGGATGCTGCCTGGAGGGAGGGCAGCACATCAGAGACAGCCAGGGTGGGTGCTCCCCATAGCCCACCCAGCATCCTGCTTTGAGGGCAGCAGGAGAGACTCCAGCCTGGCAGTAGTGGTTATTAGAAAGTGGCTTTCAGCTGTCTATGCATCTCTCATCTAACAGCTGCCTTGAATGTGGCCACCTCCTGCCCCAGCAGTAGAGCAAGCCCCAGGGCAGGCATCCACGGGGGATGAGACATTCTCCTGTATCCCTGGCAGGGGATGCTGTAGCCAAGCATGGATGGCACATCTGACATCCGAGTATCAGCACTCCGGGGACCATGGACTCCATACTCCCTAGAGCCCAGTCCAGGGCACTTCTAGTCCCACCTGTGCCCAGTTCTGGGGTCTAATCCTACCTCTCACAGGGGAGAGGTGAAGGACATCCCAATAAGCTCCCACAGCACGCTGCAGCCCAACAGAACCTCATTCTAGAGAGTCACAGCCTCTCTCACTGGACATGAAGGTTTCACCCTCCACTGACAGAGCAGGACTATAAAGAAGGGCAGTCTATTCTAATAGGCTCCTTTGCTCTCTACATTTCTTGCTTTTTCTCCAGCCTGTGGTATTCTCACCTCCCTGTGGCCAAGTGATCTCTGGCCCCTCCATCTGCTGGCTCAGAGCCCATCCTGGGACAGAGTGGGGGCCCTTTCCCATGTCCAGCTGGATCTCCTTGCTCCCCTCTCCAGGCACATCAGCAACAGTAAGAGCAAATCAGGCCAGAGGGAATTGGGAAGGAAGCAATGTGAAAAGTGATTAACACAAGGCCGGAGGGAGAAGAGATTCAACAAGCTAATTAGGTCTGGCTGGGCTGAGCAGGACATGTCACCGTGCAGCAGCAGAGGCACAGGGTGCACTACAGGTACTGTGGACTTTGGGGAGCTCAGGGCTGTTGGGAGAGCCAACTCTGTCCCGCCTTAGAGCCAGCTGACAAACCTGCTAGCCCATGGGAGGGCAAGGGTTAAACCAGAGCAAATGGGGGAATGTTTGATGCAGTCCAGCCCAGGGACCCCCAAACCACAACCTGGAGTGCCTGCAGCTATCCTAGGCTGGATTTTGATGCTCCAAGATTTTCTGCCCTGCAGCAAGCTCACCTTGACCTCTGGGGTCTGTCAAACCCACCAGGCTGGATGACACCCTGAGCCCGGGGACCAAAGCATCACACCCCAAAGGGCCAGTCCCTCTTGCAGCCAAGACACAGCACTCCTGCCAAAGAGGTTCCTGGAAAGCAGGAGGAACCAGGGCTTGGCAGAGGACTTCGCTCTCACCAGCACCTTGGGGATGCTTGCTTTCTCCCCTCTCCAGAGGGGCCCTCTTCCTGAGCCAGCCATGAGGAGGGGTTCATACTGCTCACTGCCACCACCCTCCTGCCTGGCACCTTTCGGAGAGCCAGTGGCACCCAGGCATGCTGCTGCTCCCTCCTGTTTCTCCCACACTCTGGAAGGGTTTGGCACCCTCCCAGCCCTGCTTCTCTCTCCACATCCTGAGCTCTACAGCAGCAGCAGCCCCGAGGGAAGGCAGAGGCCAGCACACCCTATGCTGGGGGCTTTCCAAGACACCCCCAGTCCTGCCTGCCCCCCAGCACGTACCCTGAACAGCCGAGGCAGGAACAGCCCTGGGCGGGCACCAATTATCCTGCCGACAGCAATCTGCCACTTCATTCAATATTAATCTGTGGCTGGGCTACGCGGGTGGCTCTCCCGCCTCTTCCCTCCCGCCACCCCTCCTCCCAGCCGGGACCGATTGCTCTGAGCTGAATTATTGATGCTGCACTTCAAGAGGCAGAATTGATAGTGTTTCTCTGCACCTGCCCCATCCTGAGCACTTGGCCAAAGCGAGATCTCAGCAAAGGTCGGAGAACCTCCTGCATGGGTCTGCCAGGAGATCTTCAGGGCTGGGGACGGCCATGATGGCACAGGGCAGAGGTGGGATGACACAATCCATCATTGATTATCCAGCTGGTAAACAACGTCAATTCCAGCACTGATCACCTTGAAGATCCTGGAGCGCAGTGCAATCACAGGGATGCTCCACTGCCACTGCCAGACAGTGGCTGTGCCCGTGCCACCAAGGCTGTGGTAAGGTCCCAGGGGGTACAGTTCCAAGCAGACAGGACAAGGGGTTGCAGACAGTCAGCAAGCACTTCTGTCCAAGCCCTTTTTCAGGGAAGTGCCAGCTCCAAATGAAGGATGGGGTCCTTGGGGCCTCATCCAGCTGAGTTTGGAAACCCAGCAAGCCTGGAATTCCCCCAGGATCTCATTGCAAGATGCTCCTACTGAACCCTTCCCCCAGACTTAGAGCGGTTGGTTTGGTCCCCTCTGGAGCTGCTCCATTCCCACCCATCACTGTGGTGGCACAGCACAACCTGGGCAGAGAAAGAGCCGCAGGCAGGGGAGCAGCAGGGACGGGGCAGGGAGAGCCTGGGCCAGCGGCCGGAGCAGGGGAAGCACCGCCGGCAGCATTGATGGCTCCGGAGCAGGTGGCAGAGCCCCGTGTCCATTAGCAGACCCAAGCCATTAGTGTTCGGTTTCAGGCTCTTTGCGGTCTCTGGGCTGTCACTGTTGACCGAACCATGGCTTGTAAACAACCCCTGGAGGGGACACAGTATTTACCAGCCCCAGACACTGCCTGGGACCTTCCCTGGAGAGCAAAATCCTACCTGCTGCCTCTCAAGTCAGAAGGGGCAGCAACCTATGCAACAGCACCTCACCTCCATCCTAAACCCCTGCCATTCACACACAGGACTCCTTGTACAGTGCCCAGGGCTCAGCTTAACCTCTGCCAATTTCTGCTCCTTAAGCAACGTTTCCTTCTCCTCTGGGCACCTTCAGGCAATGGGAGCAATTGCTGGCAATCCAGGGCACCTGGATCCCATTCCTACCCTCACAGATGGGGCACATCTCCAGCTAAGCCAGAGGGAACTGCAGCTTCTCAGTATGGGAATGTGGGTGGAGTGGGACAGGCATGGCCCTGTTCCTTCTGGAGGGGTGACAGATGACCGGGACAAGGCTGGACACAGGACACCCCATCTCCAGCATCCTGCTCTGGCCCATGCTAGGGAAAAGTCAGTTGCAGATGGACAAGGAGTGCGCCCCAGGAAACAGAGGAGCCACACAAAGTGGCCCCTGCCTTGTCCTGAGCCCCTCTGAGGGTTGCTGCAGGGGCTGGGGGCTCTCTGTCTCCACTCTTTCCACCACACCTGGGAGCTGCAGAACAGCTGCAATCAGTGCCACCAATTTTGGTCCAAAGCTTTGAGCAGCTACACAGGGAAGCAAAAGCACTGGGAAGGGGAAAAGCAGGGTCTGAGGGAGGCACCCTCAAATCACCAGCAGCTGGGGAGGGGGAATCCACCCTGGGCACAGTCAGCATGCCCTCCCCCAGCACTCACAAGGCAGGATTTCTGACAGGTCAGCTCCTGCCTCAGTTTCCCTCCTGGTATGATCCACCCAGGAGTGCTGCTGCTGGAACACAGGGACTTAGCAAGCAGTTAAATAGCAATGAAAATTTCCACCCACCTTTCCTGTCCTGCGATCAGGTTCACAGGATCAGAGGGAGAGATCTCCCCAATCTGTTCCCTCCCTCCCTATCCCTAGGCACAGTCATCCTGTAGATGCAGCCTTGGGAGCTGTCCGCTTCACTGCTTGTGGAGGTGAGCATTCACCACTACACCCAACCCGTGTGGCACCCAGGGCTGGAGAAGCACAGCAGAGTAACTCAGGGCACCAGTGGACAGGAAAACTGTGTCTCCTCCTCACACTGTGCATGCCCCGATGCCAGGGGCCATGCAGGCTGCAGCATCCTTCAGAGAGGTGTGTGTGGGCATGGGCAGGGCTGGGGGGGACTCTTCACATGGCCATCACCCTGGGAGTCCAGGGAGCACCCAGCCAAGCGAGTCTCGACCTCGCTCCCACCATGAGAAAGCAGAACCCCCCGGGCAGACACCTCTGCCAGGTGTGTCCCGTGCACAGCACTCAGCCCCTCACACATCCCATCCACAGCTGGACAGCTCCCTCTGTGTCCCCCAGCCTGCCCAGGGGCCACAGGGAGCCTTGGGAGAGCCAGGAGCAGGGGGCCCAGCATGCACCCATCCTGCCTGAGCCTGGCTGCTGTGCAGACTGGTGCTGAGTCCAACACCTCGCATGCAGGGTGAGGTGACCATGAACTCTGGTAACACCTTGCTCCTGTGGAGGTGCTGGAAAACACCCTGGTGCCCACATACACGGTCACACACAGTCCCAGTCCCCAGCATCCCAGCACACCTCAAAGTCACCACCATGCAGCAGACACCTTGCCAGCCCCGTCCCCTCCCTACATCCCCGGCCACTGGGACAGGCTGGATGCTCTGCTCCTTGCATCCTACACCCCTACAAGCAGCCAACAGACACTAGGACTCTCTCACGGACGCAGCAGCCTTGGATCATCCTTGGGGGCAGCTCTGGACACCCACCACCTGCCCCTCACGTCCCGGAGGTGACAGCACCGCCCACACCCGTTACCTTCCAAGGACACAGGCTCGAAGAGGCCAAATTGCTCCAGCACCTTGATGAAGAGGACCAAGACCACCAGCACTGCAATCATCTCAAGGCCTTCCAGGTTCATGGTGGGGGTGTCTCATGGCCCCTCACCCTCCACCCCTCCCTACCACAGTCCTGGAGCCCCCTCACCCCAGCACCTGAGCTGCCAGACCCCTCATCCCCAGGGCCTGTGTCCCTGGCAGGGGTTTGGCTGTCACCCCCTACTCAGGGACACCTGCCCTCAGCCATGGGCGAGCGGGGGCTCAGCGCAGGGCTGTGGCAGGAGGCTCAGGGAGCCACGGCTGAGAGCCCAGGCACAGCAGGGCCGTGCCTGTGAGTAAGAGTGGAGAGAGGCCAAGTGGAGGGAGGCGTGGGGGGTGGCGGGGATGGGGGGGTCAGAGGGGGAAAGAAGGCATGCCCTCCCATTCCAATGACACCACCTCCATCGATTTGCTTAATGCAGTTGCTAAGGAAACGGGCCACAGATATTAAAAGGCACTCGGTTCCCAGGGGGGGACACGGGGAGGGGCAGGACGCTGGGCACTGGCAAAACATCCAGGATGGGGATGACTCAGATTTGTCCTCTGTGCCCCAGACATGTGTCTGCCCCATGGGGACCAACTTGGCTAAACACCTCAACACCTCCCTCCTGGAGAGTGTCTGGGGCAACAATTCCATCTGTCCCATTTCTGAGCAGAGAGATGGGTCCACCTGTTTTGCTGGGAACACCAAGGGAAGACGGGGAGCAGGTCAGGGAGAACAGGCTGGGAGCAGAGGCTGTGATGCAGGATTCCTGAGACGCTGCCAGACCCCCAAATGGTGCAGCAATGGCAGGCGAGGAGGAGAAACAGGGGCTAGGGGCCCAGCCAAGGTCACACAGAGGCTGGAAACAGAGGGTGAACCTGTGCATCCGTGTGCCTCGAGCACACATCCACACACATCCACAACGGGGCTAAATTTAGCTCCCCTGCTCTTTTCTAACAGCATTCCAGCCCCTGCCTGGCTGTTTGATCACAAACACAGGGATGACTGGGATGCAGGTACCTGTGGTCATTGCTTATCACCTGGGCCCAGCACCCCTTGGGGTCTTCCCCATCACTTCCCCCAGGGATGCCACCGGCAGTGCCCATCTCCAGGCAGACAATTCCCATATGGCCCATGATGCAAGACCAGTCCTAACTCCAGCACTAGTGTGGTAAGCAGGGAGCAGGGCTGCCCCCATGCCGCTGCTGCCTCCCACCCCTCTTAGCTCACCCCAGGAGCAAGGCCAGCTGCTACAGGTGAGGTCACCATATCCAGGCTGTGGAGCAGACCCCCGCAAGAGCTCCCAGCAGGGCTGCCTCACACCAATCCCCAGGAACCCCCATCTCCAGCCCAGGAGGCTGCAGGTTTGTCCCCTGGCAGAGGATGGGGAGGGCTGGTGTCTCAGTCCCATGTCATGGCATAGCCTGGCTATCTAGTGGCTCCATGCCACAGAGCTTGGCATCTCCTGCCCACCTGGGGCACGCTCCCAAGGTTGTTCTAACACCAGCAGAAGATGCCAGAGATGCATCAGAGGCGTCTTGGGGAAAGAGCTGAAAGCCTTCCCTGGGGAAACATTTCCCAGGCTGGAAGTTTTCAGACCTCGCATTTCCTTTTCTTGGAAAGAGCTGAGTTTCCAGGCACTGGGCCTGGATTTCATGTGTCTGCTTCCCACTTTTGCCCTTGAGTCAATCCCTCAGGGCTGGAGTGGAACAGACCTGTTGCACACCTGCAGGAAGTTTCCCACCGATGCCAACTGTATTTTTAAACTGTATTTTTTATTTTCTTGCTGAGCCCCAGTTACAACCCATCCTCTCCTCAAGCCTCCAGCTGCTTCCAGCACTGATGCCTGTCCTGCAAGCCATGAGTCTATTTTTGCAATCTAGTTTTGGCCAGATGTAGAGGGAGAGGAGCCCTTCCAGCCTGATCCAGGGAGTTTAGGGCAGTTCTCTGCAAAGGGAACCTGCTGAACCCATGTGAACAGACTGTCATCAGCCCCTCATGCCTCTGGCAGCATCGTGGGATGCTGGGGCTGAAGCAGTGGCAGGTCAGTCACCAAGTGACAGTTTCTCCACCTGCCCTCGTGCCTCCCCTGTGCCAGCCATCCTCCCCAGCAGAGCAGTGATAATTCTCCCACTGCCTGCCATGTCAGGATTACACATTTCTGCGCTGCAGCCATTAAAAAACACTCCATTGTTTGCTGCCAGCATGACACAGAATCCCACCAGGACCAGCACAGGCACCTGGCACTGGTGCCATGTCCCAGGGCCCCACGCTGTGCCCAGCTCCCAGCCCCCCCAGACTCCCCAGGGTTTCTCGCCCAGAGCATACTCCTTTCAACCAAGGCCAGCTCCAGATGGGCTAGGTGTGACAAAGGACCACCCCTTCACCTCACCAAGGTCCCCAGGGATGTTACTCCATCTGGAGCTACCCCCAGGATGGGGTGGGACCACATGTGGGATGTCACCAATGGAGCCAGACCCACAGCTGCCTGCAAGGGACGCTCAAGAGCACGCATACCTCACCAGAAGTGTGGGACAGGGCTTTGCCCCCCTTCCCACTGAGGGGCATCACTCCCAGGGGTGCTCCTGGCCCCTGCAGCCAGTCAGCATTTGGCCATGCCGTGGGAAGTGCCTCAAGGCTCTGGCTGAGCTGTGCAGAGAGGTCTCACAGACGGATGGAGCAATGCACACCCCGGGCAGGAGAGGCTCTGCATGTTCCCAGACATGTGATGCCAGCTTCACCCCTCCTGCCCTGCTCCTTGCCTTGGGGTCTCACCCTGCAAACCCCTGACTCTCACATCCCACTGCAGCGGGGCTTGGAGAGACCCTTCACTGGGAAAACTGGGACCCCACCACATCCCAGAGCTCCCCAACATACCAGCTGAGCACCAAAGATGTGGGTCACGCCCAAAGGGACCCAGAGCCCCAAAACGCAGATTGAGGCCTGAGCCTGAGCTCTGGGCACCCTGCAAGAATGGGAGGCTCCAGAGAGTCCATCTGCATCCCCATCTCACAGCGAGGGGCAGCAGCACCTCGACACTGGCAGCATGTGGACCCCGGAGTAGAGCTGTATACAGCCCTGAGCCAGAGACCAGCCCCAGGCTGCACCGGCTGCTCTCACACAGCGGAGCAGGACCACAGCCAGGAGGAACAAATGAACTCACCGAAGAGATGGAGGTCTCCCAGAGAGGGAGTGCCCAGTGCACCTCTCCCACACCAAGCATCTGGCTCGCCTCACCGCTTGGTCTGTGGAGGCGGCCGGGCCGGGCCACCCTGTCCCCCCATGTCCCCAGCCCCGTACCTTCAATGCCGCTGATGATTTTGAAGCAGCGGGTGGTGAACCAATAGGAGATGAGGAGGAGGATGGCAATCAGGGAGGCATAGAGCAGGCTGTCGTTGTGCAGGGATGTCCTCTCCATGGCTCCATGCCCCGTGCCCGCTCGCGCCCCCAGCCAGCCCTGCTGTGCTATCTGGGGCAGCCCTGTCCCGGCAGTCCCCCGCCAGAGGAGCCGGCCACCACGGGCAGGGAGGCGGGGGGCCGCACGGGCAGGCAGGCAGGTAATTGGGAGCGTTGTGTGAGAGCCAGGCTCCCAAACCAATTACCTTAATTGTGCTCAGACAGCACATGGCAAACAGTTAAAAATAACCCTCCTGGCCCGGGGGGAGAGTGGCACCATCAGCCAGGAGAAGGAGGCAGGGGGCAGAGAACAGACGGGGCTCATTACACATGTGTCTGTGTCTCAGTGCAATGGGGCCAGCAAGGCATCACCACAGCCCAAGGGCTGCTCTGAGGTCCCTGATCATCTTGGGATCCTCAGGGCTCAGCTCCTTGCTGCCACATGACAGGTGAAGCTGGAAGTCCTGGAAAAGGGGCTCCCAAGGGAATGATGCTGCCAGGATCTCTGCTGATGCCTGTGTCCGTCCTTGCTCCAGACACCAGGGCTTGAAGGAAGGTGTCTCTGCAGTTCTGCCATCCTGGAGAGCTGGGTCTGGCATCTTGTTCCCTGTGTCCCACAACAGCACCTCCCCAGAGATTTCTGCAATCAGCATCTGTTTCTCTCAGCCTGGAGTCAGAGCCAACCAGCCTGGTCCCTGCTCCGTGATGCCAGGTGCATTTAGTGCCACTGTGGGTCTGGGCACACTCACTCACAGATCCCAAACCATGCTGGATTAGCTGCACCCATGCCTGAGACACTTCTGCCCCTGCACGGCGCTTGGCCCCATCTGCTGTCCCATGGGACATACGGCTGAGGAAGGCAGCGGACCCAAGTGTTTCATCCCAAACCCTCTTTGCTTACGAGATGTCCCATCCCTACCCCGCACCCACAGCCAGGGGTTGTGGCCACCCTACTGTGTGAGGAGTACAGCATTGCCCCAGCTGTGCCCCTTCCAGGGAGCAGAATCCAAGCATGCAGATCCGTCCCTCCCTCCTCCTCCCTCCCTTCTCTCTCCCTTGAGATCAACAGCTCTTAGGATCCACAGGTGACACAGGACAGGATGGCAAAGTGGCCCTGGCACATGCCCATGGCTCAGCACTGGGGAGAGCAGCAGGCCCTGTAAGATGGCCCCAGGACCAGGCAGCCCAGGCTGGCACTGAGTCCATGCTGCCTGTCCCACTTTGGGCAGTGACCCTGACAGCCACAAAGCATCCCCCACCCAGCCACCCCTGCCCTGGCTCTCCAGTGCTGCCAGCAGCACAGCCCTGCCACACTGCTAAATTTAAACACCCTGCCAGCCACCTGCTGGGTGGTGTATAAATAACCCCTGGAGTGGGGTTTCTTGCCCAAAAAGCAGCTCCATGCACACAGCACGCCACAAGCACACCCAAGTAGCCAGGTGGCTGGGCCTTGTCTCCATCCTACCCGCAGCTGGGGATGGGGCACTGTCCCCACTGCGGGATGGAGCAGGGCAATCATCCATTGTCAAGGGTCCTGTCTCTTCAGGAGGGGACCATGCACCTTGACTGTGGCCAGGATCTGCCTGCCTTGAGAGCCACCCCTGTGGCTACCCCTAAAGTGTTTTTCACTCAGTGCAGCAGGGTGTTAGGACACTACTTCCACAAAATGTGCCACAGGACCTGCGGGGCCACAGTGAGGTGATGGTCCCTGAGCACAGCTGGGCAGCTGCTGCCCAGGTCTCAGGAGCTCCTCACCTGCTGGGGGGCCAGCCTGATGGATAGGAATTTTTCCTTTTTTTTGGTTCTCGGGGCCATCATCCATTAGGGAGAGTTAAATTTAGGTTAAAGCTGATCCCTTATTACCTTGCTGCTAATCAGAGCGCGAGCAGATTATTAATAAGCACATTAAAATATTGGTGAAATGCTATTTTTGGGAGGTGAAGTCACAGTTTTAATCTGGTTAATTGATTGAGTCATTTCTCTTTGCCCTCTCTGGCAACCCGTCCTTGGCCAGCTCCCCAGGGCACCCAGCCAGGGGGCCCCTTGCCCCAGGCCCACCTGGTCAAGCACCCAGTGCCTTCTGCAGTGAGCTCCAGGAGACCTCCTTCACCTCGGCAGGAAGGACAGGGGGTCACTGCCCCCCAAAAGGGAATGATGTGGTAGGATAACAGCCAGAGAGGGGTCAGCACCTTGGTGGCCCAAGGATCAGAGCAGCAGCTGGGGAGGAGGGGAGCTGCAGAGGGGAGAAGGCCTTGCAAGCCCCACATCCCATACCCAACTCAGAGCTGCTCAGCTTTGGGTTTCACCCCACTTCAGCTTGTCTTAGAGCTTGGGAGGACACCAAGAAGACAGTGAGGGTAGTCAGTGCCCAACAGCCAGCCATGCCCTCTGTGCCCATCCCAGTCCCATGCACACCCAGCAGGGCTGTAGGGAAAGCCCTTGGTCCTGCACAGCACAACAAATGGTGACTCCAGAAACCCAGTCCCAGGGGACACCTGCTGCAGTCCCAATGCCACAGCACCCAGCTGTAAACCCAGGACACTGGGAGAAGGACCTGCAGGATATCCTTGCAGGTGATGGGGTTTGGGAACAACCCAAGGTCCCGTTCCCTCTTTGCTCCATCACTGGCAGCTCTGCCCTTCATGCCCTGGGCTGGACTCAGCTGACTCATCCTCTGCCCCCTCCACTCCAGGCAAGTTGGCTGGAGCCCGATGGAGCCAACTAGCGGGGATGGACCTGGCACTGCCTGCGGCACACCCAGCCTCCAGAGCCTGGCATGCTGCTGGGCTTGGGGGACTGTCCCCTGCTTTGACCAGGAACCTCCGTCCCAGGGCTTGGGTCCCTGTAGGCAGGAAGGCAGCATGCCAGCTGGGCACGGCTCACAGGTCAAATATTGCTCCCACATCCCAGCCTCCTGGGCTGTGCCAAGTGCTCCATGCTATTCCTGCATTTCTCTGGCCCCAAGGACAGGCACAGGCTGTGGAGTTTGCCAGGGGTTTCCCCAGGCAAGGAGGGGACAAAACCTGGGAGGGGTTTTCCAGGCAGGCTGAGTTCTGGCAGAAGCAGTGCAAGTCCCAGCCCTGCTCTGAGGCGTGACGCTGCCACATTGGCCTAACAAGGCTTTCCCTGCACTCACAGTATGGTGCATCCCTTCCCAGCACTGCTGTTGGGGCCCAGAGGGGCAGCCCAGTGGTCCTCAGCAGGGCAGGGCCATGGGGATGCCAACTTTGTCCCTGCACAGGGACGCAGGGACAGAGGTGGGAGTAGGGTCCCCAGATTCCCAGCACACACAGGCCCATGATGACCTCCCCAGGATATGCCCACTGGGTTTAGGAGGTGGTGCTGGGTTCACACCCAGAAGATGAGGTTCTGGGCAGCTGGCAGTGCAGTGCAGGAGCTGGCACAGGGGTGAGGGTCCTGCCATGGCAGTGACAGCAAACCAGGAGCGCACAGCAGGCAGCTCTGAACCCAGGACCAAGCATCCCAGAACAAAAGCACCAGTAGATGAAGGCACCAGGGTGTGTCCCTGCCCTGGCTCATGGGGCACACCCAGGGCTTCTTTGTCCAGCTAGATGGAGGGCATGGCTCCAGCCCCAGAGGAGTCAGATTCCTTGACATGTCAGGAACCATCAGGCCTGCTGCAATTTATTTGTACAGCAGTTCTTTCATGCTCCACTTTGCATCAGTCCCCTCCCCAAATAAAACATTCCCCTCACCCCAGGTCCACAGGGGGCCTTCAGGGGCTTTTGTTGCCTCCTGGAGCCATCTTCAGCTTTGCTCCACACGGAGCTCAGTGCAACCCCTCCACCAGAATTTCTAAGCAGCATTTCTCCCCTCCCCAAATAACCCCACAGAGCTCACCAGACAGACATCCCCAGTCACAGAACAGAGACCCCGTGTCCCCCAGGACGGTACTTACCTTGGGAGAGAGTGCCGGTGACAAACTGGTAGAAGAAGCGGATCACCCGGCCCAGCTGCCTCTTGCAGCGCTGCTGGCAGTGGCTCATGGCTCCAGCTCCCGGCGCTGGGGAGGGACCCAGCCGCACCCCCTCCCGGCCGCCAAGCAGCCCCCCAGCTCCTCCGAGCAGCGGGCGATGCCCGGGGGAGGACTGAGCCTTTCTGCCCGGAGCGAGCCTGCGGGCATCGGCGTCCGCTCCGGGCCGGCGGAGCGGGCAGCGGCAGCGCCCGGCAGCGCGGCAGCCGCCGGCCCCGCTCCCCGGCGGCGGGCAGCGGGAAGTTTTGCGCGGGGATGCCCCGGTGCAGGTGGGTAGCGGGACACGGAGTTCGGCGGCGGGGACCCTCCCGGGGCTCGAGCTCACGAAAGCCGGCCGCTGGGAGGGAGCGGGATGGCCGGGCTCGCCCCCCCGGGCCGTGCCCTCCCGCCGGCCCCCTCCGTGCCGCAAAGTTGCGGGGAGCGGCGGGGAGCAGCGTCAGGGCGATGCGGGGCGTCGGGAAGCTCGGCGGTGCCAGCCAGCCCTCCGGCAGAAGCGGATGGACTCCTCCCTGGCTGGCAGAGCCTCGGGTTGCCCCCGGCTCCCGATCCGCCCCTTGGCATCAGCTCGACCCGGCACTTCACGCCCCGGCTGGCCGGGAACCAGAGGCAGGTTGGTATGGCAACCCGCAGACTCCACAGGTCCCGCTGACCAATGAGGCACCGCTGCATCCCAGGGCCGCCTCTCTCCAAGAGCAGGCAAGGATGCTCCTTCCGGAGGGAAGCCGGCACCGAGAGCATCCTGCATCCTTGAGCAGGAGCCATCCACTCCCACAATCAAGTGTTGTGAGCATCCTGCATCCCTGGGCATCAGTCCTTCATCACTGCAAGTGTCCTGCATCTCCAAGCATCCACTTCTGCTGGCTCCACACAGGGGAGGAGACAAGGATGAATGCAAGGATAGGAGGAAGAGGAGTCAGACTCTGAAACCACCCAGGCTAGGAGCAGCTCACTCCAAAGCTCAGCCTGGCAGCAAGTTGCTAACTTGCACACTATGTCAGAGCCAGAAGACAGACTGGAGTGTGGTGGCAGTGGGATTTCCCTGCTCCAAGAGCCAGCCTGAGACGGTCTGTGCAGACTCAAGACAACATCCCTTCCCCTAGCACCATTTTCCCAGCTGTATTCCATCTCTACAGTGCATTCACACCCCACAGCAGCAGGATTCTATCAGTTCTGAATCCATCCAGACTCTGTAATCTCATAAATTTCATCTCTTATTAATAGGGAAGGAAGCGAACAAAAAGGGACCTGATGGAAATTACAGCTTCTGTTCCCTCAGGGATGGAAAAGAGGGTGGAGCCATGATACAGCCAGGAACAGCCAGACTGTCCAGTCCCTACCAATACCTCAAGGATTCCAAAGGGAAGGGGCAAGAGCACCACTGCTTCCCACCTACGCTGTACTGGAGTTGGCAAAGGGGAACCTCACCTCCTGCTCCCCAAAAGAACGGCCATGCCCTCCAAACCAAGCCCTGTCTGCCCCCCTCTCTTATACCGGCTGTGGCCCTGCAAAAGGGGGCCAGCTGCCAACAGTGTCTCCACACCCCAGCATGACAGTGTCCCAGGGGGAGGGGGAGCTGCAGCAGGGGATGCTGCACTGGCCACTGCATAGCTGAGCCAGGTTTGGAGAGATCCTAAACAAGGCACAACACACAGCACAGCAGGGACATGCAACCCTTTAATAATACATCCACAAAGCCCCAGGCCAGGGAAGGGCTGCAAGGGCCATCAACCTCACAACAGGAAGGGACCAGTCCAGGCCAGCTGAGGCAGATTGGGCAGCTCAGTACACAGAGACACAGATGTAGAGACAATCTGTGAATGCAACACCTTGACTGAATCTACCCCTGTGAACCACTTGCCTCCAGCTGAAAGTTCAGAGACTGGGGAGCCAGCAGTGCCCAGTCCACTCCTGACACCTTCTGGGAACAGGTGTGGGGTTTAGGACCCTCATCCATGTCTACAGTACCCAGGAGCTCTGCTCCTGGCACAACCCCACAACACAAACACCCTGGGACAGTTTCTTGCAGCGATCAGGTCCCATGAGCTGTGTGATACAAGGCCAGATCCTGTAAATGCACAGTGTCCCCAGTGCTACAAGGACCAGCCAGCACAAACCAGACCAAGGCAGCTGCAGCATCCCAAGAGCCCGCGGGACACAGGACAGGCGACAGAACAGCCACAGGAGGGTGCCAGAGCCCACAGTACGTGGCAGCACACAAAGTTTGCAGATCCATTCCAAGCCCACCCAGCTGCCTGGCAGCCAGTTTCCATCTGACAGGGAAAGTTGTCCCTGGCGGGTGAGACGTTCAAGTGCCATCCTGTTCCCTCTAGTCGTGATGGTCATGCGGAACAGGGGACCTCCTGTCCCTTCCAGATCAGCAGATGCTGGCCACCTTGGTCGCCCACCCTGCTCCTCTTTGGAAAGCCAAGTAGGAATTCAGCACAAATCAAAAGCAAGCCAGAGGGCAGGGCTGTTGAGCCCACCCTTACACAACTTTTCTTGCTAAAGACCCCACCTGGGTCACATCCACCCACGGGAGCCACTGCACGGTGCATCCTGCCAGCCTTCTGCCCAACAACCCAGCCTGTGGTTCTCCCAGACCTGCTCCCTGCTTAAGAAGGCCAGTGATTCCCCTGCCCTGCCCCAGCTGCAGCCCCAGGTGAGCTCCATTCCCCACAGTGCCGCACTGTGGAGTAAAGGAAATCATCTCCCAAAAGGATACTTAGAGTCAGCCTGTGTCCCCAGAGCATCTGCTGGGCCCCCAGAGGGGACATGCTGCTGCTGGAGCTGCAGCAATGGGAAGGGGGAAGGCTGTGGCTCCAGGCTCTGCCTCCAGCTCCAGCGCATGGTCCCGCTATGTGCTTTGACCCGGCAAAGAGAGACACTGCCCACACCTCCCAATGCGGAGCCTGCACCGGGGACCAGCCTGGCTTAGGGGATAAAGAGCAAATTCACAGAGACTGAAGAACAACACTGTCCTGCACTTCCCTGCCCCAGTCCCATGGCTGCCTGCTGGCTGTGCTGGGACACCTCCAGCTTGGAAGCACAGGAGCCGGGCAGTACAGGCCATACGACACACCTGTAATGTCATGGGTGGGGACACGGACTGCCCACGCTCCGTGCCCCACACTCCGTGCCGCTCGCTCCCTGCCCCTCGCTCCGTGCGGCCGCGGTGCCGCCGCCTGACGCTGAGAGGAGCCCCGGTACAGCGCAGCGGAGCGGCGGAGCGGCGGGAGGTGAGCCGGGGACACGGCTCGTTCAGACGCCTGTGGCAGCTGATGGCACACGGGGGACAGCAGAGGACACGTGTTGTTGTGTCGGAGCGTGGCCCTGCACGCGTGTGAGAGGATGCACGGGAACCGTAAAGACCATGCGGCCACCACGGACATGCGGCCCCCGCGGTCCGCTGGCAGTCCCTCGGAGGCTGAAGAGACAGTGACAACACCACCGAGGAGGGGGGCACGACACATCTGCCCACACCAGAGCCGCTGCTTCCTTTCCTACCCGGGCCCTCTCCTCCCGAGATGGCTTCCTGGCAGATGCATCCTTCCTAAGCCACCGACTCTTGGGCTGTACCTGGCGAGGGAGCGCAGGGAGCTGCCGGGGGAATTCACGCTGGTTCCTGGCCATGAAATATTCATTAGCACAGCCGCCAAGAGAAGGGAGGAAATAAAAGATAAACAGAAAGGGATGGGGGAGAAGACATAATGCTTGCAGGCAGCTCAGCATGGTACTGACAAGCCCATGGAGTGGCTGAATCAAGGTCTTTATACCAGTCATCACACCAGTATGTGGGTCCCCTGGTGTCCGTGCAAAGCCTGATTCACTGTAATGGATGTTGCGGGCACATAAACACCCTTAGAAAATGCAGCCAGGAAAGGGCAGAGCTTGCAGGCACATCCAGCATGGGTAGGGATGGGCCTACCATCCAGCATGTCACAGGGATGCCCTGTTTGTGCCTGTGCCAGTGCTGGATGGTGCCTGGGTTTCAAAGTATTTCAACTTGGGCTACAGCCCTCAGGGACAGCATCAGAGAAGGGCCCCAGCCCGGGGCTACCTTGGCCAGGGCATCTGTGAGCTCTCTGGAGTCATCCTGTGGCTGGCAGAAAGCAGATGCCAACATTTCTCTCAGGGAGGAAGGGCTGTCAAGATGGGAGGCACATTTCCAGTAATGAGGAAGGGCAATCAGGGCGGGAAGGAGGAAAATTTCCATTACCAAGGAAGGATAATCAGAGTGGGAAGGATGCAGGACATCCTGCGACCCTGTGCCAAGCCTCAGCCCACCACTCAGGTCCACAGCGGCTGAGAAATGCTCTGTTCTCTCTCTAAATAATTCAAACTCACCTTTTTTTTTCCGATGGAGGGCATACACATCCCAGCAATGCCAGACCCACAGTTGCTTGGCAGGGACAGAGCAGGTCCTGGCTGGAGGGAGAGCTCAGCAAGACTCACCCCAGAGCCAGGACATGATGAGGGAAAAGGAGGTGGACATGCCAGCAGCAGGGATTACTTCAGAAGCCATGAGTTTCTGGTTCCAGGTACACCACATCGGGGTGGGTGGCTCCGTGGCACCCCAACACCTCCGCCACCAGCAGAGGAAGGCTCAGCCCAGCCAGCCCTGCCTGCTGCTGCTCTGCTCCTGCCTCCTCCCAGCCCGGGGAAACCGCAGCCTCCGGGTCTGGGGGAAGCGCTGAAAATGCGATGCCAGAGAAAATAAATAAAGCAGCTAATGAGGTAATTTGCATAGCTATTAGCAGTCAGGATTTGCAGCGGGTCTGACATGGGATGTGCTGTCACAGCGAAGTGCAGCCCGAGGGCTCTGCTGCGCTTGCAGAGGGAAACACACAACACAGCCGTGCTGCACGGGCACACCGCAGGCACCCACCGCAGGCAGCGCCACCCACACCGGGGAGGCCAGGGGGGCAACAGCAGATCAGGCGAGGAAGTGGAGGAAGGCTCGGAGCAGGGCACACGGCCTGGGAGGAGCTGTGCGCTCTCACCGTGAGCCCCTCCTGCCTTTGGCCGCACAGCCGCGGCTTGGCCCTGGGATGCACAGATCGTGGGCCAGCACACAGCTCCTACCTTGCCAAGGCTCAGAGAGCATCCATGAAAGGACGAGCTTGCAAAGGCCAAGGAAAAGCTGCCAGCAGCCCAAGCTTCCTCGCAGGGCAGCCCTACATTGTCACAGCCAGCTGGCTCTGTGTGCTTTTCCATCCAGAGCTGGCCACAGCTCCCTGCACCCCTTACATCTGCTTGCTCCCTTGTAAACCTGGCCTAAAACACATCCCAGGACAAGCACAAACCCTTTTCTACCCCAGTCTTTGCTGCAAGCAAACCCACCTCATTCTGACTGCCAGCAGAAAGTGCAATTTTTGGGATGTAGGACTGTGCATGAAGCATAACTCCATCAACAGCTCTGCACCATAACTGCACCCACCCTCAGCTGTTCGGGTCAGGAATCATTGAACCACAGCAGGCAGGAGGACACTGGCCATCCTGGCACATTCAGGAATGCCGGGGCACATACCTGCAACCTGTGACACAGCAGGGTCCCCAGCCTGCTGTGCCCAGTAAACTGTGACAGAGAGGAATGGCACGCAGGGCCACTCTCCCCAGGGCTGCCAGGGCACGTCTGGCTTTGATCACAAACGTGCAATGACAGCTCAGCTCGTTCTCAGCTGGTGGATCTTGCTAAAAAATGCATGTGACGTGATCTGTCTGCTCGGGAGGGTGCTGCCAGGGAAAGAACCCAGCCCAGTGCTGTGCGCTGGCCCTGCAGCACCCACCTGGCAGCAGCTGCAGGCAGCAGGTGAGGGGCAGCAGCCTGGCTCTGTGGCACCACGCTAGGGATGGCTCATGCCAAAGCATCTCTGCAATGCAGGGAAAGGATGGGGCACCCCCGCTCTCTGATGGCAGAGACAACAAGAAAGACCCAACGGATGGGTGGTTGGACAGACAAACAGACACAAACTCCACCACCAGCTTGGGTGGTGTGTGTCAGGCCAAGATGAAAGTCAGAGCCCCACAGGGTTCACCCTGGTGTGTCCATCACCCCCAGAATCCTTGTGGTGGCCCTCAGACCTCCAGATTACACTGAGACACTGAATGACACTGAATGCTCCCAAGCTGAATCTTTTTTCGTCAGTTCTGCTAAATATTTTAGGTATTTACACAAAAAAGCTCTCTGTGCTCGGCGGCATGTCGGCCCCCTCGGCATCACACAGGCGGCCACAGACACGCCCCCGCCTGCCGGGGATGAATAATTCATTGACCCCATGAACAGGAGGGCGGTAGGAGAGCACAAAGTTGGGGGAACAGCTTCATCACCCCCGCCCCAGCTCCTGGGGTGCACCCCGAGCATCTCTGCGTCCTGCAACAGGAGGGCAGAGAACTGCACCAGAGCTGCAGGGAAACAGAAGCACAGGGAAGGCAGAAGAGCCAGGAGCTGAACCTAGCCCTGGTTATAGGGCTGACACATCGAGACAGCACCTGTAATCTGCCTGGACCATCTGGGGGCATTTCAGAGCTTTTAGTGTCTGAAAAGCACAGCAGTGCTGGGGGCACCCAGGGTATATCGGGCAGTGAGGCAGCACTGCCCCCAGGAGCTCCAAAGAGCGTGGCCTTCACAAGTGTGTGCTTTGCTATACAGGGGTGCACAGCTCACACCGGGGCACAACACAGACACAGCATCTCCTTAACCCAAAGCAGCATCTTTCAGCCCCTCAGATGCCCACCCTGCCCCATGCCCATGGCACCCCATGAAAATCAGCAGGGATTTCTAGCTCCAGTCCTATTCCAGCACCCATTCCAATCATCACCAGGGTCTCCTGAATTGAGAAACTGAGAAAAATCTCAGTCTGGTCACAAGTGATGCTGCCCTGCTCCCAAATCTGCTCCAGGAGAAGACTTGGTCCTCAACATCTCTCCAGCCTTGCCACCCTCGCCGCCCCACACCAAGCCACAGTGATGGTGGCAAATTAATGAGCTGTGTGCAATCACACACAGGTTGGGCTCCAGTAAATTGGAGGTGGCGCTAGGCTCATTTCCTCGCAATCAGCGCTCGCTTGGCCACCAACTGATCTGTCTCGGCAGGGTGACAGGAGGAAGCACAGTGGGAACAGGCTGGGACACGACCTCGGCTCCCACGTGTTGAGGCAGCCCAGGGCTGCCTGTGGGCCGGGAGCGGGACCCCCTCTGTCAGCCAGGCGGGTGCTGTCACACTGAGTGACACGAGCTGTTAGCGCCACCGCTTCGCCAGGGGCTGCGGCACACGCTGGCTGCACAGCTGGGAGAGGGAGATAAGGCGCCCAGAGGGGAAACATGCTTCAAATGGCAGGAATCTCCCCCAAAATGGACTTGGCCTGAAGGCACCAAGAGTGTTTGCTGCTATTAATAACTCCAGAGCTGTAACAAGGAGCGTGCCCTCGGCTCCGGGAGACACAGCAACGAGGCAAGGGGGGAGAGCAAAGTGGTGCTGGAGTTGGGGCTGATGTCCTGACCCGTGGCTCCTCACCAAGCCCATGGAGTCCCCATGCCAACACCCCCCCAGCACTGGCCTGAAGCCCCTGGATAGGTGACTGGGTGGGCCTGGGGGCTCGGGGCAGCGCAGACACACAAGGTCAGTGCTGCCCTTCCAACAGCCCACAGCCCACCTGCGCCCTTCTGCAGCCTCAAGCCAAGGCACAGCGCATCCCCATGGCTCATGGCCCCCCATGCCAGCATGGACCCTCTCTCCACTTGTGCCCTGAGTGATGGCTCAGCCTTCCACCCTGCTGCTCTCTGCCCCATGGGGCAGCAGGGCCGCACACTCAGCATCTCCAGGGCACCTGCTCAGGCTACTGCGAACCCAGGGGGGGCCCTAAAGACTGCCTTTTAAAACTGACATTTTGGGGACAGGAGAGCTATTTTCAGTTGTTTCAGAGACAGTGTTTCCATTGCAGTTTGTCTGCCTCCACTGGAGGGAGGGATGTTCTCCCTCAAGGTGCCATGGCCGGCAGCTTTGTGTTGGGCTGTGGTGCTCTGCACCCCTGGGTCATCCTCATCCCTCCTCTGCTGCCCAGTGCCTGGACCCACTGTGCTTGGGAGAACATGTGAAGATATCCCTGGGTTCCCAGTTGGGCAGGAGGGTCAGGAGCATCCCATCTGGGAGGCTCGGGGCAGAGCCTGGGAGCCTTGCTCCTGCCTAAGACCTTCTCAGCATCAGCAGCTTTTCTTCTACACACCTTAATTAGACAACCCCAAAAATTAGCACACAGACCTGAGCAGCACCCCCTCCCTGGAGGAGCCCCCAGGCACTCTTGATAGGAATAAATGTGCCTGGCAATTATGCAGGGGGAGTACAACCTTCCAGTGCAAGACCTGCTGAGAGATTCAGAAATAAATATGTTAATAATCAAATATCCATCCTGTGTCTGAGCTCACGGGAGGACTTTCAAGTCTAATTAGTGGAAGATTTGTACCATTGCTGCCAGGGCTCGAGGGACAATTTGCCGTGGTTCCCACGAAGTGAGAGGGTCTGCTATAATTAGCCAGTCTGCAAGGATTACCTCCAAACCTCCCCCACTCCCGGGCTGGGGCAGGCGGGACCCAGGTAAGCCAAGATGAGAGATGGCCCGGGCTTTGATCTGTGCAAACTGAGTCTGGAGCTGCAAATCCAGGGCAGGCAGGAGGACAGGCTGTGAGGATGGGCAGCACACCAGGAGGAGAGCTACCCTGAGCCTGCAGGTCATCCCATGCTTCCACATCTGCACACAACCCCTACACTTGGAAATAATAAACACCATCTCCTTCCCCTTTCTGCTTCAGGGCAGCCTCCTGCACTGGGGGGCTTGCTGCCCAGCTGAGCCAAGGGCACTAAGTCCCAGCTGGGACATGGCACCCCAAAGGGGCTCTGCTCTGCTCTGCCTGCTCCTTCCCCCCAGTCCCCCCATCCAGGCACGATGCCCTCCTGCTGGGTTACTCCAGGCTTGGGTTTGAACTTGTGCCTGGTGTCTCACGCAAAGCACAGACAGGGGGAACAAGAGGCACGGCCACACTGCAAACAAGCAGCTCACAGCCCTGTCCCCACCCAGCGACCACCAGCTCTCCCTGAGGAGGGGAAAAGCTTCACTCCATGTTCCCTGTTGGAGGGTACCATGGGTGCCATCACAGTGGCAGCTGGGACACATCAGGGCGGCTCAGTCTTGAGGAGTGCACGGCATTCCCTGCCCATCCTGCCCATCAGCCCCAGCCACATCCCTTCCCTTTGTTAAAATCCTCCTGCCCTCAGCCCAATCCTCTTATGCTCTCCCTCTCCCATTACAGCATCTTTAAATTAATGCCTGGCCAAGCGTGGGATAGAAGGAAATTAACCCTGGGGAGGAGGAGCAGTCTCTACAATGCCTCTTATCACCTAAAGCACTGTTCCTTCTCTTCTCCCACTCAATATGCAGGAGGGACACCAGATCTACCACAATCACAGCGAGCATCCCTCAAGCACAGGCTCTCAGCCCCCACAGCCCTGGGCTGGTGGGGTGGCAAGAGTCCCCTCTGGGCAGCCCTCTGCTTGGGAGGCTGCAAGGTTCCCAGGAGAGACCACAAGTTGTGCTTGGGTTTACACCAAAAAGGGCCAGCTGGGAACTCCATGGGAGCAGTTCCAGAGCTGCCTGCACCCTTGCTGGGACACTTTGGGGTCCCCAGGCTGGAGCAAGAAGTCAGGAGGGATTTGGATGCTGGTGGGAAGCACTTGTGACACCCACAGCATGGGGAGCTCAGAGGAGCTGGAGTGGGTAGGAGGCAGGGATGTGGCCACAACAAATACACACCCTGATCAATGCTGGGGACGCTTCTTGCCCGTGCCACTGTGGGGGAGCTGGAACACGTGCCTTTCAGAGGATCTGTGTGAGGCTGAGCAGACACCAAGGCCGTGACAAATAGGTCCATCCCCCCCAAATGGGATTCAGGCAAGACTTGACAGCTTTTGGAAAAATGCCTCATGGATCCAACCCCACTGCTGCCAGCACGCTGCAGCTATGGGACCAGCAGGATCCCATCAAGCTGCCCTCTCCCAGGGCAGTGGTGGCCAGGGCCAGGAATTGCTTGCCAGAGCAGCGCTCCCGCTGATCCTCTCCGTTATGCAACAAATTATTCCACTCGCATTAATGACTTTGCGGCAAAGGGGGAAATGACATGAATGATTCCTGGTGCCGGGAGTGACTCACTTTGCACGATGGAGGGGAAGCAAGCAGGGAGGGCGAGCTCAAGGGGAAATTTGTTTGGGTCAGCATGATCAGCAGAGGGCTGGGGATGGGCTCAGAAGATCAACTGCTAGAAGCAGAGTGAAGGGGAGAGAAAGAGGTGCTTAGGGGCAGATCCCACCACTCAGGAGAGGGCTGAGATGTCTCCAAGAGATGCTGGGATCAGTCATAACTACAGCATATTAGAACATCTGTTACTGTGCTGCCCAAGCCCCACACCTGTGCTGCGACCTCAGAACCTGGCACCAGCGGCTGTCCCTCCCCGCTCTAGGGTCTGATGAGACCTCAACCAAGTGCAGCCAGGGCTGGGGGTGCTGTACCACATCACTGAACCACCCAAATCCAGCATGCCCCCGGATAGTCCAGCAGGATGGCCCTTGAGGCAGCAGGGGGTGAGGGGACGGGGAAGGGGACCTGCCACATGGGCTGCACTACAGAGCCTGGCATCTGACCCAGTCCCTTCTCCCTCACCTCTGGAGACTTCACTAAATCACGCCATTAAAAATTATTGTATATTCCCTCCTGGAATAAATCAGAAGCTGTCAATGGGCAGTGCTGCCAGCCACCTCCTGGGGACACCAGAGACGTGGAGACACACCGGGGACTTCAACAACCCACTGCCCAGTAGCCCCAGGGGGACCCTTGCAGTGACAGAGGGCTGGGTGGATTATTGCCTTTAAACCCATTCAGGGGCTTTCTGTAAGCAATGCAATTTTAAAAAATTCAATCTAGGAAGAAGCGATTAACCAGAGGGGCCGGGAGCAATGGCTCGCCTGTCTAATCTCGTTAGCGAGCAGGCCGGTTCCCATCTCACCCCACCACTGCACGGGCTGCAGGAACTGCTGAAAGCACACGGATGGCTCTTCCCTGGCTCCTGACCAGGCTCCTGATGGGTGTGAGAGTTTTCTGGTGCCTCCCTGCATCCCACAGGGTTACACCTTCTCCATCTGGGTGAAGGAAACCCCTCTTCCCTGTGACTCTCATCCTGGCCAGACCATCACCAATGATACTCCATCCCTAAAAAGGACTTTTTGGTGTCCAGATGCATGGCTGGTAACAGGAAGAGGACAGGTAAGGGATTTGGTGCATCTCTGCTCTGCTGCTGAGGTCAGTGCCTGAAGCCAGGAGCAGGGTCCCACTTTCTGCCCCACAGGCTCAGTGACAGGCCAGGCCAGTCTCTCATGGTAGCATCTTGCCAAGAAGCCTGCCTTTGCTTCAGACTGTTGAGCCCTTCCCAGAAGGAATGTCACTGCCATAGGATGTGTCTCACGGGGACAACAAGACAGACCAGGGTGTCCAATCCCATCCAGTTCTCAAGTCTTTGCAGGGCAGAGCTAAGGCAGTAGATTTGTGCCACCACCCCACCTGCTGAGCTAGTCACTCCATCATTGTCCCTGACCTGCTCCCTAGAGAGGGACCACAGGTGAAGCTGTCCATCTCCACTGCCAGCCCCTTGGGGCTCTGAGTGTTCCCTGCCTGCCTACAGGCACTGCTGCTGCAGCATGGTCCCTGACAGACCTCTCTGTGAGCAGCCCCCCACACCTCCCTCGG
Source organism: Fringilla coelebs (assembly GCF_963513975.1). Lineage (NCBI taxonomy): Eukaryota > Metazoa > Chordata > Aves > Passeriformes > Fringillidae > Fringilla > Fringilla coelebs. The sequence goes on along the minus strand of NC_140066.1, from coordinate 23,469,142 downwards.
ATCAGGACAAAGCCATCTGCCCGTTCCAGGCCCAGCCCAGGGCCCTTTAAGCAGAGCAGGTTTGACTGCAGGCAGGGTGTGCAGTGCCCCTGCTGGCACAGGGCACAACCCCCAAAGCACTCACTGCGGATGAAGCTGGAGCAGGAATCAGGTGATCACACACGCTCAGAGTGGGGCTCCTGCTTGTATGTCCTGCAGACCTCAGGGTCGCCAGGCGCCCCATGTCCCCAGGTGGAGTGAGCAGGAGCAGCATGGATGGGACATTGACCTGCTTGCCCAGAGTCCCCAGCAGCAGTGACAGCACCAACTTGGGTTGGGAGACGTGCCAGCCCCTTAAAGAAAAGGGATCTCCAACCCAACAGGTTCAAAAGCGGAGTGCTTCCTGCCAAAATGGGGCTGGAGTCATCTGGAATTTGATGGAGCTGAGCCTCTGGGGCTGGAGAGGCGTGCAAGGCATGGACACAGAAGCGCATATGAATGGCAGTGAGTGCCTTCCCTGCCCAGCAGTGTCCATAGGTGACTTGCCCTGTCTGGACCACAGAGGAAACATTCAAGGAAGCCCAGGATCAGAGGCAGTGAAGGTGGCAGCCCTTCACATCCCCCATCTTTGTCAACTCTTGTTGAAGGCAGCAGTATCCTGCCCCCAGCTCCCTCCTGCAGGGCTCTGTCTCCAAACAAGCTAATTACTCTCACTGCTCCCCAGGGGCTGCACCACCCCTTTTCATTTGAAGAGGAAGACAAGTTTACTTAAGAGCCAGAAGCAGCCAGAGCCACAGCAGCTTGGGCACAGAGGACCTCAGTAAGGGCCTCCCACCCCACAGCCTGGCTGCCACAGAACAACTGCAAAGCCCTCAAGGGGAAGTATCGCTGGGAGCGGGGTCACTCGTCCCCTGTATCCTGCCACGCACCCCCATGCCATGGCATGCACCCAGCCCCAGCTGCCAGCAGAGCACTCTGGCATGGACAGGGGGTTGAACATGACCCCTGCACCCATCCGCAGACCCTGCCCCATGGAAAGGGGCTCCTCTGCCCCTTTGCTCCCACAGAAGCCGCTCACAACAACCCCAGCAGTTCACTTGCTCAGCAATAATCACCCTCAGAGTTCTACACCGTTAATGAAGGGCTGTGATTCCCCACCTCGAGGCAGAGCCCCTCACCATGGCATCAGACCACCCAGCTCAGCCCCCCCGGCGAGGGACAGGGAGATTCGTTTCACTAAGGGCTCATTTATCTGCGGCGTGATTAGAGAGCAGGGCTGGGATCCGGCGGCAGGAGAGCGATTTGCAGCAGATGGATTTATCATCTCCCAAGCACAGCAATTTGGCTTAAACAAAACCGAACCACTTCCCCTAATGAAAACATCACTAATGAGGAGTGAGGCAGAGGCAGCTCCATGAATGGGGTCTCTCCTGTCCTTCAGGGCTGGTGCGACCCACTGACATCCAGGCTGTTAATGCATGAAGCTCAAGTCCAGCTGGGACATATGGACCCAGTACAGCTGGGAGAAACCAGAGTTTGCTCCAGGGACCAAACCTCCTCATGTCCTGACTCCCAAAGCTCTGAGGGCAACTGGTGCCAGCACAACACACAGTATGAGAACAGCACCACCGAGTCGAGACACATTTTCCAGTTGTAACATGGCCAACAGTGAGGAAAAACTATGCCCAGACACAGACCTGGTGAAAGAGCCTGTGCATGGCCAGCCCTGTGCAGGAGGAGCTGTATCCCTTGGCCGAAGTTGCGACAACCCATGAATTATGCATCAGCATCTGTAGAGATCAGCTGTTTAACCGGCCCAACCAAATCCAGGAACTTCCTGTCAATTAATCCTGTGCCACCAATTCCCCATGGACCCCAACCTGCCTTTGCTTGCAGGGATGCAGCAGCGGCTGCCAAAACCTCAGCTCCAGCCTTTCCACCTGCGAAATCCAACCTGCCCGTGAGCAGTGGTACCCAGCAGCATCACCCACATGCTCCTTGCCCTATGTGTGGCTGGGAGCAGCATCCCTTCCGTCAGGGACCCTCGTGATCTCAGCAATGCCACAACGCCCCATGAGGGAGAAGTCATCAGCATCAGAGGACTGCAGACAAGCCAGGACAGCAAGAGGGAAGAGGAAGAGGGTACAGGTGCCAGAAGGAGGGAGACAGCAGACAGAGATGAGGCAGAGTCAGGCAGCAGTCCCATCACCCCGGGAAGGTGCAGCAGCCACCGAGGGCAAGGCGCTTTGGCACAGAGATGACCCATGGGAGCCCCTAACCCGGCACACGAGGGGGAGACCCTTCCCTACAGTACCCCACCTCCTGGGAGCTCAGGGACCTGGCTTGAGGGTCAGGGTCAGTGTGGCTTCCAGCCCAGCCTCACTGCCAGGCTGCAGGAGCAGAAAGGGCAAGCAGAGCAAGGTTGCATGGGGCAGCAGCAGGAGGGGAGGCAGGTTAGTGGGGGAGCAGGTGGATGGGCAACACACAGTTCCCATGGGTCAGACACCTAGGGGAAGGACACCGGTGGGAGTCACCCCTCCTGGGGGCTGCTGTTAGGAGGAGGGGACAACCCATGCTTAACAGTGACCAGAGGGATGCAGGTAGCTAGCCCTGCCAGACCCACAAGGACAGGTCTGTGCAGGGCTGTGCAGGGCTGTTCTCGAGAAAGCAACTGGGCAAGAGAAGGGCCTTTATTCTGGATGTGGGTGAGCTGGTTTTGGGCACAGTTTCTACCCCAGTCCCCCTCCTTGGGATCCATCCAGCACACAGGCACAGCACACAACCTGCCATGCACACTTGCAGCTGAGCTCCTGGCCAGCCCCTGCCTGCTCATGCCCTTGCTCCCACCCAATGATCCTGTCACTCCATCTTCCAGCTGCAGATCCCTGTGCTTCCCCCTACACACACTATTATTTGGGACAGGCTACCACTGACACCTCCTCCACACTCTGGGAAATAAATTATCCCCCATGCAGATGGAAGTCCTACGCCATGGCAAGCTGGTGGACATGTTCCCCCCACCTGGCTGATCACGGGCTGTGAGCAGACACGATGGAGCTGCTGGGTTTGCCCCTGGCACAGCCCTAGATCTGCCCATCACCTGGGACCCTCCTGCAGCACTGCCAGGACACAGCTCCTCAGCTTTATCCCATGGCAGAGACTGGAACCCCACTGCCACTGTTCTCCCACCAACCCGACTGGCCTGTTCTCCCTCTGATGTGTCTGTGGGGGACAGCTTGGCCCCACCTCTCCTTTCTTCCTGCCATGAGGAGAAATACCTCTGAAACACCCTCCCTCGAGGCAGGGAGGAGAGCTCAGCCAGATGCTGTGCTGCTGCTACGCTGCTGCCTAAGGCTTTCATCTCTCGGGGTGGGCTGCTAGAAGTGCTAGGAGTTGGGGACTCCCCATCCATCAGCTGTACCTCTGGAGACAGGAGGATCCCAAAGCTCTGCAGATGATCTCTATAGCAATTGCTCAGCCCTGCAAACGCTGCAGCTGCCTTTGGGGTGGAGCAAAGCAGTTGCTCAAGTGCCCAGATCTTGACAATTGGAGGAAAAAAGCAAGGGTGAAAAAGCAAGGGTGAAAAGTGAGCCTCCTAACCCTTTCTCGGGGACCCAGCAGCCCTGGAGATAAATCCCTCATTTTTCCAAAAGGCAGTTAGGGGCTTTGCCCCACCCCAGACAGCCTGGATACTGGCCCTGTGCTGGCACATGCTCTTCTGCTCACAGGATACAGCATGGCTGGGAGAGGTTTGTCCAATGGGGTAAGACAAGTTCCAGGCCACCCACCCTTGCTCCAAATCTGGAGCTAGGGCAGCTGTGACTCCCACACATCCCCATGGAGCATCAGGCGGGAGGGAAACCCTTCTCCAAGCTCACTCACCTCTCACACTGCCGGCATTCAGGGTCAGGGATGTGGTGCCTGCACTTCTCGGGACAAAGTGGCTCTGGATTCCCATTTCTTCTGCATGGAGAGCCATGGCCACAGCGGTCCTGAGACACTGGCTCTGGGCACTGCTTGCACACTAATTGCTCATGCCATTAGAGGCAGGAGGAATAATGTAATTTATGGATGGCTTTTATTTCTCGCTAGCGTCATCTAAATATCCCAGAAATGGACCAGTTTCATTTCCTGGTGGTGTAACCTAAACATTTTTCTCCTTAGCACCCAGGTGGGTGCCCAGCCTCAAGCTCAGCAGCCAGGCAGGCATGGCTGCTTCCTGCCCCATGCCACCACAGCAGGGTCAGCACAGGCAGGGTCCACCCTGGCTCACCCCAGCACAGCCTGTCTGTGTTTCCCCGGCACAGGAAGTGCTGCTGCTCTCCCCACTGCTCACACACAGGCAGCTCTCATTCACTCGGGCTCTCACACACACATCCACGTGCCCACGTAGCCAGGGCAGCTGGGCATCTCTGGAGACGCCGCAGGGAGTGGGGACTGTCACTGCACCCTCATTTTCAACAGCTTTTTGAATTTAAAAATGAGTGGACATCGTGGAGTGTACCTACCCTGAGCATGGATGGGGGTCCTGCTTCCTGTTTAGCCCCTCTCCTTCTGGAAGTGGGTGTTGCTAACCCTTCTCTGGGCATGCACAGATGGGAATCACATTGCTCTCACCCATGATTTCAGGCAGTGATGGGAGGCAGCAGGACTGACTGCTGTCCCTGTACACACTGGAGCTGCTGTGGGGCTGTTGCCTCTCCTGACACCAAATCATCTCTTGGTTAACAGCTCTTGCATGGCAGATGTCCTCTAAACTCTGACACATCCTGATGGATGGGGGTCTCCAAAGCTGCAGGAACACCCCAAACTGCTCCTGCTTGACCGACCCCAAGCAGAGCTGAGCTACCAAAGAGCAGGTGCCAGCAGCAACCCTGCCGTCTGCAGATGAAGCCCACCAGGCACTGCCAGCTTCACCCCAGGGCGTTGCTACAGCCCTGTGGAGGTCCCAGCTCCTCACCACATCTCCAGGGTATCAGGAGAGCCAAGACCAGGTTAGAAGGAGTAGGGTCAAGCTAGTAAACCCTCCCTAGAGTTAAGGTTGCATCCCCTTCCTGCCTGCATCACTTCCACACTTTCTGGGAGAAAGAAAGCTTTTCCTGCATAGGGGAGGTCAGCTTCAGTGCGTTCAGCCAGCTCAGGGGAAATCAGTGCCACTGGGACCAGCTCCCTCTCCTCCCTGGTGCTACTGCAGGCTCTGCCCTGGCAGGTCACTGACTTGGCAGAGATGGGAAATGAGTGACATGCCCTACAGGGCCTGTTTCCCACTCCGGGAAATGGGGCAGAGATTTCCACCCTTATTCCCCATGACTTCCCCAAAGCCCCATCCGTGAGGGCAGGGACTTGCATGGTGGTACAGCTCCACTCCATCCATGTTCTTGCTGCACAGCTGGCTCAGAGGTAAGCCCAGGCATAAAAGGTCTCAGTCTTGAAGAGACTGGAATTTATTTTTAACTTTGAGTTGATTTAAATCCATATGGACATTTTAAAGTTACCGGAGAAACCAAAAGTTGTGTGTGGGTTCCAAGTTCCTACACAGCTCAAAAATATCTTCCCTGCAGCACGTTTGGGCAGACAGTGAGCAGCACTTCCCATGTGTGGGGCTGTTCAGGAAAACAGAGCAGAGGTCCTGCTCTGCTACTACCACCTATTTGAAATTCAAGAGCAAATCCTGAAATCCACCCCAGACTTCATCAGGAAAAGCATCACGGGGACTCAGGGAAGCTGCCTGTGCCCGCACAACAGTGCCTGCGGCACAAGGACACCGAACCCCACCGGCTGAGGAAAGGTTCAGCTCCTTCAGGGTCCCAGAAGGCAGCTGGGAACTGCTGCCCCATTTCACAGCTGCTGCAACAGAGGCCCTGAAAGAGGACAGGATTTTGCCTGATCTGCGGAGAGCACGTGGGGAAGGAGGGGTGTTGTGAGCTCCAGCCCAGCTGCTTCCCTATCGGACAGTGGAAGATGAGGTGTGACGGATGGACAGATGTTTTGGGGTGTGGGATGCTCGGCAATTCCCTCATCGGGCAGAGGGTGAAGGGGAATACAACAGAGTCACAAATGGGTGGTCTGAATCCTCTCTGTCCCATAGATATCCCATCCAGGGGACATCTCAAGGGGTGCTCTAGGGGACACTGGGCGATGGGTGAAGGCACCGTGGTGGTGCTGGGGTTTTCTGAGTGGAGTGAGCCTGTCTTCCCTGGGGAACCTGCTGCTGGGATGCAGCTGTGCCACCCCAGGGTGCAGCGGGGGCCCAAGGCACGGCTGAGAGAGCCCAGCGCCAGACCCTGGTGTCCCGAGGGGCTTGGGCGTAACAGTGAGGGAGCGTGAACCTGGGGGCGGCCAAAAGCGATCCAAGCATTCCACCCCCCGCCCGGGGCCTTTTCCTTACCTCGGGACAGCCCCTGCACGCTGGGACCAGCCCTATCGCCCCCGGAGCACCCTCCCCCCGGGGGTCGGGACTGTTCCCCTGCTCCAGCGCCGGGGTCGAGGCCATTCCCCCTCTCCCCGAGCAAGGCGTGCGGCGAAGCGGAGCGGGCAGGGAGCGGGGCTGGAAGCGGGGCTGGAAGCGGCTGCCCGGGACCGCCCCGCGCCGTGTCCGAGCGGCTGCTGCACCTTCCCTGGCGGCGGCACTCACCCGTCAGCTGGTCGTAGGAGCCGTCCAGGTCGCGGGAGTCGGACAGGCTCTCCTTCCTGCCCTTGCTCCGCATCTTCCCGCCCCGCCGAGCGGCGGGGAGAACGGCGACGGGGCGCACGGGCTGCGCCGGCGGGCAGGGGCTGCCCGCGGCCGCCGCCTCCCCGCGCCCCGCCGCCCGCGCCGCTCAGCGCGGCAGCGCCAAGGGGCCGGCGGTGCCGGGAGCTCGGCACGGCTCGGCTCGGCACGGCTCGGCACGGCAGCAGGAGCGCGCAGCCGCCCCGGTCCCCGCCGCCGCCACCGCCGGGGCTGGGCACGGCCGCCCCCTCCCTCTCGTCCTTCCCCGCCTCTTCCCGGGAACCGCCAGCCCGGCCCCGCCGCCGCGGGGAAACTGAGGCACGGGCGGGGGGCGGAGAGCGGGGGCGCTCCCGAGAAGAGAGAGGCAGGGAGAGAGCTGCTCCAGACTGCACCGAGGTGCGGTCTCCGGCCGTTCGGGAAAGCCCCGGGCATCAGGCAGCGTGCAGGGACGGAAAAAGGGACAGAGATGGAGAAGGCGTGGGGCAGGAGGGGTGCAGACCCGCACAGCCCACTGCGGGCGAGCGATGGTCCCCCGAGCCCTGCGTGTCAGTGCACATGCCGGGCTGCGCCGTGGGACCCCCAGGAAGGGAAGCCCCAGCCCGGGCCGGTCCCGCGGGGCACCTCCGCCTGGGGGGAGAAGATGGATGAGAAGTCGGGTCCGAGACGGAGGGGATGGGCAGGGGTCAAGAGATGCAGGAGAGGTGTGGGGAGGGCGGCCAGGTCCCTCTGCCTGCAGCCAAGCACAGAAGCGGATCCCGCTGCCGTCCCCATCCCGAGCATGGCTTTCCATGCAAGGTTGGAGTCTTCAGCAAGATTTTACCCCCATCTCCTGCAGCCCCAGGGAAAGGGTGAAGCAGCTGCATACTCGGGGAGGCTTCCACAGGCACGGTGCTGCCAAGAGAGGAGCTCACAGCCCACCGGTACATCTGGCACTGGGAACTTGATGTCCCGCTGCTGCCCCTGGTTATTTGTTGCCATCTGTGCACGAAGCCATCCCCGAGGGATGCCGACTGTGCTGGAGAGGGGGCTTTTGTCATGCCACTGCCTGACTACTGACTGTTTGCACCATGACAGGGGTCCTGGGCATATCTCAGGGGCTTTCCAGCTCCCATCGCTTCCCAGAGCTCCTCCCTTAATTCTCTTACCCATGCAGAGACACAGTGGAGAGCAGGGACTGCGGGAGGAGGCAAAGCATCCCTCCTGATCCCTGTGTTAGCCCGGCACACGGGAGCCGCAGGGCAGAAGGGAATCCAGATCAGCGAGGAGGGAAGGCCGTGCTCACGAGGCAGCATGTTGTCAGCGTGCTTTGGTGTCAAGCCATGAAAGAAGCCGCCTTAGCGAGGCAGTGATGCTTAGCAACTGCCTGGATCTAAAAATAAGAGCCATTTAGCAAGGAAAACGCAGTGGAGAAATGCTCGGAGAACTAAACACATTCCCCCAGCCCTCCCTGTGGCCCGGCCAGTGCACGGAGCCTGCATGCACTGACTGCCCGGAGGGAAACTCCCAGGACAGCTCTGGCTGTGCCCCCTCCGCTTAGCCTGACAAGCAAAGCTGGAGCCTGGCCAGCCCACAGATCCCCCGCACTTCTGGGCTTGTCCATCCTGCTGCTCCCTGGCCTCCTCAACCTCCCTCCTCCAACCTCTCCACCACGTGCTTGCCCACATTTTCTTGGCCACCTTGGGGACCAGCAGTGTCCCAGGGAAGTAGGTTGGGAGCACTTGTGATCCATGCCCAAGCTCACCCACCAACTTCACCCTCCTCGGGGTCCATCCTGCTATGCATGTGGCAAGCCCAGCAGAGCTGCACAGGGAAGTTTTCACCTTCTGCCATCCCTGGTCCACTGGGAGGCAAACATGGCTATTTTTATCCTAGCTAAGTGCTCCTGTTCTAGCAGGCAGGCAAGAGATGCTTTGCCAGGCTGGGGAGAGGGGGGAAGCTGGGCAGTTTGGTGGGTACTGTAGGGGAGGATGGGACAGCCCCAGGCCCAGGCTAACATATCCCACCCCCCCCCCACAGTGTAGAAAAAGGGGGACACAACTCACTTGATCACTGCTTACAGCTCCTTTCCATAGCAGACATGAGGGCTGGGCATTCTGCCAGGATTCACAGCCTCTGAGCCTTTCTCTGCTTGGGAAAAATACAACATCCTCCCCTAAATGTTCCTCTGGGCACTGGCAGGTGGGGGTCTGCAGGTTGCCAGGGGAGGAGCAGCAGGGATGGGTCTGGTCTCTGCCCTCTTGTCCAGACCCAGACAGGTGCCCTGCTGTGGGTGCACTGGGTGCAGAGATGCCTCGGTGAGTGTGTCTGGACAGGGACAGGCACAGCAGCAAAGTCACCCCAGAATGCTGAGCATCCCTTGCAACATGTCTCAATCTCACCAGGACGTGCTGCAGATGCAAAAAGAGCGGGCCAGGCTGAGGAAAAATCACCTAAGCAGTGTCTGAGGCTTTAATCAAAGCGTGCCTTGTGCAGCCTGGCTGCTGCTGGCCACATCCACCACAAAAGCAATCAGCAGGTTCAGGATGGGCAGGAGCCAGCTGCAGGCAGGGCTGGTGGTCTGCACTGCGGAAGATGCCACTGGATTAACTATTTCCAGAGGATAGAAAGAGCTCTGTCAGCTCCTGAGAATCCAGATCCCAGTTACACGGGGTAACTGGGAGGAAGGGCCATGCTCTAGCTGCCCAACACATGGCACAGGCTCCACAGGCACAGCTAACCATGAAGCCCATACTCCAAGGGCCAGGGAAGTGTGGAGGGCAGGCAGCAGGTAGATGGATTGAGCCTGCTGGGGCAGGCAGGGGTCTGGTGGATGCACCCAGGTCCCCAAAACTCATCTCTGCAACAGCAGCAGAGAGCCATGAGAAAAACAGGGCCACGTAAACCAGCCCCAGGGCTTGGCACAGCCAGCAGAGGGGTGGGAGGAGTAGGAAACAGAGGGAGACAGGCTGGGGGGGCAAACGGTGCTGCCCCATGAGGTGCCCCAGGCAGTGTGGGGCAGGGTGTCCCTGGGACCCCTCAGACACCCTCACCATGGTGGAAATCACCCAGGCACTAGGCACGGTCCCCAAGTGGCCTCTCTGTCACCCTGTCAGAGACAGCAAGGCTTTGATAAGGGACATCTGCACAGGATTACTGCTGCTCCCCAGGCAGTGAAGCTGCAGCCAGGAGTGACTCCTAGGGTGAGAAGGGCTGGAAAGTATGAGCAGGGTCATGCTGTCCAGGAGCCTTGTTTGTCCCCAGCTCATCATGTGGCTACTGCAGCCTTGTCATAACTGGGGAGGAGAACAAGTTTGGAAATTCACCAGATTAAGAGTCTGGCTGGAGACAGAACTGTGCTAGGCTGCCACCAGCCTCCTCCACACCCAGGCTGGACCAAGCTGAGCCCACTCATAACCATCACCCTACTCCTCCTCCAGGACACTTACCCTGCAATACTGGACTGATCCCTTTGGCTCATCTATGCCTCCTGCTCCCTGCTGGGACACCCCAGCTCTGGATCCACAAGTCCCTACACTCCCCTGCTGAAAACCCTAGGCTCCACACAAAACCCAAGACAGTCCCAAACCACAGAAGGCAACCCTGGAAAGGAGTCAGGAGTGCTTGGGTCTGCACCTCAGGGGTAAAGGAGTGCAGGGAGATGTCCCCCAGGCCCTCTGCTCTCTGCAAGCAGCCTGGGGTGGGTGTGATTAGGGGACAGGGAGAGGGAAAGACGTAATTTAACATTTCATTAGGTAACTACAAGGCATTGATCTGCCCTACCATCCAGCACGCTCTCTAATTGCAAATTTCCATTCTTATTAGTTCTATCGAAAAAGCAGAGAGCAGCACTCAGGAGTCTGATCCTATCTTTAGGAAATTTCAAACAGAGATGTAATTGTGGAGTGCTCAAAATCACGGCGCTTTATCCACTGTTAACAGTATTTTAAAGCCATGATCATCAATAGCAGTCCTCGGGATGAGCTCCCAGCAGATGCCATTAATCCCATTTTGGCTGTGGTCACCTGGTGTCTCTGGGCTCAGATTTACACTTGGTGACAGGGACAGCTCTGCTTCCCCAGCAGAGAGGGCTCCCAGGCAGCTCCCAGGCTGGGACAAGGGGTGCAGCCCCCAGGGACTGGCTCCAGAGGCAGAGGGCAAACAAGAGGAGCACCTTAAACCAGCTCCACCCCTTGAAAACATGCCAGCAGATGGAGATGAGCAGCTCTGCACCAGGGGCTGCTCCCCTCCCAGACAGGACCCAGACAGGGATGTTCATGGCCATGCAGGTGTCTGGGTAGGGCTCCAGGCAGGGCAAATGGCCTCACTCAGGAATAAACCACAATATTTACTACATCTGCAGAGGAAATGGATCTGGGTGACACAAGACCAGGACGGGCCCCTCGATCTCTGCAGAGAGATGGGTCTCTGGGATCTTAGAACAGCTACAGCTGACCAGCAGGTCCCTGGGAGGTGATGTCCCAGGGGGACATCAGCCAGGACACACACAGGGGAGGGCTGCTCCATCTCCACTTACCCACCCTGCAGAGACACATGGGCAGGTGGGATCCACAGTGAGGGGGGGAGTTTCAGCTGCTGAAAAATCTTGCAAAGCTGGAGGAGGAACAGATGATCCTGCAAGCTGCTGGGAGAGCCTTGCAAGCAGGAATGCTGCAGGAGGAAGGGAAATTCCTCTGTCAAATGCAAACTAGGTGTGAGAAATCTGGGTGTGCAGGAGAGAGAAAGGACTTTGCATCACACTCTGTATCCTCGAAAGCCAGTCACCTGCCTCTGCTTATCCCTCCAGCAAGGAGGGATTCCCCAGCATGGCCTCACTGCTGGGTGGGCTGCAGGGGGGCTCCGTGTCCACCCAGAATGTTTCTTTGCCACTTCTGCACAACAGGTACAAATCCATGTGAAAAAAAGACTCCATCTGGGAAGTGGAGACTGGAGCATTCCTGGGCTCAGGACATACCCTGCGTCCCAAAAGCCCTCTCAGCACTACAAAGCATCTCATGTTTGTGTGCTCAGTGCCTGTGGGCTCAGGTTTTAATTAAAGAGGAACTAGATACTATTTCCAACCTTCATTTATGCCAGGCTGGATGCCCCACCAGGGACTCTTTCAGCAGCTCAGGTCTGCTAGGAGAACAGATGTGCATCTCTGTCACGAGCGAGTCCACACTGCCGACACGTGCCCTCTTGCTCTGCCAGGGCAGGGCCCTGTGCCCTGCTCACCTTCATGGGAAGGGATGTCTCCACTGTGATTCTGGTCTCAGCACTCTGCTATCAGCTGCCCATCCCAATCCATCCAATCCCATCCCACTGGCCTGGCAATGGTTGCAGCAGCAGGGCTGAAAGCAGGGCGTGGAGCTGGAGTGCTGCTGGAGCACCACGTGCTGCACTTGCAGGATGGGGAAACAACAGGATTGGAACTCCTGAGCAGCCACAGGTCATTAGAGCATCCCGGCCCCTGTACACTGTTGGGAGGGCCCTGGCTGAACCCTAGAGCAGGGGAGCTCCAGCTAATTAGTCATTAATTGCTTCAGAAGGGAAACGAGCCAACCCAACCTCTGTGTGCCTGTAGCAGAGTGACCTGTGGGCCCTGGGACACAGCCAGGCTGCACATCACTGAGGGTCCATCTGTCACAGCAGAGCTGGAGGAGCAGCCCAGCACAGTGGGTGTCCATCCCAGCAGCCTCCCCAGCCCCTTCCTGCTCCCAAGGGACTCCTGGGAGCTCCCAGCCTCTGGCAGCAGCTTGGCAAGGTTCTGAGCTGTGCTGCAGTGAGAGGCAAGCCCGGCTCATTTAATCTATTCAATTGGATTCAATTTCCAGCCACATGATTCAATTAGCCCTGGAGGGACAGCACAGAGAGCAGAAGCTGCAGAGCATGGTCCAGCCCGTGCTCCGGCAGCTGCCAAGCTGGGAGAGGGCAGCACAGGACCCTGTGCTTGTTCTGGCCCTCTGGGATGTGCTGAGATGTCAGGGGCTCCAGGGGAGCCCCATTCTATCCTGAGAGCAGGAGCTCCTCTGGGCACAAGCTGCTGGTCCTGAGTGACATGTGGGCAGCTGCAGAGCACAGCTGGGGAAGCCCCATCCTGAGCATCTCTCTTGGCAGTCAGTCACAACCCTGAGGGGCGACAGCCACACTGGGTCAGATCTGAGGTCTGCAGCCCTGAGCACCTGCCAGGGTGGCCCAAAGAAGCTTTAGAAAGACAGCAGCATTCAACAATGCTCCCTCGAGGGTGCTGCCTATCATATACATTTGGGATCACCCCCCTGCGTGATCAGTGTCCCCCTGGGCACAACCACACTGTGCTGTATGTGGGAGAGCCAGGGCTCTGACCAGCACAAAGGACTCTTATCAGCCACAGGAGCCCCCAGGTCCCACCAGCCTTGCGCCAGCCCTTCTCTAGGCTGCTGGTCCAGACTTCCATTCATCACTTATTTTTCTGCCTGCCCTCCTCCTGAAAGCATCAGCAAAGGCATTAATAAGTTGCCACCAGGGGAAAAGCACATCTTATCCTGGCCCCTTTGGATTTTTACACTTTCCAAAGCTGGGCTTTACCTCTTTCCTTTCAGGTTACTGCAATGCCTCATCTGCCAAAAAACCCATCATACTTCTGTCCAGCACAACCCTGCTCATACCAACAAGCACCAAACAGGAAAACAGAGCCCCACAATGAGATGAGAATAAATACCCAAAAGGCCTCAGTGCTGGCCAAGAGCTGCTTTTGAGTGCCAAGGGCCAGCTGTAAATCTTACCATTGACTGCTGGCCACACACTGTGCCAACACACACAGTGCCAGCTGTGACCTGGCAGGGGGAACAGCTGCTCCCTCTGCCCACCCTGTACTGGAATGGGACCTGGGGAAGAGAGCAGCTCCATGCTGAGAAGGAAGCGTGGGGAAGCAGGTGGAGCACGCTGGAGTTGGTCCCTTATGCAAGTGCTGTCTAGGAGATGTCTTTTTCCAGGACTTCTGCTGATATCCACCATGCAACAGTGGGCAGGACCCCAGAGCAGGGAATGTCCAGTTCTTCAAGTGGGAAGAGGAAAGCAGCCCACAGCAGACACCAGGACATGCTCACATGGAAGGCAGCTCGGTCCCGCAGAGGAATGGCTCCTGTGCCATGGAGAAGAGGACAAAGAGGCTTGCAAAGCAAACACAGCAGGTGGGCAAAGGTGCACCCTGCCCTCTGGCTGCAGTACACAATCAGGGGTTTGCTACTACTGCTCCTGGCAGCTCCAAAGAACACACAAAACACCACTTGGAGCTGCTGGCCCATACAGGGAAGACTCAGCTCCTGAGGAGCTGCCTCTCTCTCGAGTCTGCATGAAAAGTGGGACCTGTAAGAGCTCAGGAAAAAGAGATCAAAAATCAGTGGTACTTATAAAACAACTCGTAGTAACTCCCTCCAAAGTTTACCTCAAATTCAATTCTCTTCCAGGTCATTATTTTGTAAAATATTTGTCTCCCTACAGCTGCTGCATAATTTAAAGGTAGCAATCTGACTTCTCCCTGCACTCCACAAGCCTCAGAAACAGCTCTTCCAATAACAGACAGAGTTATGAATTAGATATAACAAAATACACTCACCTGCTCAGATCAGATACGGGGAAGTTGGAGGCTGTCACACACATCCTGAAGCTGAATATTAAGATTTAAATGACTTTCTGCTCAGTTCAAGCTGGCCTCAAAACACAAATAGTAGTAGGGTGTTTAACAAAGCAGACAAAGGTGCAGCAGAATCTGTGAGCAGGAGTTTGCTGACAGCAGCAACAGAGAGCATCACACCACGCACAGGCAGGTCCCTGCAGCCCTTGCTCATGGGCTCTGAGCCTTGCCCATGGTTTCCTCAGTGCCAGCCACAGGGAGACGCAGGAGGAAGAGGGATGCTGACTACTGGGTAGTGCCTGCACACCGGACCAAGGACAAAGCATCGCTGTGCAGCACCACAGCCTCCCTCTGCACAGGCAGGAAGAGCCCAAGGGCAGGTGATAGCCCTGCTGCAGCCAGTGTGCCACCAAATGGTGAGAGGGCGACTCCCCAACCACCCCACTCTCCCTCCAGTGAAGGACAAACACTGCACACTCTGGACAGGCGGGGCTCTGCTATTTATTGAGCTCTAGGTTTGTATGTACATCCATTTACAGTGCTTGGTTCAGTGACAGTGTGACAAGAGGACATGTATCACAGTCTTCCCCAGCTCAGACTTGGATGAGGGCTGGGCTCAGGAACTGATCCTACACATGCCTGGGCTTCTTTGATCATCCCAGCAAGGGAGCACCCTCAGGGAGACAGGATAGCTGAGCCCAGAGTGAGAAGCTGAAAATTCCAGAGGCTGCCAAGTTGGAAGCAGACTCATCCCAAACTCTCTCACATATGTGTCTAGGCTCAGCCTAAATGGGCTCAGAGAACAGGAGGCATGAGGACAGCCGGATGATTCACTGCTCCAGCAGTCACAATGCTGGGGCCGCACCTCAAGTCCCCTTGAGAAGGAACTCCCCCCTCAGAGGTGAGATCCCCCTCTATCCCCCCAGACAAGCACCATGTACTGCAAACAGTTGTTCCTCATTTTCCACTGGAGAAGCTGCCTCCTCTACATGCTCTGGCCTGTTCTCAAGCAGTGATTTTATGGAGCCTGCTTGCTCTCCCCTAAGCACTGTCCCTCTGGCACATACACATTCCCATACACTTGCATGGCAGAAAGCAAACAAATGTCTGGCTTAGCTGTTAAAAACCAGACAATTCCCTGCTGAGGAATAGTATCATCTGCTGAGAAAAGCCAGTACTCCCAAGAAAAACATAAGGATGTCATCAGTGTTGTGCCCAGTGGGTGGCCAAGGACACAGCTTTCAGTTTCCCATGCTCATAGCAGGTAAGATGAAACATTAACACAATTAACGCACATTAGCATGAAAAAAGCCTTGCCTAAAAATGGTAGTAAATGAGCATGACATCCACATTACTCATACTAACCTACAAGGCTAAGAGCAGGACTAGGCACTTTTTAAAAAAAATCTGTTTTCTAGGGGGAGGGAAAAAACCTGTGGATCTGGGATGAAAATAACTTCTCTACTTCAGTCCACCAAGTCAGGCCAGATCCTAATATCATAACATCACTGCTGGGAGCTGAAAATGCATGAGCAGGGAACAGGTGTGGAACAGGTGTTTATGCTGTGTATTCCTGAGCTGGGAGCCTGACACAGCACTCTAAACAGGCTCTGCCAGATGTGGGCACCTCCGAAGCCCTGGCTCTGGGAGAAGAGAGGTCTGCCTGTGCCCCATCCCAGAGCTCCTCCTTGGGAAGCCCTCAGCAGACACGGCTGTACGTCACTTGGTGAAGACAGGGGGGTAAGAAAGTGAAGTCACTACTACTCCAGATGCATTTTAACTGTGTGCTACACACAAAAGAAAAACTGGAGACTTCTTCATTTATGAAGGTCACCAGGTGCCTGCAAACATGTGCAAGGCAGATGTTCCTGTGAGGAAGAGGAGGATTGTCGCAAAGCCGTCTCTGATGGGCAACAAGTGGGGAGAAGGAGTCAGCCTCTGCCCCATGAAAACCAAATATCTAAAATGTCCCTCTACCTTAGAAACAGCAGATGAGCTGGGGCTACTGGAAGCAACAGTGACCCCAAGCAGAGCTGGCCTCCAGTGACAAAGTGCTCTGTTTGATGACCCATATTCTTGTACACTGGCTCACACTGGACCCTGCAAGCCAACAGCCTTGGAGGCAAAGTTTCCCCTTTTCCAGTAATCCAATGGCTTGGTTGAAGTGACACCTTTTGACATCAGGAGACAGCAGTGAGCAAGGCCTGCTCCTTGGGGAAACTGTTTTATAATCCAAAGCCATTCCCAAAGGGATGGCAGTGGATTTGACTTACAGACAGGAGGACACCTTGACCCGGGCTGATGGAAAAGAACAGCCCTCACTTGGGACCAGAGAGCTTTCCCCATAGAGTAGGTGAGCAATCTCTACCCAGAACAGTTTCACACAGCTGGGCTGGTTTTATTATTTCAGTTGTGAGCTCTCCCCAGCTCTGCTACAAAGGTTTCCAGTGCATTTTCCCTGAGGCTGTGGAGGGAATCTCCCATTGCTATGTCGCAGGAATGGCAGCCCACTCCCGTGGCACCATAAATAATTGCGTCCTCCTCAACATGCCAATCAGCTCTCCTCAGCCCAAGTTCTGTTTAAACGCATTCCTTTGGGATCAAACACACAGCAGCAAGGCGTTCCCCTAGAAGAAACACAGTCCCTTCTGCAGGCAGGAGGCGACCGGGACCGGCCGCAGAGCTGGAGCGTCCCTGCCCACCCGGGGCCGTCCCGGCTCCGCCCGCGCTGCCGCAGCGTCCCCGCTTCAAGAGATTGTCGAGAATTCCTTCAGCAGCAGCTCCTGGCTCAGCGTGTTGAAAGCAAGGTTCTTCCTCACGTTGATGCTGATGGAGCGAACCTGACAGAAGCAAAACGAGATGTTTTAGCCACGGGACTCGTCCTGGCTCCTCATGAGCCTGGTAGTTTTGACACTGCTGACCTCCATGCTCAGCGTGAAGCTGTTTTGCGTTTACAGCTGCACAGCAATTGCTGCAGCAAGCTCTCACTGAGACTCCAGCCTAGCAAGGAAATGCTGAGGTTCAGCTGTTTCTTGGAAAAACAGCAATGTCTACAGTGACATCCCAGCAAGGAGAGGAAACTCCCAATGAGACTGGGATGGGAGAAGATGCATGAGCTATGATGTGTTTCCTGTTCTGGGGCAAAGGGATGGGGGAAGTGAGCACTCCCAGGTTGGAGCTTAAAGATCATATTTTATCAATGCCCACCAGAGTGCCAGTGAGCATTTCCCGGATTAATGCAGTGCCACGGCCTCTGTCCTGCTCCAGGACCCGCAGAGCCAAAGATACAGACTGAAGGAGAGGACAGAGGCCATGCCACTGCGCTGTAAACACAAATTACCACCCAGGCTGGCAGAAACCCCTGGGTTCAGAGCCAGCTGTGCGTATTCCGAGCGCTGTACATGTGCAACTGGCTCACTGGCTGTCTCTGAAGAAGAGACACCTTTATCCCTCAATGACACCCAGACTTCTGGTCACCCACAGAGCACAAAGCAGAGTTGGGCAGCCCTGTTGACAGCAGCTTCCCTTCCCCCCTCGTGCCAGCAGACTCGCTGGCCAAATACACAGGCCCCAGACTGGGCTCAGTCTCAGCTGCACTTGGCAACGAGAAAACAAAGTCAAACATCATCTGTGTCAGCGACTGTGCAGCAGTGACAGAAAGCAAAACTGACACAAGCTCATCCAAACAACAGGATTACAGCTCCCAGAGACTCGGAGCCTGTGATAATAAGGTTGTTGCTGACCTGGTTAGTGTTTTGTACTTTGTAAAAGCACTGGAGGAAGAATTATATAGATGCATAATGAGGAATCCAATACCAGGGGCTGGAAGAGCACATATATACACACCGCCGAGGGTCCCACTTGCTACCCTGGTGAGAAAAACACACTGAAAGGGCAGAAAGCTACCCAAAAGGCAGAATGTGTAAGAAAGGGAAGGAAAGCAAAACTTGGAAGGTTAACAGGGAAAGCTGTGAAATGAACCCCAGTGAGCCCCATTGCATAAACCCCAACAACCCGAGCACGCCAGCAAAGACGTCTACCCGAAGAGACAAAGTACTTAAGTTTTATGTGA
This sequence comes from Fringilla coelebs, assembly GCF_963513975.1. Taxonomy (NCBI): domain Eukaryota; kingdom Metazoa; phylum Chordata; class Aves; order Passeriformes; family Fringillidae; genus Fringilla; species Fringilla coelebs. The sequence goes on along the minus strand of NC_140066.1, from coordinate 23,450,791 downwards.
TCTGCAGAAACCACAAACTCTCCTTCCTCAGGATGCTTGGCAGAGACCCCAAGCATCATTGTTCCCTTGGAGCACCCCTTCAACTCTCTAGGTGACTTTTTACTTACTCCATCCTCAAATAGTTTGGGACCACATTGTGCAAGATAAGCACGGTTGTACTCTGCGTTCAGCACCGCTGCAAGTGGTCTCCAGAGAACTGGCTGGCACGAGTCTGTCCTGGTGCCAGGAGTCCCACTGACAGGATTTACTTCTTACAAGAAGGAAAGAAACGAGTTATGAGCTGTGGGGAGTTCTCTTCTCTGGGGAATATGAGTGCCTGAAGAAAAGGGGCAGGTGCTACAAGCAGTGTAAGCCAGTATCCTTATTCTGACTAAAAGCATTTCTGTGGATCCCAGCAACACAAAGTACAAGCAGTAATGAGCTCCTGGCCTCAGGAACTGCTGCCAGGACTCAGGCACCAGCAGTAGAAGATTCCCAGCTTGTGTACACATCAAGGTCTCCAAGAAGGAGTTTCTGCACACCCAGAAAGTGAGGCTGGAGTGGCACAATGAGAACACAGGGCTTAGCAGAAATTGTAGCTATGGGGTAGAGCACAAGAAATTAATTAGCCTGATTAGTTTGCAAAGAGAAGGAGGAATAGAGCAAACACACTCCATTATGTAAAATGAGGTCAGAAAGAGAACAGTGAGTAATATTTATCTGGCTCCCCGGGGATGGGGCAAGAAATACACAGCCTAATTTAGACAAAGAAGATTTACACAGGAAAAGAGGAAATACTTTTAAAACCTATGGGCTGTGAAGCGGTGGAGGAGCTCACCTGAAGCTGCTGTGGAGCCAGTTTCATTTAAAGACAGCTTCAGGTTTCAAGAGAAGCTTTAGACACAAACTTTGGTCAAGAGCAGTCTAGATGAACGTAGATCTGCCTTAACACAAACTGGGGAGAAGAGTGGGCATGATAACACACAAGAGTGACGTTTACACAAATCCCTGCCCAGCATTTCTTCTGCTGTGAGAAATCAGGCAGCCTGAGCCAACCCACTTAAAAGGTAAGAATAGCTCAAATTCAAGTTAAATCAAGTTATCTCCAGCACCAGGGCTCAGCACAGGGAGCCAGAGCTCATCTCCCTTTTGGAGTTGGAAGACCAGACAGTTACACAGGGAGGTGTCAGTCTGTAACAAGGATACATTTCAGAAGCTTCCTATAGTCTACCTGAGCTGCTCCCGAAGGATACACCCCAGGACTCCTCCTAGCTCTTGGTGCAGTGGGCAGCCCAGGCCTGGCTGCCAGCCTGGAATTTACCAGATCCCTCCAGACTTACACAAAGGCCCCAAAACTGCAGAAATTAAGGTCAGAGCTTTAACATTAATTCTGCTTGGAAGTACAAGCAGAGCACATGTCCCCTCTTGCTTCTGTATGGAGTATCCTGGAGAATTAGGGACAGAAGAGCTCTAAAATTGTTTTCTTACTATTAGTCCACAAATGTTGAAAAAATGGAAAATGCACAAAATACTGACATCACCTGTGGAAGAATGAGTAAATGAAAGAATGGATGAAGCAAGGGCATTAACCATGGGGGAGAAACATGATTAAATTTTAGTTTTGTGTCATCAGAGCTGGAAGTGTGCAAGGTTCTACCGACACTCCTATTTCACAGCAAGTCTCATCAACTAAACCTATTCCTAATCAACAAGCAGCCCTTAAATTATTTGTACAATGGGAAGAACGTTTACACTGACTACTACACTTAATTAAAAGTCAAATTAAGATAATTTCCTCAGTTGAAATCAATCCCTAATCAGACTATGTTGAGACTGATGAAACCTAACTGCAGAGACAGTGAATCTTTTGGAAAGATGCTGAAATCTCTTTCCACGCATTCTTCCAGCTGCAATGTGAGGATCCAAAAGCTCTCATCCAAACCATTCATTCTATCAAAGCAACACAGACCTCAAATGACATTCCTGAGGCTTCAAAGAAATAAAAAGTGTAAGAAAACTTCTTAGCTTCATTCCTTCAGCCCCTCAAAGGCAGCACAACATGCCAAAAAACCCAGCTGATAAAACAATCTGCACATCACCTTCCACCACAATGTGGTCGCAGTATCGCAGCCTTTGAAAACCTCTTTGTAAAGGGAATGGGAGAAGAAAGCAGATTTTTCTTTGGGATTAGCAAGAAAGAGCAACACTGAGGCAAAGCAAGAGAAGTGAAGCAGTGAATTAGCAAAGCAGGTCAAAGGAGTGAGAACAAGATTTCTAAGCATAAAGGAGCCCCCAGAATGGCTTGGGGAAGCTTCTGCTCACCTACTTAATGGGAGCAAAGAGAGATAAAAAGGCAGCTGAAAAGGAAAATGTCTCCTCTGTGTCATTCCCCACCAAGAAGGGTTTGCAGACAGCAGTAAGAAAACCTGTCAGAATCTGGAAAGAATTATTTGCAAACAGATCCTGTCCGGAAAGACCTGATGGGATCAATGTGAATTCGGAACTTGTAGTTCACCAGCAGCCCTGACCCTTTGGTACAGCTCACAAAGAGATTTGCAGCAACTTCCTTCTGCCCCCTCCATGAAATCCTGCAAACCTCTGAGGTTAAACCCAAAGCACTGGGTAGGGGGGTATTATCCAGAATCAGACCAGTCCCAGAAGCAGAAGCAAAGACTCAACAGCTTCACTAAAAGAAAGCAAGTACCTGGTTTGAAGGGGCTGTGGGAAGGACGGGGCAGATCAGGGCCTTTTTGATGAGTTGTTTGAACAATTAATAAAGCCATCAGTTACTGTGCACCTAGAGAGAAGCAGAGCGAGGAGGCCGGGAGGCCAAGTGGATTTGCTGAAGACAAATCACAACGTATCAGGTTCATCTCCCGCTGTGCTGAGGGAACGGCTTAATGGAATGCAGGGGATTTTCTGTAGCTGTGAGTAAAGAACATTTAATAGGGTCCCAATTCTCAGGGCATCTAGAGATGTGGATTAAACTGATTCACAACTGGGTCAAATCAGCACATTTATACAGTAATTATTCAGGCTTTTATATGCTCTTGAGGAGAGGGTCCCAGGGGTACCCGGATGGGCAATTTTCACAAGGGAGTTGACGGGCTGGTTATGATAAACAGATTCTTAAATGATACAAAATTGGGATTTTGAAAAAAATAGGAAATGAGTCTAGGAAGAAAATAATTTTAGCTGAAGTGTTTCGTGGCTGTGATGATCATAGGACTGAGAATGTCATTTTAATCAATTGGCATGATCGGCCTGAGCTTCTGCCAGGCCAAGTGGAAAGTGGGACATGCAGGAAGCAGAGCAGTCATGTGGCCAAGGGGAAGGAGATGCTGGATGAGGGTGGGAGCCCTTGGGACAGAACAGATGACAACAGAAACAGGAATGTGTCTTCTTTCTGGAGTACAGTAACAGAAGCAGTCTGTGTCACAGGAAGGCTATGGCCAAATTTCTTTGCTGTATTCCAGGAAAGACGTGTCAAACAGCAGGCCAGAGAGACAAAAACAGACACAAAAGAACACAGAAAAATAGCATAGAAGCAATTTCAAGTGGTTTTGCCCATATACTATCCAATGTCAGGGCTGGAATGACCTCAAGAGAGTTAAAAACACACTGTAAAAGGAAACAAAACCATTTCAGCTGCCTGTTCTGGAGCAGAGCTGATAGAAGGGTGCACAACAACATGCCCAAACTCATGGAGACTCGTGATGGAGTAGGCAGGCATCAATTACTCATCAATCAGCAGGGACAGAGCTGGGAGAAAGAATCAGTTCTCAGACTGGTAGAGAAGGCTGCCAAAGTTAGAGATCCCTCCCTTTTGGTGAAGCTGTAATGATTCAAGAGTGAGGCTTCCCTCACACACCAGTCACTACAAAAACAACGCCTTCATGCTCATGTGGCAGTGGACATGAAAAGTGCTCATGTGGACAAGAAAAGTTCCATCAGAGCTCTCTGGAGAAGGGTAAGCAAGTTGGCTTGCTAAAGAATTATAACTACCAGCCTGAATTATTTAGACTAATTTTTGTCTTTGCTCTATAATTTTTGTGGGTCTTCCTACCATCAGTTTTCTCTTGCAGATGGAGAAGTTTCTAGGGAATGCCTTCACTTTCTTTGCTTGGGAATCCTTTTTTTGTGAGTGAAGGTGGAAAGCAATGAGCAGAAAGGTGTTTCACCAGTCCCAAACCTCATGGTCCCCTTAACAACAGCAAAAAAGCAACATTGCTCTGTGTGATTAACCCCAGCTGGGAGCAGTCAGCTCAGTCACCTTCTCCCCACACAAATTTACCACTACAAAGCAGAGCAAATACCCATGGCAAAAGGGACAGAGACCATCTGACCAGTGCTGGCCTAAGCAGCCTGGAGGTTCCTCTTCAGCCACACAGGGAGCTCCAGGAAGCTCTCAGATCTGTTAAGACATGCAGTGTCTGTCCAGATCCTGCTCCTGCCCTCTTCTTTGGGGGCAGTCCAATGGAGTAACAGGACTGCTCAGCTACACCCCAAATACCACTTCCCAGGCCATAAGCAAAGGCTCTGGAGAGGGCTGTTGATTGCTCAGAGGCAAGGCAGCTTACCAGCTCTTTGAAGAAGGCAGCCTCCTTATGCTGCTCCGAGTAGCGCTCGTACTGGTCCAGCCCGTCCTGCAGCTTCAGCGTCAGAGTGTCGTAGTTGGACCTCACCACCTCCAAAACCTGCCAGGAACAGCCAAACACAGCACAGGGATCAGCACCCACAGGCTCCTCAGCACAGGAGGAGCGGGGCTGAGATAGATCACAGCTCTGGCACCTGTCTTCACAACAGACTTGGCTTTAGCAGCCAGTATTTGGCTCATGATTAACAACACGGAGGTGGGCACTAAAAGCTTCCTAATGCCAAGAACCAGTCCTGAAATTTATAAAATTTCTCCACTCATGAGAATGGTAGATGAAACCTATATCGATGACAGCAACAGCCTTCTGTCATCAGAATTAGACATATTAATAAATCAAGCAGCTAATTACCACATGTACACCCAGATGCAACAGAGAAGCACAATACAAACACAGATTTGCCCAGTCCCAGGGTCTTTCCAAGGTTAGTTTTGTCACTACACTTCCCTCCTGGCTCATGAATCACCATTCACAGCCTGCTAAATCACCAGCTTCTAGAGCTGCTCAGGTCAAGCTGCTCTGCTTCCATACAGAGCACTGCATGCCTCTCCTGACAGGAACAAGCTTCTGACAAGCACTAAGAGAAGACCAGCCTTGGTATGGACTCTGCTTTTAGAAAGACATGAAGACATGTGAATCCAGGTCCTTCTGCCCAGGAGATAGTAAAGTATCTTTGGTTTTTACAACCAAAGCAGTTCCAGCTTTTATTGCTCAGCTCCCAGCGCTGGGCTATACTTGCAAACTCATAGTTACACATCTCTGTTCTACTGAACTATTCATTTTCCTAGCTAGGGAACACCAAGAGGGACTCCCACAATGATTTTTAGCTTTAATGAATCGCATGGACCAACACATTCCTCAAAGCACTTGTGAGATGGTTGGTGACAACAATCTTCCTACAAGGAACCATAGAGGTCAACACTCCTGGGCAAACATATGCCTGAAATGATTCTCCTAAACACAGGAACTTCATTCTTAGGCTGTTGCCATTTGCTCTGAGAGCTAAACAGAATATGAACATCTGAGGTTTGCACTACAGTAACCCCAGCTCATGACAAGCTTCAGCCAGGAAGACACGTGGTAAAAGATGCAAGAGAAGAGGACCCTGCTCCAAGGCATCACAATTCAGAAAAGATCCTAAGAAGAGCATTGCAGAGGACTGAAGACAGCAGTGACCAGAGCAACAAGGAGCCCTTGCACTTCTCCTCTTGTACTCCCAACAGTGTAAGCACGACTGTCAACTGCCCCTTTAGGCAGCTGCCAGCTTCTGCCCTTTACAGGACTGAATCTTGTCCTTACATCTTTTATTCCAAGAAATCTAAAGTTACTTAGGGTTCCTTCAAAAGCTTGTTTCCCCCAAACTCTGCACCTGGCAGTGGTGCACAGAGGCACTCATGCTAGGGCCTGAGATGACAGAAGCTACAGGGAATAATCCAAATGAGGACTGGGGGCAAATAAGGGGTTCCAGAAGTGGTTCCCAGGTGAGATGGTCACACAGCAGTCTCTGCAGCTCAACTGCCCTGCAGCATTGCAGACATGAGCTAGGGATAGGAATAAGGATTTGGACTTGAAGGTCTCAGAGCCCTTTTCCAACTGCACTGATTCTGATTCTGCAATGTTATTTAAGAACAGCTTGCCAGTGTTGCAAAGGCTCACAGCCTCCTCTCCAGCACTCATTTCCTAATGCTGTTTTGTTTGTCAGCTCCACTGGCAGAAAGAATTCCCTGCAATGACATCCATCTCCAAATTCAGCCTGCCCTTCTTGCTCCTGTGTGCAGAAGCTACAAGAAGTATTGCAGAGCCAAGAGCAATGATGAAAGAAAGCCACCTGGGCACAGGAATAACTATCCACTAGGGACACAGTGTAATAGCATAATGCACCTTCTTCTGAGCAATAAAGGATCTGGCAGCTTGCTCCTGTCAGTCAGAGGAAGCCAAATTGATCAAGATTAATAAGCTGCAGAGAGAAAACCTGGTTTGAAAGGTGAGGAGTTGAACAGGCTTCTCCAGCAGTAATTCAAGAGCAAAGGCATTTCATTCAGGGCTACCTGACTCCCCAGGAACCTTCCCTTCAGTCTCCCTGCACTCCCATACACACAGGTGTGCACAGTGCCACACAGCTGAGATCGCTCAATGGATGCACGTGCTTCTTCAGGAACAATCAGGATTCCTCCTTGCTAGCTCTGAGTAGAGATCTCTTCAGATACTCAAGAGAGGCATCCTCAAACCATGGTGAAGAGAAGTAAACTCTGAGAGCAGTAGTGAGCTCTGTAACCAGAATCCTTTAAATCTGTCTGCTTGCATCACCTTTGAAAGGCAGCTAAGAACTCAGTTTGATACCTCAGGATGCGGACAGGGAAGGAAAGAGGTCCCCACAGTCTCTACTCTGTTACTTATTGTAATCTCTGCAGTGAGCTTGAGATCAGCTTATCCCTTCAGCTATGTATTTCATTGGCTTCCATTCCTTATCTCCTTTAATTATGAAATAGAACTTAAAAAAAAGAAAGGGTAAGTTAAAAATAAACAGCTTCTCTCTACTGCCTGATAATTTCCCTTTCTTGCTGCTACTGAGAAAAAAATGCTACGTGGGATCTGAGATAAACCCACTCACAGATCATTTCAACTTCATACCTTGTAATGGATAGAAACTATTACTGAGAGTAGGACCTGCCATCCTTGAGATGATTTCATCTGCTCTTTAAGATGCAGCTGCAAGACAGAGGACAGGTCAAAGAGCAGCAAAAGGTATTAAGAATACCTAACAGGAAGGTTTGAAAGACATCAACTTCCTACACAGATGACAAAAAACTCACATCCTTTCTGTAATAGAAGACTCTATGTTAGCATCCTTTGCCCTTCTTACACATTGCTTTGACTTTTGCTCAAGAAAACTACTGCAGGAAGAACAGCTTTTTTCCTTAAACACACAAGATCTTTATCTGCAACCTTCCTGTCAGATACAAAGGAACTAGAGCAATTTAATTTTGAGATTAAAGCATTTCTCCTTCAAAGTCTTGTTCAACCCATTCTTCTTGGAAGTCTTGTGTCTAGAAAACATGAATTCCAAGATGGTCAAGTATGAGAACGGAAGGGATTTTTAGCTGCTCTTGCAAACAGATTTTAAATACTCATTCAGATTTTTACAATCTCACGAGAAGCTGGAAAAACACCAGTTTTAGTGTCAGGCAAGGACAGATGAAATCGAGCTGTAGATGATCCTCAAGGAGTTTGATGTGGCACCCCTAAGACTGCAAGGATAAGCATGAAGGGGAAGCTTTTTTCTTTTTTTAAAAATAGTTTACTGGATCTTTACAGTGAAAAAAAGCCAACAAACAAACCCTAATGGAGTCACAATCTAAAAGTCTTTTTGTAGGTTACCTTAGGGGGATCAGAGTCTTTAAAAAGCAGTATGACGGAAGCAAGCAACTCAGACAGGGTCAATACAAGAGGAGAGAAGGCTGCTGAATTCCCTTCCTGCAGTTACCTGTATCAGCCCCAGAGGCTACATTTGCTCATTTTTTCCACTGCAACAAATCAGAGCTCAGTGGAGCTGCACCACTGTAAGTTAAAGATAATTTGCCATCAAATTAACCCCCTATCACCACTCACTCTCTGACTGCTTTCCAGAAGTTCCAGAGAAATGCTGGAGATTCAGGTCCCTGCATGTGTGTCCCCAAACCAACTTTTTAGGAGCTGCTCTGAACAGCAAGTTCTTTCTCTGGCATTCAGATTTCAGCTTCCTCCTGCAGCTACAACTGCCCATGCCCCATAAAACTCCCCTTCCCCAGTCATACCAACAGCTTGTGAGTAGAGGCATCCCCCCAGGAACATGGCAGGAGGGCTGGCTTCCAAAGGAGGGACTGATGTGGGGCTCAGCTCTCTGCAGCATCCCACCCATGCCATGCCAAGTCACTGCACCCAGAGGACCAAGATAATTTCCCAGTTTGTGGCTCCTTACTTTGCTCCATCCACCAGCTCCTTCTACCACTGCCTTGCAGACTGGATGGACAGTCTTGGTCAATTGGGTCAGTGGCCTCCTCCCACATGAGCTCTGAAACCATTTCCCCCAGAAGCAGTTGCCCCTATCCTGAAATTTTCAGCGTTCAAAACACACCATCATTTTGCTACACTAGTCACTACACACTGACTTTTTCCTTAGTGCACCAGAGCTGTTCCCTCTGACTGATCATCAGCAAGAGCCAACATACTGCATTCTCCCAGGAGAGACCAGTCCTCCTGGAAGATCCTGTCCTGGAGAAACACAGGGATTACAGCACTCTCCTATCCCCACTGTGCCCAGGAGAACACTGCTACTGTTAGCAGCAATGCCACAGAGGGAGCTGCACCAGCAGTAAAACCTAATGGGCAACATGCAGCTCTAGGGCCCATCTATCTAGCAGACATCAGTTGCTTCATTGCTTAGTAACTTTTTAACCTGCAGAATCTTTCATCATCTGCATCTGCAGTCTCTGCCTCACTGGAACATAAAATTAGAGAGCACCAGCAATTCACAGCATCCAGCAAAGGACCCGGTGGTGGTGGGTAGGTTCCAGGGAGCATGCACAGGTGATGACAGAAAAATAAAAAGGAAAAACAGAAGCAAAAACAAATCAAGGTCTCTACACTGTCTTTTTAATTAGCACAGGAAAGCACAAGAATGCAATCAGTCAGCATCACCAGTACCTCACTAAAGCCTCTCCATGCCCATAAGACAGTCATTAACTAGCACGACACAGGAGAAGTTGGAACAGCACTGACTGAATGATCTCACATCAAGCAAAAGGTAAAACACCCCCAACAATGCCCAGGTTAAAATGCACTTGCCCCTTCACCAACTCCCTGCTGCTCAGGGATGGGGGAGGGTCTCCAGTTCAGGACTAGCAAGGCCCCACAGCACAGAAAAGCCAGAGGCTCTGTCCCATCTGCTCCACGCCAGAGGATGGAGCAGCCAGTCTATGGGGCATGCAATGCCAGCCTCTCATCAGCACTACTGCACACAGGGCAGGACTGAGGGCAGCCAAACATGCCTTCTGTCTGCCCTGCAGAGGTGGTGGAGTCACTGCCTGTGTGCCACACCCAGAGGGGATTCTGGCAGTCCCACCTCCCAAACCAGTCAAAGCACAAAACACCACAAGCAAACTCAGCAATCTGTCCCCTCAGAGGGTGGAGGCTGTAGGAAGAGACTCTAGGGTTTTCCTATTCCAGTAGAAATGTGCATTTTACAATGCAGTCATCAAATGGGCTTGTTTATTCCAGGTTTAGTACAAATCTTCCCCTTTTTCTCCCTCCTTAATCTCTACAACAACTCAAAGTCCCTGAGTGTTTCTCGTCATGAATTCAACTGAATTGCAACATTTCTCATTGTAATGAAAAGGCTGCCGACACCTGGACTACAAAGAGGCTATTGCCTCTCCATAATAAAGTGCTGGATAATTGACATCAATTTTACAGTAGTAACTTCTAATTAATATAGAAAACAATTTTTTTCCAAGTGCCATCACACTTCTCACAGAGCAACTTTAAAGTTGCTGATGCAGGCTGAAGTCTTTGTTGAAATTAATCCCCAGAAGCACCACAGAGAAAGAACATAACTAAATAATTAGAAGTTAAATAAAAACACACACACAGCTGCCACATTTCCCAACAGACTCTGCCCAAACCCCAGCTGCACTCATCTCCTTCTCCCTTTCCTCTTTCTGTCTGCAGGAGCCAAGTTCAGAGAGAGGCTCCACTGGCTGCCAATGCTACAGACACATGCTGGAAGCAGCTGCCACTCACACTGGCTTCCAGAAAAGCATCCCTCCAGGACTAGCAGCAGCACAGAGCTTTTTTTTTTGTCTGACCCAGTACTACCTTACCTTTGCAGCTATCCTGGAGCTAAATGCAGTGCTGATGCTTTAGCACCACTCCTCACCCCCACACTGATCAAGCCATGACTATTATTTCCATGTTCATGAATGCTAAGAGGAAGAGGAGGAGGAGGATGTTGCTATGATAGTTTCACAACTCAGATTCCCAGGACATGCTGTGTGTACAGCACATATCTATGGATCCAGAGGATGTGGAGTGGGTCAGATGGGAAAGACAAAGATGTGGGCTGCAGATTCAAGGGTAACCATGCCACATATGTGTAAAACTCACAGCAAATTGCCAATCCTGCTCTGGTGTCCCAGATCTCCTGCATCCAGCAGCTGCAGCTTGTACTACATGCAGTGAAGGACCCATGGCCCCCTCATGCTGTGGGCTGAGAGCATGAGTCTGCAAGTCAGCCCCCACCAGCTCACACATCTGTCATTTCCAGAGTAGAAGGCATCATCTTTTCTGCCCTGAGTACAGGAAAATTTGTTGGAAGAAAGGATATTTTTTCCAATAATAAAAAGTTCAGCCAGACCAAAAGATTAAGTGAAAGCAAAAAAGGGCAAATTTCTCCTCTGAGGTATGAAACAGGATGCCACTGAGGTGGGATGCACCAATGTTGCTGGGCAGTAAAGCTGTAAGAGATCACTGGGGAGAAGAACTGCCTGCAGAGGTGGGTGCAGCTCCCCATGAGCTCCAGGGTAACAAAGAGACACGAATACATGCTCCAGTCCTGCTGTGGAGAATCCAAAGCTGATGGAACTCATGAGAGTCTTGCTCAGTGTCTGGAGCTGGACACATGGACAAAGTTGAGCAGCACACAGCAAAGATGAGAGAGCCAGGAAATAGGGAGAGGAGAGGAGGAGCCTCACCCTGCTCTCCACTGCTAGGGTTGGTGCAGGGACCTCTGCACACAGTTCCCACCAGGTTCACTCTGGCAAGCACAGACTAAAAAGTGTCAATCTCCCTCTGCTCTGCTCACTGAGCATTAGCCAGGACAGAGCTTCCTGGAGTTTGGAAGTGAACTGTCTCTGCCCACTAGTTGGTCCTTTGTCCCTACCAGTCACTTCTCGCAGTCCTGCTGTTTTCAGTGAACTGCTCTGTGCCCAGCCAAACATATCTAACTTTCTGTGTCCCAAATCCTTCCTGAGGAGTGCTTTTATACATCTGCACTTGAGTGGTATCAAAATCCAGGCCTCAACACTTCCCTACACAAGGAAAAGGTTTTGATCGTACTTAAAAGATTATCATTATTATTATTTTAGTTAGCAGCATCAAGGAGGGACATTTCACACCCCCTTTTCTCACCTCAGCATAGAGCCAGTCTGTCAGGCTCAGATGATATATAGTAGCTCAGATGTTTGTTCAATGATCTCACAGGGATCTGTGATCTTTAAAGGAACAAGCCTACAAAGGCAACACTTTCTATCCATGGAGCGTGAGGGTTTGGTTACAGTCTTTCTCTTCTGCCCACAGGTGCCTCTTTTAAAGATAAATAATTTATAAGCTCACTCAGAAAATTACTGTTGTTCTCTGAACTCTGCTAGCAGAAATGGCATCCTATTTTAGGACAAGAGTTATCTGCTTCAGAAATGTTTTAAACCTACAATCCATTAGAAGCCTTAGGTGTTCAACTTTATTTAATGGTGGTAAAAAACCCACTGATCCAACCAATCTGGAAATCACTCAGCTTTCAGAAACGTCTCAAAGCCAAAACTGTTACCCAACTCCACCAAGATGCAACTGTAAATGTATGAAACAGTGCCCATTCCAAGCTCCCACGGGACAGGCATTCCCAGTGATCAACAGGTACTTTGGGAAGCAGTAAGGCTGCAAACAAGGACCAAGGCAAGTAACAAGCAGACATATGGTCTCTATGTGCACAGCTGGCAGGCCACTTCGTTAGTAAGAGGTATAGACAAGCAGAACAGATTGATGTGGTGATAACCCTGGACATTCCTGCAGCCATCACAGCACTAGGCAGTGCTGTGATACAGTAAACACCTTCTGAGCTCCAGCTGCCTGGCAGCTGAAAGCCTGCCCACCTTACCAGAAAGTCCATGCCAGGAACGCTTTTGCTGCAGAGTAATTTCAAGAAGTCATGTCTATACATACACATGACAACTCCTACACATGTGAAATGCTCAACCCATTCAGGTTTGGAGCACAGGGAGCAAAAATGCATGTAGCCCCACACTGCTTTTTCTCAAGCCCAATCCACCTTTCCCAGTTTCAAAGATGGTCAGCAGATTTATACCAATCTGCATATACCACTTGGCACAAAGAACCTGGTACTCTTTGTGGGACACTGGGTGCTCCTTCCCAAACTGTAGGGGCAGGCTCTCCAGAGAACATAAAGGAGGCAACTCTGTGCCATTCAAGGAAGGAAAACAGGTTCAGTGGGCTTCTGCCAAGGGAACAAACCTCCATATACTGTGTAACGCTGGCACTTTCAAAACTCAGGCAGAGAAAAAGAAGTCAAAGATCCTGAAACAAATTATCTTAAAAATTATCAGTTAATAAAATAAGCAGTCTCCAGAGCAGACATTTAGATCTGGAAGGGGAGATACACCAGAAACCGAATGAGGCCCACTAAGCTTGCCTGGTTTTAGAAATTTTGTTGAAAAAGGCAGGCAGCGTTAAGAAAGGCCAGGATGATGGCAGGAGCATAAAACCCTGAGATAGATAGATTTGCTATTTTGGAGTTACAGCCCATTTTGGAGTTGTGAACCCTTATCTCCAGCTGGTGGCATTTATGAAAACATTTCTCACTGCTAGGTACGTAAGAGCACTTGCAATTCTGCCAAGGCTTGAAATGCACTGCAGATAGCAATGGACTGGACCGTTAATTTTTTTATTTCCCCTTTGTGCTTACAATTAACTTAAGTGCTGAAATGTGATGGGCTATTCCAGGAGAAGCTTTTTATCTAGCAGCTGCATTCTCACACAGAGCAGTAAATCAACTGCTGTCACCAAACCATCACACAAGAGGACAAGAGCATCCTTATGCTCACTGTTATCATTCATGTTACCCGTTCAGCCTAAGTGGCTAACCAGCATTCAGCAAATGAATGCTGTGATTTGTGTGCAACCTTTGGTGCAATTCTCTATTTACAGAAGACCTTGTCCTCCTGAACACTGAGGAAAAAATAGTCAGCAGCAGCTCTTCAGCACCATTTAACTGACCAAAGCAAGACCAGTAACCTTGGTCCCCAAAACAAGATAAAAGAGTGTTAAGTTGGGAACTGCTGCTCCAGCTGAACTGAGAAGCCAAGACGTACAAAGTTATTACAGAAATCAAAGACAGATAGAAGAACCTTAAAAATGGTAGCTGAAGACTTTAAGAAAAAGTTTGAAATAAAAACCTTCTAGGACCAGTAGCCAGAAAGCATCCTGGCAAATGCTGGGACTCAAATACACAGCTTTCAGCCGAGATTGCCTTAGTGAAATGACAACAGGACACCTGATGTACACCAGTAGAGACTCATTTCCAGCAAAGAAATTCAAATTTGCTCAGACGACAGTTAGCTCAGGAATAAGGCTGTCTAGAGAATAGATTAAGGCAGGATATGCAACAAAGCCCTTTCTGTTCAATCAAACCCAGACAGAAATAAGTGCACTGCTCCAGCTCGAAGAAACCAAAACCTAATTGTGCCCAAGGAAAAAATGGGGAGCCTTATTCTGGTCATGGTCTAATCAAACACCTGCAGTCACATGAGGCTTCTGGAACAACGACACCAGGTCAGGTTCACAGAAATCAGTAGAGGATTCAAGAGAGCTTGTGCCTCTCACACAGCCACCATGGACTTCTTTGGGATATAATGACTGCAGACTAACATAGAGATAAAACCAAATCAAAACTCACCAGGACTCTGACTTGAAGATCAAGACAAGTGAAAGGAGAACACAGACACTCCAAAAAGCTAGGGAGCCTGGCATGCATTTTGATTTTCTTTTTGATCTTTTACAGCAACTAGCAAGCCAATGGCCTTTATGAATGTACAGTCCTAGGTCTGATGCTTGCTGAGAAAAAGTGGATGCTAGATTAGGTTTTTTTCTTTTTTTAATGATCAGAAATCTTTTTAAACTTGGTTTGCACAGCATGAATAAATTTAATTAAAGGAAGCAGCAAAACTAAATACCAACATGCCAAAAAACTGGCCACAAACCAAGTGGAGGCTTGCATTTAAAGCAAGTCAAATCAATACAGGACATGCTAGAGAAAACCAGCTAGGACTGAAAAAGGAAGGTGTACCTTTGCAGGGGCAGACATTAGGAAGATCAGCTCCCTAGTTCCTACTTACATTGCAGCAATTAGTGGAAGTGATAAAAGGCAGTCATTCAGTGGCCTGAGGAGATGCAATGAAGCCAAGAAAGAGGAAACACTAAGCTCACCTGCCTGACTACATGTGGAAAATGGACTGAAATCTGTTCTCAGGGAAAATAAAAATTTTTGAATACAAGCAAGAAGTCTGGATAGTCAAAAACCCATTGAGCAAACAGCTGTTTGATTATTTGCACTATTTTGCAGTTCTTTGGTATGCTTGATGAACTAAGGGCACTGGAATCAATACACAAGATTTAAAACATAGGTTTTCAAAGACTTACACAGTGAAAACAACACAGTTTTTCTCCTTTATTTTTGTGTTCCCTCTAATAATTTCTAATTCTCTATTTGTCTTTATGACTACTGTTGAGTCTTGAGCCAACATTGCCAGGCTTATCACAATGACTCCAGGAGTCCTTTCCTGCATAACAATATCTAGCAGACTTAAAACTACAGTTTAATGATTCTGAGAGACTTAAAAAATCGGTCTGCAAAAATGCCTTCTAAAGATAGAGCCCAAAAGAAATGGAAGATCTGTACTCAACTGGTTAGCTACAAATAGCTAGAAAGACTGTAGTAGCAGTATGCTAAGGTAGCAAGCTAATAAGGAAAGGTGGGCAGTGCCTGGAAATTTGTGTGACTCAACCCACATAAAAGTTCTAGCTCTTAAGGCTTTTACAAATCTGGAGTTAGAACAGACAGCTATAAGCTGCTGGATGATCCCTATCCTACAGAAAATTCTGTAGTGAAAAGAAAACTTCAGCTGCAAAATGTCTACTCTAAGGCAGCAGTCCCAAAAGTGGTTTAAGCCAATGTAAGTGCAGGTCACCTAGCCTGCAATCCAGAGTCTGGAGTTCTTCCTTCAAAGGCATTCACTGCAGAAATAAGACATTCTACTGTGCAAGTCAGAAATCCCTCTGTTCTAAACACAAGTACCAAGGATGCTTGGGACCAGGCAGTACTGACATCAGGAGGGATTGAGAAGGCAAAGGAGGAGTAGAAATGACTAAAATACTGAGAATGCAGCTGTGCAAGTCAGGTTTATAAGAATTACAGCAGTTATGGAATTCCTGCCAAGACAACAGTATCAAATCAAATCTGTCCCAACTAAGTGACTCCTCACAAACCCCAGCCACACTTTGGGATCTCAGACTAATCTGCATTGCACAGCAGAGGAAAAGGAATGGACAAAGTCTGTGATGAGGGCAAAAGTAAGGAAACCAAATAATTTCTGATATGCTGAAGGAGTGAAGCTTGTTAACATTTTAATTTGTTGAATTATTCCCTTTTGTGCTGTTGGAATGTGTCATTCTTCTGAAACTCCATCTGGGCAATGACCAGAACTGAAACAGAACGAGACCGTTAATGCTTGGAAGCATCCACAGCCAACATGAAAACGTTTTCTGCCTGCAAAACCAGAACTGCTTAAACTTGACTGCTAAGTTAATTTAAAAGGAACATTTAAACAGCTATTGGGACAAATGGAAATGCAGGGGCTACCATCCAAGATAATCACTAGCAAGGGCAGGCCTGATGAGATGATGAACGCTGTAGGCTGAGACACTTTTTGACTGAAATGGATGTGCTGGAAAGCTGGCCAGCAGACAGTCAGCAAGGTGAAGCTGAGTGGGAGCAGAGACTTGGGCATGGACCACACACAGAAAAAACAGCTCAGATGTTTCTGAGAAATCAAACTGTCTGCTGCTTATTACTGTCCTTCTCAGAGAAAGACATCCATGTGCAATCTCTGGAATAAACACAGAGGCACCAAAGGTTGCTGACACTTGTTTGTTTCTAGTCCTTTCTCCTCATATTATCAGAGCCCAAGATAATAGCTATGGCTCTGAAGAAGGAGTCCTGGCATGGTTAAATGGCATCTTGCAATCAAAACATACTTGGAGAACAAAACAGCCTTGTATTCCTTGGAACACAGTGTTTATCCCATAAACATTTCTTCCACTTATGTCCTTAAAATATCAGACCTACCACCAACCTTCAGCACCAGCACTCTCACGATTCATATGCTCCCAGCAACAAGCCCAAACACTACAGGAGACAAATCTCTTCAGAATGAGGAGCTGAGAAAGACTGAAAAGAGGCATCTTACCTCTATGACAGCAAGCTTTTATCTCCACAGACATTCAGATGCTGGATGGGCAGGAAGGACATGACACAAAGGTGAGGTTTATTGCTGACAGGCCAGATAAGATTACAGTGTTGGCTGTATACCCACCACTGACAATCAAGGAAAAGGTGACTTGGCGGGCATCTGCTCTCTCCAAAGGATGAGGAGAACAAAAGAATACAACCTGTGCTTCCTTTCCAAAGCACCTTTAGCTGTTGACTCCTCAAATTGAAGTGATCAGCAAGTTGAGCAGCAAGCTGGAGAACTACTTGTCCACAATGCCTGCCCTCTGAATCAAGAGCATGCACCCTTTGCTGTCACAGCTCTAAACAGAACCTTCTGGCTATTGAGGTGGGATATGCTGAAGACTTAAGTAAAGACAATGCCACTGTCCTGGGGATATGAAGCTGATCACCAGTGCTTCTGCTTTCTCTATATATTTCTCTTTTGCCATATTCCATGGATCAGTACCTGCAGGATCTGTGATGGAAATATCATCTCCACTGTAATTTCTGCAGTGCTTGGAGGACACCATTATTCTACAGCCTAAAAATCCCTGTGTGAGGATTTAATGCTCCCAAGTGCCTCTTGGACATCAAACATTTTGAAAACTATTAGCTCTGATGGGTTTTTGAATAAGGTTCAGGGAAGCCACTTCCTCAATATTTCTTATGAGAAAAAGGGAGCTCTGATCTGGTAGAATAAAAATTACTGAGAAGGAAGAAGAGGAGATGGAGAAACAAAGTCCACACAGCCCACATCGCCTGTAAGCAAGGAAATGAGATTTGATTCACTCTGTGATCCTGAGGTGTATTCCATTTCAGCCTGAATTTCTACTGCATAAATTCAACTTGGCTGAGCAATGTCCCCATTAGAGACTGTCCAAAGCAACCTAAGATTACCCACAAATGATCTTTGAAGCTGAAGGTTCAAAGCTTTGGTGAGGTGGGGCTTTTAGCATATTTTTGCATGAGCAACCCATAAACCCATGTCTTCCCAGAAGTTTGAAGAAGACAATATAAAGAAAGCAATTAGATACAGTGCATACACAACTCCTTATTGTTGCCAATTAATCAATTTATTTATTTAGTTCACTGGTTTAATTTCCTTTTCCTACACCACAGAGAACAACTCTGGGTCTGTTTTCTATGAGTCAAAGGGATTAGATGACAAGCTGAAGTCACTCACTAAAAGGACTTGAGGGCTTCAGTTCAGGGATTAATAACTCAGCAGCTTTTTCTCCAGATTTTAAAAGCTTTAATTTATACTGCATCAGCCAGTAGTTTTATTTGCACAACTATTTTTGTTCAAATGGGAATCAAACCCTGCTCTTCCCAAAATGCTGCTGCATTGCCCTCTTGATATTATTCTCACATCCAAATTTTTGACTATATGTAAAGAGGATTTCATGCTTGCTTAGGAAATTTCTTAAGAAACTGTACCTTATAGTAATGCACAAGTTCAAGTTCTACTTGGCTCTTCCTGAATAACCAGACATAACAGCTGAGTAGTCCCTTCAGGAATTCAACACCACTAGAAGGCCTGGGTGGCAGCTTTGGACCAGGCTTCTCTGTGTCTTCAACTCAGTCTCACATTTCAAAGAAGCTCTACAAAATGTTTGCCTGCATTTGATCACATAGTAACACACCTTTAAGGATACAGCAGAGGAATCCATTCTCACCCTCAGCTAACACAGAATAAATTGGTACCACACTTATCGTGCTAAGGAAGCCAGGGCAGAAGCTAAAGGGGGTCACATTTTTAATTACCCTGTAGAGACTCTGATCTTACAGTCCTAAGTATCATTTGCTAAAGGGAGTTTCAGTGAAATAGTGCTATAATTTAACCCCAACACTTCTATATCTTAGACTCCATAAAGAAAACACAGAAGCAAGTCTGCAGGTTGAAAAATTCAGGTACTTCAAAGGTCTGGGGTTTCTTGGAACCTGAACTGGCCTGACTCAAAGACTGAATTTCTTCCATATGCCTTTTTAAGGCCCAACTTGTGACTGTGCCTAGAGCTTTTATTTGGTGTATTTTCACAAACTGCAATAAGTAGAGCTGTTCACTTTGTTTACTGCTTCTAGACAACAACTGCCATCTACAATCAACTCAGAGAGGACAGCAGGGCAGGGTTGGCAGCAGCCACAGGAAGCAGCATAGCAGCAAGTGATGGCTGTGCATTAGGAAAGGTCCCATCATTTTTCCTTCTCAACTCACTAAAATATGTGAAAGGGACTAATCAACAGGCTACCCAAGGCACAGAAAGGCCACAAAAAAAGATATCCCTGGTGTCCTGTTAAGGCCCAATCCTAAGATGACTACCAAGGCTTTATGAACCAACTGAAATCTCCCAGTCACAAGTCTCCAAAACTGATACCAGAAAGAATTCCAACATCACAAGAACTGCAGAATCAAGAAAAGCAAAAGAGAAATAAAGTGACCTACTTTATATTCTGTCATCACATATTGAAAGAGACCGAATCATAAAATGCCAGGAAGGCACATGCAAAGGAATCCTCAAAATGCGTGCACTGTCAGCAGCGTGACAGCTCTCAGCCACCCACAGGAAAAACAAGGGCAGGGAAAAACTCTACTCAAATACTGGAACAGTTCAGTACCCAGAGAGAAGGGAACATACAGTAGGAGCTACAGAGAACACAAGAAGTCTGAGATCTGAAATGCCACTTGCCCTTACCCCAGCAGGCTCATCAGAGCCTCTGCCAGGGAGGGACACTGAGCGTCAGAAGGATCCGATCGCCTTTTCCAAGAGAAAGGGACAGAGGACAGCTGTCTTAAACATTTTCTGGCTATTTCTCCAGCATCTGTTCTTTACTCTGTCACAAGTGGCAGGGCAGAAGAATGTGCAGCAGTCTGTAAACATCCAGGTACAACTGTGTAAGGTGACTGCAGAGGGTTGACAGCCCAGAGTCTGGATTAACCTTTTCAATAACAACGCTGTTAAGAACTGGAAAGTAAGGGGCTCGGGGAGAGTGCAGGCAGATGATTTTCACCATCCATTCCCCAGGTTTCTACAGATTATTCCATAAAAATTAAAACCACTCATTCTCCAGATATAACTTCACAGATTTTTGCATCATTCTTTCCTAAAACAAAGATCGGGATCAAGCCAACTGGCCATTTTCCTTCAAGCATCTTAACCTGACCTTTTCCAAACCCATCACAGAAAAAGGTCTCCATGACAGGCCTAAGCTGAAGTCATGCTGAGTTATGAAGTCATGCTGAGTCATGTGTGAAAAACATGGCAGCTTCAATCCTCATCTCACAACAGAACAGTTACTTGCATCTTCAAATCATGCCTCACTCAGCTGAAGGGTTTCTGGGTGACAATGAGGGACCAGG
The DNA here is from genome assembly GCF_963513975.1 of Fringilla coelebs. Lineage (NCBI taxonomy): Eukaryota > Metazoa > Chordata > Aves > Passeriformes > Fringillidae > Fringilla > Fringilla coelebs. The sequence goes on along the minus strand of NC_140066.1, from coordinate 23,430,486 downwards.
CTATGCCTTACGCTAACAAGATCACGTGTTAACAACCAACTTCCTGAGCAACTAGGACAGGAGTGGTCAGTGACCAATCTCTCTTTGCTAAAACATTTGGTATGACATTAACTGCCCAGCCCCAGTACCACTTATTCCTAGTTCTGATGCATCAACACACTAAATAGCAATAGAAGCACTTTAGGACTCAAGCAGTCCAGGAATATTATCCCTCTGGGCGCTACTGAGGGTGGAAAGCTCAGCAAAATCTGCATGATGTGGAAATCTGTCACCAACCAGAGAAATTAAGGTTCAGATCATGTTAATATTCTACCCTGCAAAAAGTGTGTCACGCTCAGGTACCTGCAAAGAGGCTGAGATGAAGTATTACAGCAGATTTCTTTTTATGCTTCTGAGAAGGGGAGTTTAGCCCAGCAACAGACCTAAGTTTTCTTTCTATGCCTATAAAGTGACTTGTAGGTGGTACTGTAATTAAATAGGTCCATCCCTTAAAATAGAAAAGCACATCTTTACAGCTGAGGTGAGAACTAAGACTCTGTAGTGAGATGCTTCCATTAAGTCACTAGTTTTGAGAAGCACAAATAACAGGATAGAAAATTCCCAGCAAAGCAGCCTGGATGCGAAAAATTAAAGCAGACAATCAAGGTTTGAATTCCAGCATGCCTACCTCAGCTCTCTCACAAATCCACATTTCTGTTTGCATCAGTGGAAAGATTGTTCTTGTTCTAGTGTTTCAAGATGTTCAACAAAAAGAGTACTTACTGCAAACAAAACAGCCTTAAGAACTCTACACTGCAGTACACAGCTACCTTTTTTAAGAAATGAAGGGGTCAAAGCCCCCTGCACATACAGTCATATAAAGCTCCATCTAGAACCACGTTCTGTGTTGTAAGCTGTTTATAAAATGACAGATAAACTTGGTGGTGACAGAGATAGCTAATGTTCCCTGCAGGCTGGACAGATGCAAATCACCAGCATAACAGAGCTGAGCAGAGGCTGGTACCTAGGTTTGGGGAGAGGTATATGTATTTCTAGTGCAGAAGAGAACTGCAAAAGGAGACTCAGTCATTAATCAGCCAGCTAAGCACACTCTCCCTTTAAACACCTGAAAAGGGAACTGTTGGCAGAATGAGAGACATCTCAGGGCTCTGTGTCACTTTCAGATTCCCATATGGATTGATTCATCCTGGGTTTGGAGCATTATTTGCCACTGAACTAGGAGAAGGCTGCAAAGTATAATGCACTACCTAAGTGAAAAGAGTGGTGCCTTACTTGCAGGAAGAGCAGTAGTTTGGTTTACAATATGCTGAAGAAATATAACCAGAGGGGAGTAGATAGCAGTGCCCAGACTCTCACAGTATTCCCACAATACTGTTACTTCCAGCTTTCCATTGTGTTAAACATGCTCATGGTGCTCCAGTGCAGCTCAGTTTGCTGTGAAGAAAGGTAGTGCAGACCTTCCTAAAGCCAATGCACCCCAAGAAGAGTTAGCCAGTCCCCTCGTGTCAGCTCCCTGACACTAAATCTCATTGCCATAATGACGCCTTGTCCGTCCCTGCAAGCAGCTGTCACTGTCTCAGAGACAGAAGCTCGTTCATGCCATCACAAATGGGAGAAACACTCATAAGAACTTCTACAGCTTTCACATAGGACCCAAACCCAGCATTTTCGGAGTACTCAGGAAGCCACAGAGTATGATTTCAACAGCATCCTCTGTGTGTTTTTACATCCAACTCAAAAACAAATGCAGTCTGCCAAATTACAGCTGCTGAGGAAAATACACTTGGGAAACCACGATAGGGTTTGTGCACAAATAAGCCTTCAGCAGGACAGTTCATTAGTGGGATTCTGCACACAGTGACACTTAGTGGCAAAGTTTCCAGCTATGAGACTAAGGCATATGGCAGGAGTCACTGGAAACAATGTTATTAGGTGACAGTCTGCACATTACTGCCTTCTCCAACTGTTGAGATTGCAACAGTAGATTTTCCACACTGATCCATCTTGCTGCCAGAGGTCATCCCAACAAAGACCTGTTTTCACGGAAGAGGAAAGCTTGCTACTTTAAACTAACATTGATACAACTGTGACACACCAGTTAACATTGATACCAGTGATGCTTGCTGGGTCACATTAGCTTATTCTAAAATAGTATGTACTGTCAGACAATGCTCCACAACAATTTACCAGTTTCTTGTCTGGGAGACCAGCATACATTTGTCCTCTTGGAAATTCTTGCTGTGAAACATTTATTGATGGAGAACATAAATCCACAGATCAGAAAATGTGAAAGAGGAACTCCTCCAAACAGGTGCTCAGGTGAAAGCAAACACAGGGCTATGAATTAATCCTTCTGCAGGCCTACAGCCCTGCCAGCTATGAGGCAGATGCTGCTGCTCAAACAGCATGTGCTGCCAGCAATACTTAGCTCCCCAGGAGCTTATCTGTGCCTCAACTGAGCCACAGGGGAATCCTGGGGCCCTCTGACTAAGGCAGTGGATTTGATTTATAGCCTCTGGCACTTGGCTGATGAACCACCTTCCCCAGCTTCCATCTCTCTAGACATCCATTCTCCCAGCTTGCTGCCTTTTGAGTGGCACATCTTGGTTCTCTGAGCAATCCCAGTGCCCGTCCCAGATCTCCCATGAAGACAGGAAGAGTGACACACATCAGGGGTGCCATTCTCTCCACTGTTAAAAGGTTTGTCTTTGAGGTCTCTACTGTGGACAATAAATTTCTATGTACTGTCTTAACATCCAAATGTCAAGTGTCAGAGAGCCAAAAAAATGAATCTTACAGCTGAATGGAGCTCTTTTCAGATGCGGCACCTTTTGGCTCAGCAGCATTTACTCTCCTGCTCTGGAAGGGGTGGAGATCACAAAGCTCCATTTGTTTCCCACTTTGAAATCAGAGCCATGACCCAATTTGTCACTTTTGGGAAACAGCTGCAGCTCCAGCTAGAGGATCCAGAAAAGGAAGGCAGAAAAACATAATCTGCAACAGCAGGATACTACCAGAGAGAAGGAAGAGCAGCAGTCTCTAAAGGCAGGAGTTTTACCCTGAAGAAGCTCCAGAACAAGCAGGGCTGGCAGTCACTGCAGTCAGTCCCCTTTTGTGAGAGGAAAATGTGACTCCAGGCGTGGTTGCTCACAGCCACACTGCTGTCTGTAGCTGGCACAGCAGGCTGTGCTCCGTCTGCTTGCAGGACTCCCAAGCACAGGGACAATTGAGCCTAAGGAAGCTTAGGGTGGAGCTCAGGACTAGAGTAACAAATCATAGTGCTATAAATCCAGCTTTACAGAGGACAACCAAAGAAATTTGCACAGTATCTATAGGCATTATGGCAAAAGCCAATACCTATTGTTCCTGTTTCACAAGGGATTAAAGAACCTTCTCAATCTGAAGTTTTACAAAATGCAAATTGAATTGTGCATTCACACAAGCCAGACGTTGACAGCTCCTGCTTTAATCACAGTTGTGCAGAGTTGTAATTTAATCTTTATAAATGCAGACTGGTTTGATCATTCTGTTGCAATCCTCCGTGGAGCTTTCCCTGCCCTATACAGGCACTTAACAGTGACAGGAATCCCTAACACTGCTCTGCACTTCCTCAACTGCCTTCCCTGGCAGATCCCACAGCACTTCAAACGCTGTCTGGTTCCCCAAGGGCTCCCTACTGGCTCCCCTCACCCAGGAGGACACAGGGCTCAAGGTTTGCTCAAAGCAGCACAGTGACAGCAGGAAGGAGTTCAGACTTCACCCTGCAGCCCCTTCCTCTAGCAACCCACAGCCCCTTTTCTAGGTTTAGAAGCAATAAAAAGCAAGTATGTGCAAAAGAAGCACATATAAAGCAAATCTGAGAAGTGTTTTGTGAAACAAACTCACTGGTAAAGAGGCCAAGCACTGGAACTAGAGCAACATCAGCCTGTCTCCACAATGCAGACTGGGAGCTCATTACACAGCTGAACCTATGGTTCATGCTCAGCACAGTCCCAGCTGTGAATCAGGCTGGGCTCAGAACTCACACCACTGAGTGTAGCTTCTGTAGCCCCAGCACAGAAACCTATCTAGCTCCAGCTAGATAAGCTGCATTCAGTGGCAGCCAGCAGAGAGTAGCACCTCCCCAAGGCAGCTCTTCCAAGCTAAGTCCACAGCATCCAGTGGTCACCTGTCCTACTGCAGTCTTGGGGCCCTTATCAGTCCCTGCTGTAGTGGCAAAGCCAGGCCAGGATGTGAAAACAGCCCTAAGAACTGAAGGCAAGCCTTGCTTTGAAGTTTAATGGATTTATTTTGTTACTGGTTTGTACCTCAAGGCAGTCCCTTATCTGCCCAAGAGGGCAGCTCACAAAAGTGGTAGAAGCAAGAAATACCTTAGCATCTGCAGTGTACAAAGGGTGGAAAGACTCCTCTGCTCCAGGAGCAGCCAAGGTTTTTTGGGGTCACACTGTCTCTGAGGCCAGAGCAGCTAAAAGTCCCACCAACAATAAGAGGCAGGATGCTGGGGCACCTTTGTGTTGAGCCTGAGGGAAGGGAATGGAAGGGTTTCTCCCATTTCTTACTGGAATAGGGTTGCATCTCTCCAGTAGGAGCTGTTTTTAAAAATCAAAGTCCTTCTTTTGTCTCTCTAATGGCCTAGCACACTTGTCCCCCCTCCTCCACTGACGCACAGTTTACTGCATTCTGCATGTTAATAAAAGGCACTACACAGCACAAAGTCACTGCTCCAAAGCTCACCTCCAGCTCCAAATCTCCTTGCTGCAAAGCTGATCAGACCTTGGAGCCTGTTCAGACCCATTCAGTCTGGCACATTGCATAAAGCAGTTTGGGATGTTAGTAAATAGTAGGGACATTTCTCTGATAAAACAAAAAACAACAAAAGCAACAACAACTTAAAAGAGGACAATAGCTAAACCAGAGAAAACTCCCATCAGCTAAGCAAACCAGCAATTTGCCAATTCCAAAAGATTTTTTATATAGATTCTTTCCAATTTCACCTGGTGCAGCTCTGCTCTTTCTATTTAAATGATAAAATCTGTTTCAAGCCATTAGTCATGAGTAGGTGTCTGTAATGAGACCATGAAAACCAACATCCCTGCCTCATTTGCAAAGACACGATGACTTTAAATTAAGGTCTTGCCTTGGTGATCCCTCCTTAGCTGGAGTTTCACATTCCCACTACTATGTGCAAGACAACACCAGCAGGCTTGAGACCTTCTACCCCAAAGCTCACTGCCTTTCAGAAGTGAAGCACCATTATGCCAAGACCATTATAAAGTATTTCTCAAGTCCTCACAACACTTTATATTAATGTAAGAGATTAGGGGGATTTACTGCGGTAGCACCTAGCACTGACAGTACTCGGCATTTCAAAAATATCAAACGCAGACATTGACAAGAGGCTCTTAACACCACTGCCAGCAGTGCTAAAAAAAGACAAAGCATTTGGTATCTGCCAGTGGTTTTGCTACTAGTTATGGAAACCAGAACAAACTGAATAAACCCTGACATCAATGGCTCGGAATTAAAACACTTTAGAGTGCCTAAAACCAACGACACCCTTTTGTGTCTTTCTATTTTCACAAGTCACTTGTGGAACCCCCTTGAGCAGCACTGCAGGTTAGTCCCTCAGAGCCTCACCAGGTAACAGAGGCCATTTGGAGTGGGGTGGCAAGGAGGAGCATTCAGCAACTGAGCTATGACCTCAGTGGCCTGAACAACTGGATTGCAGCTACTGGGAGTGCTGGGTTAGTGGCTGGATCTTAAAGGTCCTTTCCACCACAAAACAATTCTATGATTCTCCTGAGTTACAAAGGTACTAGAGTGTGGAACAAGCCAAGTATTACACTCATTTGTCACAATTCCAAAAGTGATAGAGTTGTCCTGTTTTTCCATCACAATCTTTTCTGGCTCCCAGCACTTTCCATCTTCAATTACCAGACATAAAACAGGTGTTCACAGCAGTCTCTCATACTGAACTTTACCTCCATTTTTGAGATGACATAATGTCCCCACTGTGGCTGGGAAGAAAGAGGGGCTTCTACTAAAAAAAACCTACAGAAATGTTCCTGACTAACAAGCATTATCAGTCCTGCGTGTCTGACATCTCAATTTTAAGACCCTTCAAGAGGAAATCATGGAGAGAAAAAATGCCAAAGAGAAAACAAGACCTCAGTGAGCAATTTTCTAACTGGCACAAGACTTGATTGGCATGCAAGGCACCACAACACATTCCTACTCAGAGAAGATTCAACCCAAATTAAAGAGTTCCTCTCACTTTAGCCTTTCCTGAAAGCTGTGCTACATTGCTATCAGGCAGAGAGCTGCCTTCTTACAAACAGCTGCTCTTTCACCTCCAGAAAAGGGCAGATGTGAGACCCCACCTAGACCATTCATGCTGTGTTTCCATCCGTTCTGTTTGTCTGCACCTGCTCTTCCAGAGCAACTCGTGTGTTGCTGTTTCCTCACTGCCTTGACCCTGTGCTCTACAACTGCTTATGCCAGAAAACATTTTGGGAGCTTCTCAGATCAGATATGGCACTGAGAAAGTCTACTGCCTCCAACATATTAAGCACAAGGCAGTCCAATCATCTGGAAAGTAGAGATAAGCCTATGAATTCATTTCATAAAAGGCTATTTTGCCCTTTGACTCAAGAATGTACCAAAACCTCTTTGAAGACATGGGAATAATCACTTGCATGGAAGAGCTAAAATTACATTGGCAGTTAATGGCCAACCCCATCTTTTTGACTGTGCAGCATATTTCAGCCCCTTAAAGGATGTGCAGGGAGGAACCAAATGTGTTGAGAGACAGAATACCACAAAACAACAAATTAACACTGAAGTCAAGTTTAACAAATTAGCAAGTGAGGAAAGATGCCAATAACTAGCTAAGACATTCCCTGCTTCATGGTGAGGAACTACAGCAAGGTCAAAACAGCTAATGACTGGGAAGGATTCTGAGTTTGCCTTGGCAAGGAAATGCCTTGCAGAAGGCACTGAGGATCCCATAGTGTTTACAGACTGAAGTGGCTCATTGTTTGTTTGCCCCTGGGAACCTCCCACTCTTTGCTAGAGAGAATACGGGATGGAAAAGGTCTTAACCCACTATTTCTGATAAGGACATTGGATAAACCCCTAAACATTGGATAAATCCCACAACAGTCAGCAAGGCAATTCCATGAAGTCTTACAAATACACTTGCCTAGACCAGAAACCTATATATCCATACTGTGGTTCCTGGAAATCTCTAGGGCTGAGAACATACAGTGGCATTAACAGCCTACCCTTAAAACAATCCCACATCCATCATTTTCAGGGCCCTACAAATCCCCCCAGCATGTAATATTGTTAAAATTAATGCTTGCAAATAAAAAAGGAGAAAGTCCTGAAATGACAGACTTAAAATAGTAATAAATGGACATTAGTAATTAACAAGGTAGTAAAGGCTTCAATAGGATTAGGAAAAGAAGAAGATAGAGCAAAATCTCTTTCAGCTGATTACTTAGCTACATTTAAGGATATTAAAATATAAAACTAACTAACTAAATAAATAATCTAACACATGAACAGGGTGTCATGTGTTAGAACTTGGCTTCAGGTGAATTTGAAACAAAGCAGAGCAGCTGGAAATCCCCCTTCAGACAAAGCTATGTCAGACATACCTGTCTGATCAGCAGGAGATTACCACAGAGGAGTGTAAGTAGCCATACAAGAATCTAGAGAAAGACTGGGGTCTGAGAAGGAAATCTTAATTAAAAGGAAAGTCTGACCCTTAAAATTCTAAAAACAAATGCTTCCAGTAAGGAAATATAAGTCTCCTGAAGCTACTGGAATAACTCAAAGGAGAAAATGACCAGTCCCAAATGTACTATCTGTGTGTGGACACACAATCTAAATGTCAGCATTAAATATTTGCATGTGGTACACTTCAAAAGACAGGGCTATAAAGGATGGTGGATTCTGTGTAGAAAATATTTAAGGAGAGCAGAGAAATGGGTAATTAAGTGAACACACAAGTTAAAACAAAGGTACAGCTGGAAGGAAAAACAAAAAAGGAAAGAGACTGCAGCAGCCAGAAGGCAAGCTTGATCCCTCCCCTTCCCACACACACGCTGAACAGCTCACACAACGAAACCAGCAAATTCTCTTAGCCCACAAAAGCCAGACCCTGGGCTTGATCTGGGCCAACTACCAGTATGTCTCATGTACTTACAGCCACTGACAGAGGGGAAACCACAGTCCAAACACACAGACCTGAGCTTACTAGCACAGCTGAAAGTGGAGGCAAGAAGTCTCCATCCCTCTCCTCCTTGTGCAGCAAATTGCAGAGTGCTGAATAAACACCCTGGGACCACACACTCCCTCACCACAGTGACATCTCCCTTATTTCTCTGCAGTTCATCTGGGGCCATTATTGCTTTATTTTGTTTTATATTCTCCCTATGCTGAGAGAAAGCATGAAGGGAGGAAAGAAAAAAGAGAAATCTGTCTGCCTTTCAACTTCCTAATCATCTTCCTCAAAATGCTTCATGCATCAGCACTGATTTCATTATCTGCCTGCTGCTAGGGATTTTATTTAAAGAATAACACACAAGGAAGAAAGGATTTAACCTGACCTCCCTGAACTGCTGGGGGATGAATACTACAGAGAGCTGACAGTGAAAAGCTCATTTCCTTTCTCAGACTAACTCAAAGACTATGCAAAATTCCCGTCTATCCAAGCCTCCAGTTTTAAATTGGGCTATCAAAGGCTTTTCTTTTTTAGAGGCCTGGGTTGATGTAATCAGTGTATCATCAATGAATGAGGATTGATAACACAAGCCATCATAAAGCATAGCTATGGATACAGTGACTCTCAAAGGCAGAACAGTACGGAAAACTGAGTAAATTAAAACCAACGTTCTTCTATCCAGCTATACCAAGAAGAGAATAGAAACCAGTAGGGGCCACCTTTTTCTCCCCCACTGCATCAGTACAGCATTGATCCTAAGTCTTTGGGGTTGTTACATATTACAGATCAAGTAGGTAACTAAATGAAAAGGTTAGTGGGAAACATGGAAAGGTATAATAAAGAAATAGCAAAAATATCATGGACAGAAGGAGAAGTGAATTGCAGAGCAGGATACAGTCAGGACCTTCTAGCACACACAAGTATGGGATCCCATCCAATGGAAGGGGCAACCCAAGGTGACTTAAATGAAGTCTGTCCTGGACTGCATAAACAATTTCTTCTCCAGAAGGTCCAGAGCTGTTGATGCAGCTGTATCTGGGATGATTCCCCAAGCTCTCATTGGCAGCTCTACATTTTGTCCACCACATGCTCCTGCAGAGCCATTTATCTCTCTAAGAGTGATTAATGTATAATTCTGATATTTTATTTTAGGAAATAGGCCATCTCTTCCATTCCTGAGACCACTCACAGTAGCCTATTTTCAAAAAGCCAGGTTTACAAATTTATGCAATACAAGCAGAACATGAAGATAGCAAACCAGGGCAAATTAAGGAAGGGAAACCTAACACAATCACTCTCTATTAAAAACCTCTGCTTTTTAAAATCGAACCCAACTGAATTCAATTACCCTAGAAAATTTTTACCAGTTGCTGTCAGAGCTCTAGGTCCCCAATATCACCAAAAGAAAACCATCAAACTACGCTCAACAGTCCTCTGATAACTAAGTTTGCTGCCAAAAACTTCCTGTCCCATTTTAAATGCCAGCATCCTCACAGTCCAAATACACTTGCTGACAATGCTGAATATTCTTCTTGTTTGTACCCATCCTTCTACATCTGCACGACCAAAATCTCTCTATGTGGTGGTAAAACTGGCTAAAGCAATTTTTGCTTTTCTTTCTCTCACCCGCATCTGAACAAGGAACATGAAATTCCCACTTGCATCTCCTACTGCTGCCACATCATCAGTCCCAGGGAGCACAAGGTACTCCTGAACACCCACATTCCAGAGGTCAACCTGAGAAAAGGCCACGGCATGCCTGGCTTACCTGGTCCTCGGAGAGCTGTGATATGTGATTCACTGCAGCATAAGACTCTATCTTCGGGTTGAAGTGATTGATGATGGCTCTGAAACAAAAGAGGGAAATTTTCAGAGGTCTCAGGAACAGCTTAGAGATGCAGCAGAAATTCCCTGCCTGAGTAGGTGCCCATGGAGCCAGTCCTGCAAGAAATTCCTCCCTCACCACAAAGTAGTGTTTGCTGTGCTGAAAGTACACTCCCTGCTGAGGCCAGTGCAGATCCTGACACAAGCTCGCTGGAAGCTGCAAGCACAGGCACTGTCCTACACATGGGTGCATTTGTCCTAGCAGATACTGGCCTGTGCTTCCTGCTCTGGCAGGGGGAATTGCTGGGAACAGGCTGCAAATTGCTTTGTTGATCCAGCAGAGCCACAGCAAACCTGGCCATCACTGCCCCATCCTGCTCAGGAACTGCAGCCCCTCAGCATGGCCTGACATTTTGTGAAACTCTGTTGCCTGATATGATGAATCTGATGTTTTATTGCTTTGGATTTTCACTCCATTTAAAATGTTGTGGCTGGCTGACTTGTAGTCATCCATCACTACAACCACTACATTTTGAATTCTTACCATATTGACTTCAGTCCTCATCTCCAGTTTAGATCATTAGAGGTAACTTATGTCACTGTCCCAAACACAGCAGCAAACACTGGTCAGTCCTACTCTTCTGCCTCATTTCTCTCACTAGCTGCACCCATCTGCACCAGTCCCTTTCCCTTCTGGATGGATCTAGAAGCAGATGTGAGAAATCTGAAATTGAAAGTAAAATAACAATTGGGGAAAAAGCCCCCACCAAACTGCAGCTGGAGCATTTCCTTGGCCTTCCTTCTGCTTGTCAGATGCTGCTGCGAAGATAAATGGCAGGACAGAAAAGACTTCCTGGAACAGAGTTTGCAACTGCTCTAGCTGGGATATTACTCACGAGCCCCCCTGCTGAGGTAAATATTCATCATGGGAATAGGACATGTCAGAACTCAGCACAGATGACTTCTGACTGTGCCTGGAGAACACTTGCTCAGCCAGATTACACTGCAGCAGCAGTCAGGGCTTCCACTCTCATGTTCATCAGCATGAAAATTCACTCCAGTTCTCTCTGTTGTATTCTAATGGGTTCCCTCCCCCCCATTCCTCCACCTGCAGGAGGACTTTCAGCTGCTTTCTCCAGACCTCATTACAGCTAAGAGCTTGTGCCCTAGCCTAGGAATATGTGACATGCAGTGGTGCCAGTCAGAGCAGGTGGATAAAAGCCGACCTAGAAGCATCCTTACTTCTTTAAATGCACAGATAAAGAGTGTGGAAGGTGTGGAGAGAGGAAGTGGGGAAAAAAACCAAAACAATACAACCCAAAAAAACCTCCAACCCAAACAGAATCTGCAATTCAGAGACGAAAAGAATTGTTTCAGTTGTAGGGGGACCTGTAAAGCTCACCTAGCACAACTTCTCTGACATGAGCAGACATATCTTCAACAAGATCAGGTTGCTCAGAGCTCCATCCAACCTGACCTTGAATGTCTCCAGGGATGGGTCATCCACCCAGTTCCAATGTCTCACCACTCTCATTGTTTAAAACTTATTTCTCATATATAATCTATATCAACTGTCCTAGTTAAAACCATTATCCCTCATCCTGTTGCAACAAGCTCTGCTAAAAAGTTTTTCCTCGGCTTTCCTGTAAGTCCCCTTTAAGTACTGAAAGGCTGCAATAGTCTACCCACAGCCTTCTCTTCTCCAGTCCTCTCAGTATGTTTTCATGGAAGGGTTTATCCCTCTGAACACTTTCATAGCCTCCCCTGCACTGGCTCCAACATGGCCATGTCCTTCCTGTGCTGAGGACACTAGAGCTGGACACTGCACCCCAGGTGGGGTCCCAGTGAGCAGAGCAGCAGGACAGAATCATCTCGCTCACCCTCCTGGCTGTGCCACCTTCACTGCAACACTCCCAGCCACACCTCATCACACACCAGGTGCAGTCAGCACAGAGGGCCAGTCACCCTGCGGCTGCTCCCACGGCATCCATACACACTTGGCACAGGGGGACTCCTGCCTTCTCACCTACCTTGACACTTACATCCAGAAAACCAATTCAGCAGTGCCTCTACCAGGCTTTCCATAACCCCTTCCCTCTGGAGAAGGACAAACACACAAGTGGAGACATGCCCAGCCTCTTATCATTTCAGTGTGACCATAGTCACAATCACACTGTCCATTACCCAGCCTCTCCAACACTCTGGCTTTCAACTGCAAGTTTCATGCCTGGCTGGAGTTGTATCTATACTCCTACAGGACACATTGCAAGTTATTGAAAGAAAATGGAACACAGACATACAACAACTTAACTTCTGGCTTGACAGAAGGTTTGGCAGCTCAGAGGGGTTCAGTGCACTCACATGGTTCCAACATTTACCAGGGAACAGATTTAGCACTCATTTGTACCCACTGCTGTGAAGCACTTCAACATGGGCTGCCTGCTCACAAGTCCCTGCTTGGAGCTGAGCTAGTGGAGCGGCACCTGCAATCACAGCTGGGATTCACCCAGTGAAAGCAAAACCAGCAACCAGCCACTGCAGTGAGAATCGACAGACATTAAGGAAGGAAAAGAATTCAAGCCTTCTTCCTCATTTCCCAAAAGGTGTATGAACAACTCCTCAGTGATTAAATGAAGTTCAGCTGTTTAATTTGTTTTAACTACGCAGAACTCCTCCCCAACCTGACCATCTGCAGAGCTATCTTCCTGAACTCACAGGCAGCCTGGGGCAGAGAAGCATGAAGAGCTTGGATTCAATCCTGGCTCTGTGTAGCCAGGTTCTTACTGCCCAACACACCCACCAGGGCCAGGCTTTGCACATGGTGCAGCGCCTTCTCATCTGCTATGAGAAATTCCATTTCTATCCAGGCCAAAAAACACCTTTCTGCATCAGCTCCTCTCACACACCTCTGCTGTTCTTCCATCTCTCAAAATATATCTTGTCCCTGCAGCATGTTTTTGGCAACTGGCCTCCTGGGATAGTCACTGATTAACAGCTGGAATTCACATTGCAGAGATGCCTCTTCAATTTGATCCTGGAGAAAATGGAAGACCAGAACTTTGAAACGCCGTGTTATTGACAGAAGAACCAGTGGTTCTGCCACCATTAGTTCCCACACCAGCACATAACAGCTGATCCTTGGCAATGATTTATTTTTACACTGTGATTGCCTCAATTACTGCCATACCAGCCAGTAGCTTTGAGGAGGGGGAAGGGAGCAGTTAAAGCACTTAGAAAAGATTTGTAATTATGTGTTCCACTGAGATCTTCATATTGATCATGGGGGAAAAAAAAGAAAACCCTTGTGTTTGGTATTCATGAAACGTGAACATCTTCAACACATTTGTAAAGCAAGGAAATGGTGAAGTGTCAACTGAAAGACAAAATGCTGCAGTTCCCACACAGCCTTCCACAGGATGTGCACTTACATGTTTGCACACTGCCAAGTCCCTCGGTGGGGCTGGCTGCCATGTGTCACACAAATTTCACAGCACCTGTGGGACACAATTCTCCAGGGACTGAGAGATGACACTTCAGCCACACTGCCTCCTCTGACAGATCCACAGTTCAGCAGTGAACTGACAAGAGGAGACTCTCACTGGGCAAAGGAAAGATGCTGAATAAGCAGAAGGTTCGGGAATTAAAAAACTGGCTCCCAGTGTCTTGTCTTGAGATTAATGCTTAGTGCTCTAAGGCAGATCACAAGCCACCTCTACATTCTTTATTCCTCAATCTCCTGGGGAGAGATGTTGATCTCCCAGTAAATACACAAGGCATACCAGGGGTCTCCAAAAAACACACATCTCACATCACTTCTTCATGCAGCTCTTCAAGCTACCTACACACCATGATGCCAGAAACAAGCAGAGACACATATTGAATGAACCTACATATTTCTCAGGATAAACAACCTAGGACACTTGAATTTATGTGTCTTTGCATTTATTGCATATTTACTGTGTTCAGTTAATTCTTCATGAAAAAGAGAATGATTGCAGGAAAAATCACCCTAATTTAGAAGCCTCAAAGTGAAGATGAATCATTTATTTGTACTTGCTGTATTAATCATGTTATTAGACAGTAAAAGCAGGTCCCACTGTAACAGGTGTTGTACCAATCCAGAGTGGTAGAAAGCCTCTGTCCCAGGGGCTAAGGATCTCAAATGCAAGAGAACAGGGAAAGCACAGAAAAGCTCATTGGCAACAGAATATCTAACAGCGCTGCTCCTTACTGAGCATCACAAAACAATTCAGCTTGAGATAAACCGTGGACAGAAAAAACACAAGAAGTATACTGAAGGAAGAAGCAGAGAGATAGGAAAAAGGAGATAGAAGGGCAGATAGGATCAGGATACACAGAAGTGAAAAACTGCAGAACAGGGAGGATCAGAGAAACAGCAACTGATCCCAGGGCAGTCTGTCCTCTGCAAACTGGAAAGCTCCAATTGCTGGAATGTTTCTACTTTGGCTATTCTTGAGGCTGCAGAAATTGGCCAGTCCTGAAGTGACTGTTACTTGCCCTTTCTCCCTCAAAAACACATATGCTGGAAGGTGAGAGGCAGAAGAATCTCCAGAAGAATCTCCATGTGGGCTCTACTGATTTTTTGTTCCCCAAATAGGGACATGACACTGTGGCTCTCACCTAGAGCTATGGTGAGAGAAGGAATCCCCCAGGTAAGCTGCATTCCCCTCCCCTCACAGTGCTCACTGCAACAGGACTTGCTTCTGCAGTGGCTGCAGTAGCTCTCCAGACAATAACATTTAAAAACTTAGGTTTATAATCTTTTAAAACTGCTTAGAGTTACTCCTTGATAAAGAGAAACAACCAGTGCTGCCCTGCAGAGAGGTCCAGAGTAAAAGAACTTCTGAAGGCACAAATTCTGCTGACTGGAAAGGGCTCCTATGAAAAGTAATATGGCATGCATGGAAAGAAAAGGTTTAATTAATTCCTGAGTTTAATTCACCACTAGTTGTGACATCAGGTGTGAGAAGTGAAATGCACCAGCAACACAAAGGCACTGGTCCCACAATTAACAGATCTTCCAGCCCAGGTGACCCCCCCATGGGAAGGAAGGCACCTCACCCTCCTTAACCTCACAATGAGCTGGGCTGGGTCCAATGTGCAGGGAAAGCAAAATCACTATGCTCAGGCAGGCAGCATTTCTTCAGCACGTTTTCTCTGACCTCCAGACTCTCCCCATCAAGTTATTGCAGATGAGCTGTCTAATACCCACTCTTGCCTGACAGCAGCTACATTGCCAGTGTCCCATAAGACAACACTGTCCTCTTATCCTGAGCAACAAAGTAAAGCACTGTGGAGGTGCTGAAAGTAGGCTAAGGGAAGAACAGAAAGGCTGCAAAGCTTATTATAGAGATGGGAATGCTGAGCCATCATTTGCTGCATGAACCTGGCCTTTGCACCTACTTCACAGGTCCAGCATGCAGTGCCTGACAAAGTATTCTTGTGGATTCCCAAACATTTCTTGCACAATAAAAGTAACAGCACAAGTTCACTTCTTCCTACACTGCGCTAGAGTGGAACAGAAAAGCAGCAGCTCTTGGTTGGTATTTACCCCTTCCCAGGAAATCAAGGGTGACCTTATACTCACTGCAGACATTCATTTGCTCATCTGCTCATGCCAGCACAGCGCTCTGGGCAGCAGGGAGTGCATCTCAGTCTGCACTGAGTAAAACTGAATGCACGGCAAAGGCAGCCAGTTCACTCACCCTCTGCAATGACAACTGGCACGATACGAGATGGACAAATACTCCAGCAGACTCTAGGCTTCATCCATTATGAAGGCTAGGAATAGGCAAGCAGGAAAGGGCATAGTTGTCTTTCATCATACTCCACAAGCTGCTTTACTACAAAAAGGAGGCCTGAGATGAAGTAGTTGTTGTTCAGGAACAGGAATCAATAAGTAAACAGTTTCTCTGTGATTTGCCACAGCAGCTCCCTCTCCCTCTCACACCTCTTAGTTTCTCCTTTATGAAATGGAAATAAGATCAATCACTTCCACAAAGTGTTTTACCCAAGGTGGTAAGACCCAGTGTTCTACTATGAGGTATGCTGGAAACTGTTCAAGCACAAGGCAGCAAGTAAATGACACACAATACAGAGATCAAAATGAACACAAACCCTCTCTCCTTTTCTCCCATACATGCCACCATAACCATGGTTGCTGAAAATTTATGTAAGGCTTCCAAGCCAATCTCCCTGCAGCAAGCTGTGTCTTCTTCCTGCAGCAAGTGCTGTTTGGGGCAAGGATCTTGCTGACATTGCTCTCATAGGAACTCCCAGAACTCCAGATAATAAAACCCCATCTGTTCCATGCCTGCAACAATTAGATTGAGTTGCTCCATATGTACAACCCCACATGGCAGGAGGTGAGAGGGTGAGAGGGTTTAGATTATTTTAACACACATCCATGAAGCATTGCTATGAAGTACACATACCTACCATACCTAAGCTGTCTGCAGCAATTAAAAGCAAGCAAACTCCCTGGAACTGTGCACCAAATTCCTCCTTCTACTATGGTTTAACTCCAGTCTGTTAAATTTCTTTTGCTCCTACAATTTAATGAGTACTGACATTAAGCTGAAAGTCCACAACTCACAGTGGGAGGCAACTCCCAGACACAATAATAAACTGCAGGGAAGAATCCAAGACAAAAGGATATTTTAGTCAAAAGCATTTGCTTTAGAGCTCACTGAAAATATCCGAGTCAGCACTGCAGCAATTTCAGAGGAGAAGCAACTGCTACACCTGTTCAATTCTGCCATCCTGAAAACTATTGATCCCAATGACAGCTTCCATGGCAGAGGGAGATACATGGTCTATTTATGTAATAAGGAGGGGACAAAAGAGTGCACACACAGCAACTGAGCTTCTCACATTTCTCAGCATGGTTTCACCAAGCTCCATTCTGCAGGGGCAGAAGCAGATGATGCGCTTTCTGAACCACCAGGCAGCTACACAGTGCATCTTGACACTTCAGTGTTTGCTGGATACTAACCCTGTATCACCACAGCTGCAGGATATGCTGATTTTCTCTTTTTACAGTCCATGTCTATAAATTTAAGTCAAGCAAATCAAATACCTCACTTAACTTC
The DNA here is from genome assembly GCF_963513975.1 of Fringilla coelebs. Taxonomy (NCBI): domain Eukaryota; kingdom Metazoa; phylum Chordata; class Aves; order Passeriformes; family Fringillidae; genus Fringilla; species Fringilla coelebs. Next base: position 23,413,320 of record NC_140066.1, on the reverse strand, counting down.
TATTTGTCTTCTTAACAAGGAAATCCTCATGGGTGAGCAGTTAACTCATCTTTTGGAACAGCTGCACAACCTCCCCTGAGACTACAATTTAGGGAATTTATCCACTCACCTATTTTCATGCAGCCAGTGCATCACTGGAAACTAATCTAAGAAGCATTTCTGTTCCCTTTGCTCAATAAGTAAGCATCAGAATTCTCAGGTATACATAACCAGTGGCACTGATAGTTTAAGTGGTATGAATGACAAAATAAAAAATATTACCTAGACACAGAGAGTGAAAATATCAACTGAAGCACAGGGCACCAGACTGATCTGTGTTCCTGCTCATCTCCCAGTCTGTGACTGCTCTACAACAAAGCTATCCCTTGATAACAAATATATTTCTCATCTCAAACATGTAATTTATGAGAGATCAAATGACATATTTTATGGCACATTTCACTGCTACAAAACAGCTGGCTAGTAGTAGTGAGAGTGTGGCGAGAGTTAACATTTACCAAAGTAAAGACATTAAAAAGCCAACCCTTCATTACACCTCAATTCCAGAGAGCAGCAGTTAACTATAGCTGCTCACCTCCGACTACAAACAGAGCTGGAGCTGTGTGATGGAATAGAGAAACTCTGTGCTCAGGCCACCAGCACTAAAATCTGCAACTCACTCTAGCATGTCCCAGGTGTGAGAGCCAACCACGATTTATGTCAGCATGCTGGATGATTTTAGGCACAATGTCTGTGCTTCATCCACATCTGTGCTACCAATTTTGAAGCTGACTTTGAAAATGAGAAGTCCTTCTTTGAAACTTCCTTAATATATGCTTTTAAAAAGCACCTACTGCCCTAGGGCTGTGGTCCTGGCTTACCATCTGCACAGAGCCATAACAAGCATTATTAATATAAAAGTAAGTTTTTCAGAACCGTAACAACCTTTTCTGCACCTGTTTCCCAGTTCTTTTACCTCATATACATTCCTTTGTCCAAAGTCCTTCAGCTTACTAAACAAGTACAATCCACAGGCCAAATAGTGTGTGGTACTTTTAGTATCCAAACACTCTGTGATGCAAACAGGGTTATAGTCTCTTATAGCCAGTTGGTGTAGAACAGTGAAATGGGTTGCAGAACACTGCTTTAACATCAAATACAGCCCTTCAGCCACACCAGCTTTTAACTCCCATGTACAAGGCAACCTGCTCTCTAAAACAAACAGCAAGGTATGAGGAAATAATTCATTCAGAAGGCAAGGAAAAAAATAAAAACTAAACAAGATAAAAAAAGGGGGGGAAGCACATTTGACAGTAGTTCACCATACACGTTTGCATGGCTACCTTCTCTGGTTAGGACCTGAAGTAAAGCATTATGGCAAATATTTTTTCTCTGCAAGTGCTGTAAGTGGGTCAGCATCTACCCATTGCTTCATAATTCAGGTTACAGGATGGCATCCAAGCCTCCTGAGACACAAACCTCATCACAAAACCTCAAACAGAATCTAAACCTGAAGTTTTGAAATTATGTTTAGTATCTTCCTCAGTATTTAATCCCAGGATGTTTAACTTTGAGGAAAGCCTGGATTACTGGATACTGCATCTAGCACAACATACCGTACAGATGCACACACCAGCTTCCAAACACATCAAGCTAAGAATGAAAGTTTACAAGTCATCCCACTGGGACCTTTTAAAGCTCTCTGAGAAAGGCTCTGAGTAGGCTGCTACTTTAATTAACTTAGTGAAAACTTGCCATCAACCCTGCATTATCTCGAGCGCACTGGAAACGATTCTTATTACCTCATTTTGTCAGGTGTGAGCCAGCAGGTACTGCCTGAGGTCCTGAACACACTGTTTGCAGGCTGTGGCAGCAAGACAAACCTCTCTCTTGAGGTCATGGAGCACAACCTTATTTTACTGACTCAGGGTAAAACCTGTGCCTGCAACAGAAGTCCCAGAGGGAAAGGAAGGCCCTGAAGCATCAGCGTTTGTCTGTATTGAGTGAGAAAAGGGTTAGAACAATGCAATCGAGTCGTGAAGTAGCTGGATATTAAATTACAGAGTGAGAAGAGGAAGGAACATTGTCTAAGCAAGAATCAGCTACAGTCAAAGCTACTTTGCAAAGGAAATTCAGATGAGTCCCACAACGATATTTAATTAACTTAATTACACCAAGTGTCAGCTATGGCTGTACCTGCACAGCCACGTAAATCAGGGTTCACAATATCAGCCTTTGAGACACTACCAACTACCATGCCAACCAAAACCCATTATTTACAGTCCAATCCTCTGAAAATACAAGATGCTGCAAACCTCACAATGTTTTTCTTGTCAGACAGGTGCAAATGAAAATCACATTTATTGAAAAATGCCTAGTGGAATTCACATCCTTCCAAAATCCAGGACCAAGACTGAAGCATGGATTCTGCTGACACCCCCAGACACACCTCAAGTGAATACCACATGCTCAACAAAGATGTCACCACACATCCCCTGGGACAAGGTGAAATTGGTTTTCAATGGCAAGGAAAGCTACAGTCAAACAGCATTACAGCTCAATGAATGGTACTCTTTTTAGGATATTTATTTCATGTCTGAAAGACTGGAGGACCTGTAGTTGATTAAGATTCTGTTTTCCTGAGACAGGGAACCTGGGTAATGGACCAGGTGCCCTGCTTATTTCATGTATACCCACCTTCTTCCCCATTTAATTGCCTTAACCTGACCCATGTCCCTGAAAGCCTAGCCTGCTCCATCCCAGTATTCACTCATCTCACAAGTATTTACACTACTGAGATCCCTACTCTCACTAAGAGCTGATGATCAGAAGCAAGTGATTTATTGACATTGATCAAGTCACCAGCTGAGTTACTGGCAACAAGCATGTTGTAAATCCATTGTACCTGCAGAGCAAAATGCCACAGATAAACCCAGCTGTGCCCACAGGCTCCCAGTTCCGGACCACAGGAGGACTGGAATCAACTCATCATAGCCCAGAGGACAAGGGGCAACATTTTTTTCAATCACCTGCCTCACCAAGGGTTTCCAGAATCACTTCAACAGTGCTGGGCTTTTCTGGGTTTCGCTTTTACTTCACCCATCCTTATCCTGCAGGGGATTTCAGGCAGATGTTGACAAAACCCTTTCAGCTGAATCGGCTGTTGAAGTGCAAATCTTTGGGAACATTTTCCCATGTCACAGAAGTAGAGAAATTCAGTTTCTTTTCAAACCACCCACTATCATCCCTGACATGTCTATACATGCTCACCACTCCCTTAAAGCTTTGGGTTTGTAATTTAGACATAAGCTTTTTTTCTGCTCTGTTCTTTGTATGGGTGCTATCAAAAGCAAGGCCAGTGAAGTGCATTTTCTATTTCAAAAGTGAAGTATGGTTCTCCAGTCTTAGAAGCAGCAACACACCAAACATTTCCAAGTTAACTGCTGATGTTTTCCTATCCATCAAGTCAAACAAAAAGCCCAACTCCTACAGTGTTCTGCTACTGATATATCTTTTCTGCTTTAGAATTTAAGTGTTTTTCAAGGCTCTTACAAAAACATAATGCAAAAAAAGGCCACATGATTTTTAACCAGTTACATGTGACATAATACAGGTGGCAGAGGATCTGAAAGATCTAAGGAAGGAGGCCTGGACTTTTCTCTATGGAAGGAGAGCTAAAGGTTTGCCTCTGCTTCTTCCTTATAATAGCTCATACACAGCAACACCCCAGGGAGATACATTAGTTCTAACCAGGGCAGTAACCCTGGATGGCTCAAGACAGTTTCTTTTTTAAACTTAAGCTGCACAATTCTTACACCAATAGTTCTAATTCAATATTCCAGGCTTTGACTCAACCTCTGAGTTGTGCAACACAGTGTTGCACAACTGTCTGTTTTATCCCCTTTTTTTTTAATTTTTGAAACACAAAGCATCCATGAATTCAGTTGGTGCTGAAAAGGTTTGTAGACACTCAGCAGTTCAGCAACCACACAAATAAATGTTATCCATAATCAAGTGAAAACGCAAGGGGAAAAAACCCCAAACTTAATGAAAAAAGCCACGTGTTGCAGTTTTTTGAAAAATAATTAATACCAAAAAGGAAGTCACCACACTTAGTTGCATTCATTTCTCTGAACTCTCTTTGATTCAGAGTTGCTCTAGTGAACAACTAAATCTAAGCATTAAAAGGCTGTTGAAATCCTGACCTGTCATTTCACATTGTCAAAAACGCAGTGTTGACTACTTGTCAGCTATTTGATTTTTCCTCAGTTCCTTTTAGCTCTTCCATTCAAAGACTGAAGGCAACACTTCTCTGGTGGTCCAACCACTGCAGCAGGCTGATTCCTACTCCTGTCCCACCTAACCACTCTTCTGTCAGCAGGCCAGGGGCCAGAATCTTTTCCCTGGTGTTGTGAACCAGCATTAGCAGAATCAGCCCAGCACTAGAAATGCTGGAGACAGGAGTGCTGTCATATGCCATGAAGGGAAAGCTGCCCAATTTAAGCGTTTTAGAAAACGTGGAGAAACAGGCATATCTTTAAAAAAAGGCATTCAGCACATATACAGGTCACTATTACAAAGTTTTAAACTGTCAATGATTACTGCATGCTTTTGTGACACTGCAGATTCCCTCACATTTAGAGAGAAAAAAAAATTGCACGCCTTCTTTCCCTTGGCTAGCATTCCTTCTGAGCATATGCATAATTACTTACTATTGATAGGCACACACTTAGAAATTTCTGACAACTTAACCCAGATCCAATGCTGCTCTAGCCTGACTGATACAGCATTTACTGCCAGGTAAAATCCTGTAAAAATCTTGCTCCAAAAACTTTAGTCCAATTTGCAGCAAAAAAATGTGTTAGAGCAACAGAAAGCAATCAGATTTGCTCATTGTTCACCTACCAAACCCTGTTTTCTCTTCATCCACACTGCTCTTGCCTAAGACATCTTTTTCCTGACTGTATTTAAAAAGCATTCTTTGCCAGCAGCTCTCCAGCTAAAGTAAGTTAGCTTGCGTGGCAAAATTTTCTCATCTGTTGCAAGACTCCTGAAGGAATTAAATCAGGAGAGTCATTAGAGAACTTTGATTATTCTTTTAAGTAACAGGTCAGACAATTACAGAACCCATTCAGTATCAAAGCAATTAGTTGTTCCTTTACAACCAGGGTGGGTTAGCCCTGGCTAGATGTCAGATGCCCACCAAAGACACTGTCTTTTCCTTTCTCAGCCGAACAGGTGAGAGAACATGTAACAACAAGGTTATGGGTTGATATAAGGACAGGGAGAGATTACTTACCAATTACCAACATTGGCAAAACAGACTCAGCTTGGGGAAGTTAGTTTAATTCACTGCCATCAAAATCAGGGACAGGTAACGAGGCTCCACACTCTTCCCCTGCTCCAGTGTGGATCCATCCAATGGGAGACAGTTCTCCAGGAACTTCTCCAATGTGAGTCCTTCCCACAGGCTGCAGTTCTTTGCAAACTGCACCAATGTGGGTCCCTTCACAGAGTGCAGTCCTTCAGGAACAGGCAGCTCCAGCATGGGTCCCTTCTGCAGGATCCTGCCCACAAGCCTGCTCCAGTGGAGGTTCCTCTCTCCATGGTACCACAGGTCATTCCAGGAGTCTGCCCCAGAGTGGGCTTCCCATGGGGTCACTTTTTGCCTCCTCAATTAAAATATCTCAGAAGCACTACCACCACCACTGACGGGCTCAGCCTTGGCCAGGAGTGGATCCACCTTGGGGCTGGCTGGCACTGGCTCCAGGGGACACGGGGGAAGCTTCTGGCAGCTTCTCAGAGAAGCCAGCCCTGCAGCCCCTCCACCAAACCCTTGCCACACAAACCCAACACAACAGGCAGCATGCACTCACTGAGCAATGGAGCAAAGTGAAATGGGCTGTGGCGTTTGATGCTAATGAGCAACAGCACTTAGCAAGAGCCAAGGCTTGACAGCATGCTCATTATTCAAGAATGGTAAAACTGTATAAACCTCTTCCTGGAAAAAAAATTAGATATGGAAAGCAGGAAAGTATATAAACCCAAACAAATAAAACAAAACCATGAATGCTACCTAAAGGGCAGAACTGCATTTGGATTCACAGACAAGCTGCATAATAATTAAATAAGGTGAACAAAATTTAAAAGGTTTTTTTCTTTTCCTTCCATATTTGTCCGTAAATTGAGATGATTCAAAACTTTGGACAAAATTCAAGATTTCAGTTCAATTTTGAAACACAAGGTTTGGGGTAAAAGCGGCAAACCTGCACGTTGAAAGCATCCAGCTATTTTAAAAAGTGAGGCGATATTTCAAAATAAGAATTGGCAAATATTGAAAAGTGTTTTGATTTCAGCTGTACACCGGAAAATGGCTACATCCCAGTTCTTTCCAAGCAATCTCTAAAATAAACCCACTGGCTCCAGCACAGAATATTTCCTTGCAAACTGCACGTAGACACAAAACATACCTACCAAGGACTAATGGTTTGCCTCCCTTTCTAGCAGGACTCCTCTTGCCACAGAGCTGGACTCTCATCTCAAGATCTGTGGATCTCTAAGCCTTCAGACACAACATCCCTGCATTCAGAGGAGATGTGCAACTGCTCTCTACAAGCTGCCGCCAGGCTCGTGGCAGGAAGCCAGAGGTGCTGGTAGCAGGCCCAAGTTTGGGGTGTATTACAGGCTGGCATGCCTGTTCCCTGCTCAGCATGTTCATCATTCTGCCTTAATAGAAGCCAATATATTTCCCCCGACCTTTACTTTCCACAGTTCTCAGAAAGCCTGAAAAATTAATATTCAGGCAACTTCTAAGTTTCATTCTGCATAGTGATGAACTGGGAGTGCCAGCAGGGAAACAAAGAACCTCTTGCCTCAATGCCCGTGGCACAGGAGAGCAGGAGTAAACAGAGTGCTTAACCTCTTGAATAGCAATGGCAAACCTGAGAGTTTGATTTGGTGCCCCAAAACACCTCTGCCATTATACAGCAGACAGAATTAGGGGGTAGCATGAAAAGAGTGAAGACAGACTTGCAGCCCGTGCAGATTCTCTTCAGTTACATGCTGGGGCAGCTACTAAAGGCTCCAAAACAGATTGTCCTGGGCTTTTTTACACCCTCTCTCAGAGCAGCTCCTCATGACCCAGCAATAGATTTGCACCAAGTACCGACTGCTTTTCCTGTTTCCTTTAATGGTTTTTAACATACCATCAATCACACCATCACTTTTAAGTATTTTTAACCATTCCAGGAAAACTGCAGTCAGACAGCTGCTGAAGGTCGAGCTCTCTTCCAGCTCAGGCAGGAGCTGGGAGTCACAATCCACCATGGCACAGCTCAGCAGTTTCCTCTCTCCTGGTGGTGGGCATCATTAACATTCAGTTCCCAGCCTGCTTTTCCCACAGAGTTGCTATGGGACTGCCAGTAGTGTTCCAATTGGAGAGTATGTGGATATATGGATATATGGATACAGGGGGCCTCTTACAGGTGCCAGGCTTCAGACCCTGAAGCTGATAAACAAGGTCCTCTTGTGCCAAAGGCTCCTCAAGATCACAGTGCTCAAGAAAACCAACACTTAAGCCTACTCTAGATGTATGAGAGACTTTGCTGAAATAATCAGCATATTTAACCGTTCCTTGGGTTTCAGAACAATTCCTAGCATGATTTACTGCTCCTGTCCATTAATTCCAAGACTTAACATGGAAAACTGAGTAAAATTCATTCAGTAAAACCTTATTTTTTAAGGCCTCTCTGAAGCACTCTAGCTCTCTTTTGCTATTACAACTGAGTACGAAACTCTTTCCATTCTGAAACACAATGGGAAAAATCCCTTCTCCCCTAAAAAAACTGAAACATGTACTACTGAAAATTCAAATTACAGATGTAATAATTTCACTTGGAAGTTAAGCTAGTGAACAATTTCTTCACGCTTCCTTGCGGCACGAGTACTTCATCCTGGGCCCTACTCTCTCAGCACAGCCATCATGGTGACTGCAAACTGCAGAAAAATGAAAAGCTTGTGGCCTACTAACATCTCCTTGAATCTTACCTCTGTCTTGTGGTCTCAAGAGAAAAAATGCCTCAAAATATTTCTCAGGGTTGCCCTTCTGTTTAATTGCTCCACGGATAAATTTCAGAATGCCTATGACTGATGTATTGGAGGACAAATCTCTCATTGCAAAGATAAAGGGAGAAAGCACAAGAATCCAGAGTGAATTTGTTAAGTTTTAAATGCAAAATGACACCTTTGATCCAATCTACCTGATTCATGACAATACAAGTTAGTAGATCAGCTTATCTGAACTTCTGTATACCACATTTTTCAACATTACCCTTACACCACTACTCTCGTGTCAGAAGCTACCTAGAGCACCTTTCAACAAGGTATTCTATTCAGATAGGAGCAGGAGGAAAAAACCTTTCAGTCATTTACTACAGTGATTAATTACCTATTAAGAAATGGTTATGTAATCTACAGCTGCAATTCGATTTCAGTGTCTAGCCTTACATTCCTTTTCTGTTTTGGTATTTTATCTCATCAAAGATGCTTGAACACTTTAAACAGCATACCCCAGGTTTTGTTTTAAAGAGATTATGATACAGAAATCTTGAAACCACTCTCACTAGTTTCTCCTAACTGGGGCTTCTCTGTCCTTTCTCCAATTATTCAATATCCTTTTTTGAAACAGACACCAAAAAAATTGCAAAATATATACAATCATAAAATCACTTTCTGCCTCTTGTTAATATTTCTAGGGTTAAATAAACCTCTTTAGCTGAATGTCTCACAAAAGACCCAGAGTAAAGCTGTCAGTCAACGCTTCTTGAAACACTGCTTTTCAAGATACAGTCCCTTTTTGTAAGCTGGCACTCATTTTTTCAAGAACTGCATTTCAAGAACGGCCTGATAGGTTAAAAAGCAATGCAGATCACACACTTCATCTACTTCATGATTTAACCTTCTGTCAGTCTTCCAGTAACTTGCAACATTCGTAAGAAATTCTTATGTCCCTTCTGATCACTGAAAAATTTATGTAGCACTCTTTTCACGCCTATCACCTAAGAAAGGCACCCTCCATGTCTTCTAGAGAGGTTCCACAAGTGATTTGTCACATCATTCACTCTTGGCATCTCCAGCTTTGTCACTGATGCCCACTACTAGCTCCAAAAGAAACACTACGAGTTCCACATGTCCCTAGAACCTCAGGAATCCCTGCTATAAAACTGACACACAAAGGCTCTTAAATATTACTTCTCTCTACTGTCATGAGCTTTCCAGTTGAGCAGATGTGCTACAATTGTCAGCAAATAACACCTGGGGCACCAGCATCAAGCCAAGTCACACCAGCAGCATTCTCAAGGAGCTCTGAAGTCTTGTCCTGCACGGACACTCAAGAGCTCTCCAAGTTCCTCTATGCACCTGGAGCTCCTCCAGCAATGAATGCTGACATAAAGACCCCAAATTCCTAAAAACTCTTTGCCAATGCACAACTGTTTGTATGGTTTGTCTGCTTCAGCCAAGACCAAGTGCTTGCTGATAAACAGTCTGAGGCAGAATTAGTGAGTTCTGGACTTGTCCCATCGCTGTTGTCTGCAATGTCCTGTTTGAACACATCAGCAGTTTTGGGGTCATCAAGTGCAGAAAAGTGACATGAAGGCAAGTCTCAGCTCTGACAATGGGCTGCATCCATGTTTCCTCTCTCAATTAACAAGGCTAATAGCACCTAGACATATTCTTCATTTTGCAATTGTAGCAACTGCCAGGCAAACATTTACTAGGAGCAATTTATGAGCATACATTCTCTTTCCTCTACAGGAACCACTGCAAATCAGCTGATCTCTCCAATGCAGAGAACTCAAGATGCCATGCCTACAGATCATTCTGAAGAAAAATCAGCCTTGATATGATGGATATTCCTAACTGAACAATCTAAGAAATACCACATCCCTTTACCTTTTCGCTTTCTTTACACATAATTGAATAGAAGAAAAATCGAAATAAATTTCTGAAAAGAGGTCACCTTTAAAACTCCCATATGCTTTCTGCAAGACTGCCAAGGAGTTTTCATACACATCTGGACCTAGTCCAACCTGAAATATATTTTGGTGCCCTAAAGCCCATGGAATTTCAAAAGGACAAAATATTCATCAATGTCCCCTATGTACTAAAATGCATTCTGCAATGTTGCTGGCACAAAGTGGCTGTTTGCTATGAGTGGGCAAAATGATTTATTTAGTATATATACATATAGCCTCTGAAGCACTGCAGTCCTGGTGACAAAGAGGCATACAAATGTTAGGATTATGCAAATAAATCACAGGCGCAGAACTGGACTTGACTATACTTCCACTGTGTGTGTACATATATAATCTACAAATAGTTTCAGCTGAAGTTTTGTAATATTTTAACATTAAAAATTCTTGTTTCCATTAAAGTTGATTACCACTTTCAAATACCTATCTTCCTGCCCCTGTGTATTGACTAATACATTAAGCTAGAATAAGACAATACACTTTTTGCTTCACAGCTATTGAGAAACTCCTAACCATGATTAGATTAGCTCTATTCAACCCAGACCAAAATGATTTCTGGGATGTTCCCACAGCACATTTCATCTAGTACATCTGCATTATTTATGGCATTTACACAAGGTGAATTGAAGGCTTTTATAAACTAAGACACAAATCAATACAAGCTCTTAGCAGATGGGGCCTTAGTAGGGTTCCACAGCAGCATTGCTCCACATCAAGCAAACTCTTTCAACTGAGTAACTGGTAACACAGAAGGAAAGGTTTGTTTAGAAAGTCAGGAATTAGAGACACCCTCAGCACCCAGCCTTTCCAGGAGAACTGTAGCTGCATCATTTAGAGCCCAAACACTCAGGACTGGTTTGCCTGCAGTAGGCAACTTGAACTGCTTCACAACATCAGTTCACAGGCATCACAATAGCTCTGTTTCATTTGCTTCCCCAAGCTAAGATAAAAATGCTGTAACACAGATGGCTTTCCCTGCAAGAGGTACCATGGACTGGGGAGAAATGGATGGGAAGCAAATTCAGCCTGGCACTCAGTCAGGTCAGCACTGTGCTCCAAGGGAGACCCTTCTCAGCCCCCACTGTGTTGGTGCTGGTTGAGGGGGCACAGGCAGGGATGGAGAACTGGCCTGTGAGACCAGCTCTGAGCAGGAGAACCAGCTGGAGCCACAAGCAAGGGAAAAATCCTCTCCACCTCCATACACAGCTAGTCTGGGGACAACATGAGGATATGTGGCTTCACCTGCTTTCAGATAATGCTCCTTTAATTCACCTTGGCTGGTTTTCATAGATAAATGCTCATCACAAAGAGCAGATCATTATTTGAGGCACTTACAGCAGAGATCAGATTACCCTGATCCCTTTCTTTTCCTAACTCTTCTAACTTGTGCACTGAGAATTCACTCTAGTTTTGATTTTTTTCCTTTGGATTAAGTGAAATCGAAAGTTGTCTTCAGAGATGACAGCAAAAGAACCTTTTATACATCTATTTATAGAGCAGTGCACTGGGATCTTCAGTAGCCAGAAGGAAAAAGGAATGAATGATAAATTATCCAACACAAACTTCCTTTAGAACAGTAACCTGCAACAGAAAAAAAATTATTATATTCCTGCTCAATTCCTTGCTTTACAGATGCAGTAAAAGGATTTGTCCCCTTAAGCAAATTAAATAAACACATGGCCTTTAACTTTTAATTTTTTAATCAAAGAAGTCTCAAAAGGCTCCATCAACTCAGCTTCTTTTAACTGACAAACAAGAGGCCACTGAAATTAGAAGACTTTCATATTTGGGTTAGGGCTAGCAAGGAAGAAAAAAAGACAAAAATCCTGTTAGTCTTAATTAAAATCATGTCTTGCTCAGCTGGCACAGGTTTTATTTTCATGAGGTTTATAAGTACATGATCCTGACAGCTCTCCATGAGCTTTTTCTGGAGAAAAAGAACAGTGACAATGACTGAAATCCTGAAGTAAAATCATGAGGGAAGAAAAATCTTCCATGGTTATTCATTCTACTCTTGTCTTCACCAGTGCTCCAGAATCATTCCCTTGTCTGCCCACAAAAGACCAAAATGCTGCCAAACAGGAGATCAGCTCACGTTCCTCCTTAGACACCCCTATTTTAAATTACCACAGACAGAATTTCCTGTGCACACACAAGTAACAGCAGCAAGCCACAGAGAGGCTTGGAAGCCTCCTCTTCTGCACACAGTGAGAGTGTGGGTCAAAGTGGAGGCAGGAGACTCCTTCACCTGACAATGAACCTTACAGACCCAAAGGTGGGAATTCAGCCTGCTCAACGTGCAGAGACAGACTGAGCACCATGTACACAACCAGATGTGTGACAGAGCAAACTGCAATGCTCCATCCTGAGAGCAGTGGGAGGGGGCTGCTGACATGCTGATTTACCCTTGGCTAAAGACTGAAGCAACTTATTCCTGAGAAAATGCTGACAGATAAAATTAATGTAAACATTTAAAACTGCCATACTGAGGTAGCAAAGGCCTCTGCGTCCCTACTTCAAAACTGTCTAGAATTTGGAGCTCAGGTAACAGTCTAAAAGCAGACAAAACTGAAATGATACTGCCCCAAAAAGAACCTTTACTCCCAGTCACATACACTTCAAGATAATATGTGAAGCAGAGGTGACATCTGTATGATCCAGCAACCCATGATTAAATTCTGTTCCATTAATTTGTATAATCATTGCTTTAAATTCACATAACTTTTTAGACACTTCACAGCTTAACTAAGCATAGCATGAAGCAGTATCTCTTTGGTTCAAGCTTATCTCATTTTCTGATGCACCCCCTGCTTACAGCTCCCCTTCACCTTCTCTCTGACATTTGGTAATTTTTACTAACTCTTGTATATATTCTCTGCCATCTCTTCCAGTCTGAAGACTTGTCAGGTTTATAAATGCTCTTCATAACACATTTGGTTCCATGCCTTCAGTCATTCTTGATGCCCCTTTCTGAAACTTTCCTAGTCCTCCTATACCCTTTTGAATTTTCTAAGCTCTGTATAGATGGGAAATGAAAGACTAGGCTAATAAATACAAAAATTTGCCTTGCCTTTGGGAATAAATTCTAATAGAAGATAGCATATGATTTCCTGAGGGAGAGGGGTTAAACTGAGAAGCAAATTTTTAAGTTATTACAGCTGGGTAAGAGAAGCTCCATTTTAGACCAAGAGATCTGAATGATTTTAAACACCACAACAGTTTAATTGATGCATATTACATATTTTATCTAGAGTGGTATAGCAGAATAAACATTAAAAAAATTAAAAAGTAAGAAAAACCAACAATTTTTCAACAGAGCCTCTGTAATGCTACTGTGGGAACATTCAGTTATGTGCAAATCCCAGAATAGAGGGTTATTTTGTGTGTGCATGTGGGGGGTAGCTGCACACGCAGTCAGGTCCCTGACTGAGGAAGGGAACATGAACTAATATCTTAAAGGCTGGGACAAGTCTGGTAATGAAAACTTAAATTCATTTTTTCTTAAATTTTTTACTGCTGGCCTCCTTCAGTAACTGTAGGCTGTCACCACAGTTCTAGTGCTGTTCAACTTCCATTTTCCAGGTTTTCAGGAAAAAATGTGTCTTGGTTATGGTCACCGAGTACAGAGAAGTCCCCCAAGAACGAGGAAAGTATATATGGTTCTTCCCTCCAAATTTGCTCTGAAACATCAACAGCACAGAATACTGAACTTATTGATTTTCCAGCTGAGACAAAAAGCAAACATCCTGGCCACTCAGTGAGCTTTACACTTCTCAACAAAAGCAGAAAGTTTAGTTTATCCGGATAAATTCCTGTTTGTGTAGCAACCCTGGAAATTTGCCTCCACGGCTTCAGTTCGGACTTTCCTCATTCCTCATCCTAGACTGTCACATAATGAATCTGTGCAACATTAGAACCAGTTCTGGGTTTCAGCAGAACACCAATGAAAACAGAAAATCTCAGGATGTATCCTCTATAGTATGTGATGCTTCTAAAAAGGAACCCAGAATATTTCTGGAAAGAGGGCAGTGTGATTACAGAATGGTGGTCAAAAGAAAAATACAGACAACTTTCCTGAGGCTAGGAGAAAGCATGCTGTGCTAAACAATTTAATAATTAAATTGAAGAAGAAAATACCACTATAATTAACATACAGAGAACCAGCATAGCCTAGCTAATCTCATCATGAAGAGATGGAATAAAGTAGCGTGCATTTTATGGAGCAATTTAATCTGGCAAGCAATTAATCGTAAGAGCACTAAGTCAAACGAACAGATTTCCCTTTAAGGAGATCACATTCATCATCTGTAATGTATTCTAAACTGCAATTTGTTAGCCAGCCCCTGAATTTTACTGAAGACATTTACTGTCTTCCTCCAGTGGGAAAGTGATCCCTGACTGACAGGAGGGAGTGGCATCAGTCTTTTGGAAGTGGCTCCCCTGTTAGCACTAACAGGTTCTCAATCACTGATGCAGGAAGAAAGTAACCTACATACAATGTAAGAGCAGGTATGAGTTTTAGAGGTCTTATATTGTAGAAAACCCTGCAATGGTATCTATCACACCGTATGAATCACATCTTAAGTCATGGACCAATATGATCTGATCCATCTCTAAATCCTTGGAGCTGGTAACATTACTGATGGGGGAGGGGGAATTTAAAAAAAAAAAAGTCAAACCCCCAAAAAACCCTCACCTCTCTTGCTCACTGAGAACCTCTGCAGACATCTTTCACCTGGGTTCCTCCTGGTCCAAATATAGGGCTCTGGCTCTCCCCAGTCTCTCATATTCTCAGCTTCAAAATAATCCTTCCTTGTTTAGACTGCATCATTCTCACTGATTACAGGAGTGCCCCAGACTTTCAGTGCTTTTAATTTTAGAAAACCTTTCATTTCCAACTTTTTATTTATTCATGAAACTCCCCCCATCCATTTGTTCCCATTACAAACAACCCTTCAGCTTCAGAAGCTGCTCTACAGCTCTACATCATTTTTGTTTTCCACTACATTAGCAGTATCCACTAGTTTTCTCTTTGCTGGATTGGGCAAAGCATGAGCCAAGAGTTCTTCAGAAAGAAATCATGACTCCTGTCCCCATACAAGTTTATCTTTCTATAAGATGAATTTGAAGGCCTCCTCTCTTCCTAGGAAAGGAAAATACTTAACAGAAAGTCCATCTTCCTGTGTAGACCGCATTATTTTTCTTCTGCCTGAGTGATCATGAAGATTAGCAGGCTGAAAACAATCAAAGCTCATATCCTCTAAGTGCCCTTGGCCCAAACTGATTCATCTTCAAACACAGGAAATACTTTAAAAATAAAAAAGTGTGAGCAGAGAAAAGGGCCCCAAGAACCCCTCAATACAGTTAAGTCTTATCAGGGACCGCTAAACTTTACTGAAACATACGTAATAACATTTCATCTAGAAAGCACACAAAAAAAATTCACTCAAATGAGGCTACTGGCCATGTGTGAACAAAACCTTGCAAGAGACATACAACTTCTGCCAATGCCTTCCTGCCCCACTGTCACTCCAAATCAATTCAAAGGACAAATTTCTTCATAGTAATGACAGGATGAGACCTATGGCTGGCTGCTTTCAGTCCTCTTCCAGCTTAATTTCCATTATGCTCCACTCAGACTGAAGGCATGAATATAAAGCAGCCCCATGACAAATCAAAGTTAAATATGTAGTCCTGGAGATAGAGTACAATTTAAAAAAATAAGAAAAAATCCCTAAGCTATGCTCTAGACCAAGTTCAGTTAGTATCATCTCATTCCAGAAACAGTTAATGCAAAGCCTATATTAAAATGATTATGAGAAAACACTGCTTTACTCCACTGTCAAAAAAAGCACGGGGAAAAAAACTTATTAAACCAAAATTAATCAAAACAAAGATTTTTGTAGTCCCAGAGGGGAAGAAGAAAACTCCACACTGCAAAAGATGTCTAAAGTAGAAAAAAAACTCCTGATGGCTAAGCCTTTAAACTCCTCTGACCTGAACCCAAGTGCATGGAATTGCTCCCTGATGCCTTCCTGCTATATAACATCATACTTAGACCAACACCACATTAAAACGACAGCAAGGGCAGGCACAATTCATTTAACAATTAATCCACCCTAGCTATCATTTTCACTTGTCATTAGCTGCCTCTTAAATGCCCTCAATCCCATACAAGCACAGCCTCTTCCTTTAAAGGCACACACACAGGGGAATGTGCCATTATGGGCATTATTCAAAGCTCTGCTTTCCATGCCTGTCATCAAGAACAGCATTAATCACACAGAACAGTTTCTCCTCACAAATGACTGAGTTGTGTAGTTGGATCTCATTGGCAGGATCCAATTTAATGGTAAGATCACAGCAGACAATACTGGGCATCTGCAATAACACATACAGCAAGTTCTTACCCTTTAAAGACCTTTCAGGGAAAGAAAAGAGATGCCATGCACCTACTGATTCATGTAAGTGCCTGCTCTGCACATCCAGCAGACAGGTCCAGAGATAACACACAGCACAACACATCCCATGAAAACAAGCCTTCCTGCTCCTTTTACCATTTGACCATGCAGTGAAGAGACTGCTGTCTAAAGTCAAATGGGTTAGGTTAAAAAGGACTGTGGCAGGTTCCATGGTCCAACCATGTACCCAGCACTGGGCCAGCTCACTCACAGTGATGTTCAGGCAAGGTATGAACAAGTCCCAAGGACGGAGGTTGCACTGAGCTATCTGGTCCGGTCACTCATTCTGAGAAGAGCCTCCTTTATTGCAATCTGATTAACTTTATTTCCCAGTCAAACCTCAGATCCTGGACACTCTTGTTTTGGGACTCTTCATTTCTGACATTAGCTCATGCTAAGAGTAAAAGTCACCAAACAAGGAAGAAAAATAGGTGCTACCCAGCAATAATTGCAGTCTGCCCCCTCAGCAAGGCTCAACATATCACACGTGGGCTTAACCTCAAAGCAACCACAGCTTTCAAACCAAGAAATCAAGAACTATGTCTGGCAGACCTATTGCTTTCTAAGTTTACAAGGATATGCCTGCCCCAGACAAGCTCATCTCAAACATCATAAAAAATTAATGCAAAGCTCAGATTTCAAAGCAAACAGTGTTGCAACATTACAAGGAGGACAATAAATAATTAGAAAAAAGTATGAGTAAAAGCAATTGGCCTTTGTTCACATGCACTGCTTTGCTTAATGAACTCCCTGTAAAGTCTTTTCAGACACACAACAAAGGACATTATATAAAGTATATCATGTTCACACCCCTCTGTCAGCAGCAAGAGCTTTACATTAATTAACACAATACACAACGACACAATCTTCCAGAAGTTTAAAATTCCTCATCCAAAGTGTGTGCAACATCACGTTTGTTTAGAATCAAAGGCATTTATCCTGCCCTCAAAGCACTTACCAGCCACATTTATATAGCAGATTGCAGTGTTTTTTTACAGTACCCAAAGCCACCACTGAAATTCAATGTTCTCAAGTTTGAAATCATCCTTCCCTTGGCCACAAAGGTTGCATTACTTCCCATCCCACACAGACTCAAAAACTTTCCATAATCCAACTTAATGAGAAGAAAAATGCCACTGTAATTAACACACAAAGTGATGACCTAATTAATCACTAAAGCAGCAACATGAAAAAGCTTTAGGCTTTCAAAGTTTTCTAGCAAAGTCAGGCAAAAGGATTGCCAGGGAGCTTTTAAGGTCATTCCACTTCTGGTCACCCTGAAAATAAGATGCTTTTGAGACCATGCTTTTATATCCTATCAGACAGGACTCCACTGCAGTGAGATGCCTCCAGTGAGTCAGTGATCCCCTGCTTCAGAGTCCCAACCCAGTGGCACTCTAGTTCCCACTTTTTGGGCTCTCAGTACTATTGTCTCAAGCCCAGTGCTTAGGGCAAAGCTTGAGGCAACGATTAAGTTGATATGAACAGAAAAAACAGTTTGCAAAAGCCACCCTGCACGATACCAGCACAAGCAAGAGAACATGAAAGTTTAGACCCTGCAAAGCATCACATCTGCGACCACTGATGACTCTGGACATAACCATAAAGAACACTTGGTAACATTTCAGCTTAAAACTAGTTTAACAGGTCAATGCTGTTAAGAGAGACTGTCCTGTTGTCCCTAACACTGAGCTGTTTGTGCCTCCACCCTCTACAGGCTGACACAACCAGTCACATGCGTGTATCCAATGAAGGCTTGAGAACAGAGCCACATTAAAACACGTTGTTTTGTCCTTTTTTGTCCTGCCCACAGAGTCTTGTCCTGAGTCCTCCAGCCTCCTCCTTTACATGCAGCTCAATGATGCAGGCTGCTCCCACAGAAGAGAAGGCAGGAACTCTGTCAGTTTATACCTTCCCCAAATGAGCAGAGCACAGGCTGAGGAAGCACACTTGGGGCACTTTTGCTAAAGAAACATCCTTGAACTAAACCCTTACCAGGATGAGATATCAGAATCTGGTACCCAACACAGATGAATTCTTCATGAGATCACTGTTACCTTAACCTGGTTGGCTTTGATTGCTGAGAAGCAGCCAAGCACATGGGCATTTCTGACTGCTGAACCTTCAGTCAGCATCCCTTGAAACAGGCAACAGAAGTCTGACCTCAGAGCTAAGGGAGAAATTGCTACTCCTCAAGCATTATGCCATCATTTCCTTGCAGCTGTGAGGGTTAGAAAAAAAAATTAAAGACTACATAGAGTAGGAATAAAAGGTTGCATTCTAGGATTCTCAAGCAGTCCATTTCATTCAGGCTACCAGAAACTCTGATGTATCCTTGTTTCTATCTGGACTCAGAGATATTAGAGCACATAAATTTCACATTTTGGAGGTGGGGGGGCAGGGGGGTGGCGGTGTGTGGAAATCACACTCAAGTTCTATTTTTCCCCTCCCCTCCAAGCAGCATCTTATTTTCCTGGGAGTTGCAAAGTCAGCCCCTTTGCAGCCTTGATTTATGTGAGTGATTGTGCAGTGCCTCATCTGAAGAAGGTGGCACCAGGCAAGAAATTGTTTTTTGTTTTGCTTGACAAATAGAGTAAGAGAACCTATTGGTAGGGTAAGACAACCTTTTCTACCTTCATGGCTAGAGCTCCTAAAAAACCCAACACTTTAATTTTAAAAGCTGGAATGAGTGTTTATTTTAAAGAACAAAGTCTTAGAAACAAGATGTCTTCCTCTCACAGTTCCCTGGGAACTGAGCTCCAGATTCTGGTGCAATCTGGAGTGCATCAGAAAAAAAAACAAAACAAAACAAAACAAAACAAAACAAAACAAAACAAAACAAAACAAAAAAACAAAAAACAAACAAAAAACCAGAAACCACAGACTGCAGTTCTGCAGTCATGCTAACAATGTATTATCCTGGGTATCAGTTCAAGACAAGGTAGGTACTTCATTACCTTAATGAGCAGATGTACTTAATGAGTGGGTACTTTGTCAGTTTAGTATTAAAGGAAGATTAGGAGAACCAGGCATTTACATTCCTAGAGCAAATCCAAATTTTAGGCCCCCCACTAGTATAAGATAATAAGAAATACATGTTACTGGCTTTTGAAAAGCTTTTCTTTAAGTACACATCCCACAGCCCAGACTTTCAGAGGGAATAATAATTCTGGCTGCTGCTGTGAGCAACAGATTTCTTTTAAACAGAAAGAGCAAAACAGCATTATACTACATCACTTTTCAAGGGAAAAAGGTGTTATTTAAGCTCACAATGATTTTTACATTGTTTGGGTTATGAAGAAAGTTGCTTAATGTTCTTTCTCCACTGAAGCAAATCTTGAAAGCCAGATTTGAGACCAGCAGAGATCAGAGTCCCTTATATTTACCCAAAGAATAAAACCAGCATGGCAGAAGTTTTGACAAGCTATAAACAGCTGTTTCAAACTGTGCTTCAATCATGTTCCAGTAGAGCCAGTTCTTGGGGCCAAAAGAATCTGGTTGCTTCCTGGCTGCAACAGAGCAACCAACAAAGACATTGACTGTAAGGTTGAAATGTATCAATTAGGAACTGAGCTCATGCCAGCCACAGTACCAGAGAAATAATGAAGATTGTTCTCATAAACAGGAGGAAACAATACAACAATTCAGAGAGAGAGAAACAGCAGAGCTCTCAGGATTTTGAGCTTTAGCAAAAAACCCAAGATGTTTACAAGTCTGTATCCTAGGTTTGCAGCACCTGCTTTAATGCATTACTGAGCTCAGACATAACTTGCTTGTAGTCCAGCACTGGGATTCAAGACCAAAATATCTGCAAATGACATAGAAAAATAACTTCTGACCAATAAATACCATATTCACTTCTGAAATAAACTAGAAGTACTCCCCATGCTGACATCTACTCTCCACTACTTTGATGTTTCTATAGAGAAAGGTATTTGGCAAGCAAAACAAAAAAACAATTTCTTGCCTGGTACCACACTTCCTCAGACCAGGCTGCGCACAGTCACTCCCATAAATCAAACAAGAGACCTCAATCCTCAATTGCACTGAGAAGTCTCTGACTTCCCCGCTGTTTTCCCAAAGCTTCACACCCCAAATTTATCAGCACAACAGCTGAAATTATGTGCCAACATCCAAATTCCAAGGCTGCATAGACAGCTTTCAAAAAAAAAAAAAAATTGCTAGCAGCTCAACTAACTCCACCTTGGAAGCCTTCAATCTGCACCCATGAGTTCAGCAGAGATCTGCAGACAGCAGTTCCCTACTCACAGAGCAGTTGCATTTGACAAAGAACAAATGAAATCTGGGTCCTAATACATTTGCAGTGGAGCCAACATTTCTCACCAAACTGATAAGTAGCCTACAGATCCTGCCTAACTTTGCAAATCTTTCACATTTCAAGGAAGAAATATTTCCAGTAAAATGTCCAGGAGGACAAAAGCTCACAAGTGGGCAAACTGCATTGAGATGTTCACCTTACAAGGACCACATGAAGTAGGAGACCTGCTGAACTTCAGAAGAGGCTGCCAAGCAGTGCCTGCTCTGCAGGGCAGTTTCCTTTCCCAGCAAACAATCCTCCCTTGTACACAGGGCTCACCTCCACAGCAAACCCTACAGAGCACCTGAAGTACAGAAGTGGATCCTGCTCCCAGGCCCCTCTTTCAGGCCAGCCTGTCGCCTTTGAGACAAAAGGGAAGGAGATGAAAGCTGCTGATACAACTGCAAACCTTGGAAAAAAGCTACCAAAGCCAGTTAAGCGAGGCTACTGTCCTAGGAATAAATCACTTCAAGATGCTCCCCCACCCCAATCCAAAAAGCCTTGTTGACTTTGAGGATGAAATTTTAGTGATCTCTGCAGAATGGCATCCAAAAGCGCTGAAGAAAGCAATGGTATCTCAGACAGAGGCAGTCTTTGCCATACAAGTATCTTTGCTTAAAATCAGCATCAGCTCCAGAAACTGTAAGTCAAAAGAAGCAAACAACAAAGAAATCAATCCTTTTGAAAACCTATGAAAACAGAAGTTCATTAAAGAGAAAACAGGCTGGACACTGTCAGAGTCCCTTCATGACTGAAATGGAAGTAACTGGCAGAAAGCAGGAAGGTGACCTGGGATGTACCATGCTGCTGTGTTTGTGGAAATGGTCCATACACCACCACTCAACCAACAGATTTGCTCTCTGGATTTGGGCCAGTGGCAGAGACAACATTTAATTAAGCAACTGCACAAATGAGAAAGAATGAAAGAAAATTATAGCAGAATGAAATTGGCTATGGCTCTATAAAAGACACACACCAAGATGAATCAGCTAGTAAATAAAGAGCAACAACTGAAAACTAACATTCCTGCCTTGAGAAGAAATCAGATAATGTACAAGAAACGAAGTCCTGAAGTTACACAACTAGATGAAAGCATTAAATACTTACAAAAATAACTGAAACATGGGTTAGACTGCTGTGAAAAGACAAAACATGGCAACCCAAGATAGGAATTTCCTTCTTTTTTGATTCTTCTGTTAATATGTTGCTGGTCATAAGGTCTATCCCTTTTAATCTGCCTGCTTTCTCTGTTCAGGTGCCAGCTAATGCCAGAACCTGTTCAGACCAAGATCTGCTGCTCCTAGCAAAGGAACTTGCCCTACCACAATACAGCAAGGTGGAGTGAAAAACAAGCAGCAATAGCAGGTGAACTCTGAGTAACCACTATAACTCTGTTATAACTACTGTGGCATTTCAGGAACTGTTCTGATGTGCCAAAGTCCCTATGCAGGCAGAAGAGCATGCAACAAGAAACACATGAAATAACAAGAAGGGACAGCTACTTCTGCTACTTCTGTGAGGAGTAACCACAGATCACTAAAAAAGAACCAGAACAAAGCCAGAATCCTCATCTAAAATCTGATTTAAGATTTTAAGCATCAGAATTTTTTCAGGCTACCACCTGAAAACTGCAATGAACTAATTCTTCAAATAGCTTGGATGCATACACTTCAGAAGTTTTCTTACATCATTTTAGCAAGAATTTGATCCATAATCTTGTCAAGCTTGTGTTGTGCTTTTAAAGTACTGATAAAATACTGAGTTATTGCTGAGTTTCTCTTTAGGCCTTGTTGCTTTTTTCTTAATAAAAAAATAATTGTTGACTGTCTTGTACTATGCTGTGATCTGAGCTCAGTCAGGCTGATTAGCAGTGACAGCATGTCAGAGGTCATTACCATTAAACACACCTCAGTGAACAATTCAATGGAGTTGTTATTCCATCAGTGCAGTCCTCACAGGTGGTTTTACAAATTGCAGGGAATGAACTCCAGATCACTGTGGGCTGTAACCTGCATGCCTGAGCACCCTCTGCTGCTCTGCACTGGCTGGCCCTGAGCAGCTCCACATGGTCCCACAGTCCCAGGGGGCTCATCCAGTGCAACCATACTGCTGGAAGAAGCAACACCTGAGCCTCTATAGCCAACCCTTGTGGTTCATCTGGGAGAGGCTACAAACAAGGTTCTAGCTTGTAGAACCTTGGTATTTTCAGCCCAAAGATTATGGCTTCAATAAACCCATTGCCAAAGAAAAGATGTCTGTGTGTATTTTCTATATGTAAATAAATATATATAATTTAAGTGTATATATGTCTGTTTAAGTATGCATTTGTATATACACAGACATCCATATATAGATATTCACATTTATCTAGGTGCATATACCTATAATGTTCATACAGACATCTGTTTTTTAACATATATGCACATAGATTTCCTTGACCATTTCTTTTCATGAACAGGCTTTAAGTTTGTTCTCCTGTTTTCACTCTGATTCATATTGGCAAGAAATGTGTTTGTATGTCTATCAGTCTGTACAGAGAGGGAAGGAATAAATTGTGTGTGTACAGATATAAACACATATTTTGCACACAGTCTCAGTTGACTGTAATCTGTAGGTCACCACCTACACCACAAATATAGATGCATTTCTCTATCAGCAGGTCCACTTTCACATATCCTGCATAAAAGCCATTGCAACTTGACTAGGTCAGCAGCATTTTGGTCTTCTCTCTCCTTAAACAAATGCTAAATTCCTTGCAGTCTGGTGGAACAATCCTGAAGGTACTAGCTGGACTGCTTGCAGTCACCCACTTTCTAACAAATATCTGAATGGAGCCTTCTCCTCTGTCAAGGTTTTCAGTAAGTGCAGTTCTGTGAGTGCTGGTAATTTATCAGGAGCTATAGCTTCAGGGCCAGGATGACAAGTGTCCTACAACAAACAAGCACAGTCCAATTTGGCCTAACTAAAATTGCCAATGTTCCTTCAGAGTGCTCCTAGGTAGACTGGCACCAAGCATAATAATTTTATACACATCCATGCAATGCTCTGAGCGCTCCTCCCAAATCCCCAGTCTCTCCTTTACAACCCCAAAGGAGCCCTGGGAGAAGCAACACCTTCTGTTCAAGGAAAATGCATCACACAGGGTGGCTCAAGTGCAACAAAAGGAGCTGCAAGATGGAAGAGTGAATGAAAGCACCCAAGCAATGATTGCAACCTATGCTACAACAGTACAGAAAACACTTAAAAACCAAAAAAATTCTATCACCCAGTTCCATGCTACAAACTCACTCTATGCTTATTAAAAGTTCTTCAGTGAGAAAAATAAAATTACAACAGGGCTGAATTTCAGACAAGGGAGAAATTCAGCCTATTAATCATTGAGTTAATCTATTTATTCACCTTGGAAAAATCCTGATCAGGAGAAAGTCTAGTAAAAGAATACAGTGATTCAGCTGCCACCTTGCTTACTGAATAGTCAATCAGAAAATGCCCCTTTGAACCCCGCGTTAATAAAATTCTCATTAAATGCAAACCTGCACAATGTTATCTTGAAGAGGCTCATTAGTTTAAAAAAAAAAAACTTGTCTCAAACCGTGTTTATTTCCTCATAGGTGAGAAGGTGAGTTTTCAAACCACTAACTGCTGCACCTTCCTATTTCAACCTCATCAGTGCTGCAGTTATATCTTGCAGTCTATCATATCTCAATTATTTATGAAAACCACAGAGACAAATCCACAGACAGAAATTATAATGACTATTATGAGATAGGACAGCAATCAGAATCACTCATTCCGGTTTGGTATGTAAGATTTTCAGACAGATAAGGATATTATTATTCTTTCTTCTTCAATTTTTTATTTTCTTTGGGTTGAGCAGAAATTATGAATTATCTGTAGAAAGGAAAGAAGGCAGGAATAGTCTTTCCTACCTCTTAACACTCAAAAAGAATATTCATGACTGTTTTTTTGACTGGAGTAAGGACAACAAAATTCAAATAATCAACAACAACAAAACTCAGACTCTACTGGAGAATTTTTAGTCCAACTAAAAGGCTCATACCATAATAGGACACACAAAGCAGGATCTCTGTGTGGCTGAGTTTGGAGAAGAACGTGTCTAAGATTCTCTAGGCATTACTCATCCTGTCTATTGAAGCAATTTATCAGCAGAGCTCATCAGTCTGGCACTGTGGGGTACAAACAGGACTGTTTCGGGGTCTCCTCAATAGTTACTCCTGTGACACAAATGCACTGCAGCCTTGAAACACTATAAACAACTCACCACTCCTCCCCCGGCAGAAATGCACATTAAATTGTACACTAGGATTTAAGACACTTGTTAAAGCCCACTGTATGCATGCACAGGCAGATGCTTTTATATTTCTAAAACCCACTAAAAGCCCCAGGATAAGGAAATTGCAATGTTTATTTATTTTTAAATAGCTTGTGTAATGAGACCAAGATATAAACCAAAGCATGACTTTGCACTTCACAGTTACAGCAAAAAGCAGGTAATCACTGCTCATAAAAACTTTACAGAATGATGAAGCAAGGTGAGGAAAAAATCCAGTGTGGATTTCTCTAAATTCATTTCCTTCATGGCAAAAGCACCCAAATAAGACACAGTACACTAAGACCACTCTAAGGGAAAACCAAAGGGGCACAAACAAACAGGAAACCCAAATAATGGGGAGCTAAGTCACCTTCTAGTCCCTGTCACCATCACACTGTCAAACACCTTCACAAAAGCACACTACCTTTGGACTTCCCTGGCTGCTCTGAAATCTATTCAGCTAAAGAATCCTTCAAACATAGTATTTGTACCACCAGAAGAAAACAAACCAGAAGACAAAACTCTCCTCCTTCCCTTTTTTGAGAGTGAGGAAATGAGATAAATCAAACAGGCTAACTTCTGAGAATTCTAACCCCTCTCAAGGCCTTGAATCACCTGTAATTTAGACCTTTACTGATTTCACTAAATGAAAAGCAGTCACTCATGAAATTTCAACATAGATGAGCAGTTGGGTGGAGCAGAGGAAAGCTACCAGAAGTCCAGAAGAGAAACAGACTAGAGGCTCCACTGATTGCTGACATCACCACCTTCTGAACACATCTCATACAGGTTGTCCTTGAAGGCATATCATGTTCATTCCATAACAGGATAAACAAAGTGGGGTTTTTGCCTTTTTTTTTTTGCTTGCCTCTTGTCTCAACTGCATGCTGATCTTCACAAAAGCAGTTGCAAAGCCAACAGGAAATAAGCCCATGCAAAGCCTTGGTTCTACAAACCAGAGGTGAGCACAGACTCTCTGTGATCACTTGGTTTTTCTCCTTTCCAAGTGTAGACTTCTCTTGCTGGTTATACAGAGCATTCCAGAGCAGGCACTTTGTCACATTAAGTGACATTAGTCAACAGCCACCTGTTCTGCTGCTTCACTCCAAGTGCACTATCTACCCACACATGTTCACGTACATCTGTTTAAAAAAACCCAAAAATAAGGATAGCAGCAAAGTAAGTCTTGAATCATATGTGATGTTATCAAGCTTACAGACTTTTTAAGGGAACCTTTAAGGTGGTTTACAGACATATTAGATGTATATTGTCTTGAAAAATGCCCTCAGGCATTTTGTCCTGCACAATGTCTTTTGTAGTGAGGAAAACAATGAGTACTAGCAATGCAACATTACTGAGCTACTTGGTGTTGCACAGACACCAAGTGTCTGGAGTGACTAGGGAAGCGATATACAGATTTTTTTTCAGTATAAATACCTTTATCTTTTATGGTTTGTTTACATGCCAGAGCTAAGAAGTAAATTTTCCCTCTCAACATTCCTCCATTTTCCAATCAATCATATCCATGATCTTCTTGCCCAGTACCCAGCTTGGTCACTAGTAGCTGCTTTAGGTGCCATAAAAATAAATTATTGCCATTGTGAAAGAATACATACCTAGATTTACACTCCTTAGCGTTACAAGTAAAGCATAATTTCTCCCCTTCTGCCCTTGAACAGGAAGTGGAGGTTTAAGAGAACATTGAAATGTCCTTAAATAATCAGTTTTAAACACAGAAAAATCTTGCAATGTTAAGAGGCCTCAAATCTGCTTATTACAGCAGGCTTACAGTTCCCTTCATAGCTTTGTGGAATTGCTATAGAACCACGCAACAGAAATCCATTAGGTTCACAACTGCTCTGCCAGCACAGCATTATTCTCTACTGTACAACTTCTCCCAAGGATGATATGAGGATTAATTCATTACAGTTTGTGCTATGCTTTGAAAGCACTCAGTCTACAGAAGAGCTAAAAGAATTATTAGGGGACAATCAAACCCTGGTGATCATTCCTTTATGCCTGCGAGCCCTGTTTGAGCAACAACTTAGCCCAACAAGTAGAACAAATTCAAAACAAAATTCATGAAAACAAATGTGTAACTGTCATGATAAAAATGTAGTCACACAGGAAATGAGAAACTTTAAAAGAGCAATTAACTTCTACTCCTTACCTAATATTGACTAATGCATGGGTCACCTTGCTTGCAGGCTCTTTCCATTGACCAGCATTGGTAGACAGCCTTAGAACTGAAAGGAAAAGACAGTTAACAGTGCTGGCACAGAACTGGCAATTTCATAATTCAAAACAGAAAAAAAAAAAAAAATCTGCTTTGGCAAGATGGCAGTCCAGGAACCACATCAAAACAAAGGTAATCTTTGAGAATCTGTGATCCAGGGTAGAAGTTCCCTTGAAAGCCCATCTAAGAAACGTAAGGAACATGGGAGGGGTGAGCAGAAAAGAATAAGGACTTGAGGCAGAGGGGATGGGAGAACCTGGGTCCTCCAGACTGGTTTCACTAGCACATACAGAGTTCATTTTCCCCAGAAACAGAGCAGCATCCCAAGCCCAGAATAGCTCTTATTCCACACACAGCTGTTCTCCTCCAGCTCCTGCTTACACAAGGTTCCATCTGAACTGGACTACATACTGCAGTTAAAACCCTCTCCAGCAATGAAGAATTCTTCACATGCCCATTTACCTAGAGCTGCAGAGAGGAGTTACACACCAGTGTAAAGAAAAAACACCGCCTGTAGGAAAAAGGGTGGTGTTCTCCTGCACAGATGGTCTCTGACAGACTTAAGAGCAGATCAGAAAACATTCTGCAACAGGAAGAACTTCTAGGGAATCCAATTCTTTTCTGCCAGAATACCAAAAATACTTATTTAGGTCAAAATATGTAGTGTTCTTATGGTGGCAGTTACTTGCACAACTCTTGGTAAGCATCAAAACAATAACAGATCCTGCAGCAGATGTTTTGATTAATTTCCATCTTGCCTGAACAAAGGGAATTTTCTATGAATTTGTACATGCAGGGTTTTCTGGAGGTTAGACTCCACAAGAAAGGTTCACCCTCAATTTAGAAGTGAAGGAACAGCTCACCATCCAAATTTAGGATCATCCAGAAACAAGGATTCTACAAGTGAATGCTTAAACACAGTGGCTGCATACTTATGCCTATAATTGAAGGACAGAAGCTTTCAGTCCTGCAAATCTGGATAAAGTTTAGTTTCAGAGCAAGAGAAAAAAAAAAAAAACAATTAGATTCCACCTTCACTCCCAACATGGAAAGTTTCAAACACATTAACAGAAGAACTAAAGGACTGAGTAGCTTTCTCATCTGTGCTCACAAATACCCCAAGGCTAGGGGACAGAAGGGTCACTGTAATCTCAGAGATGGGCTGACAAGTAAAGGGAAGCTATCAGGACACCTGGTAGCTTTCATTAGCTTGAGACAGTGCTACCTTCTCACCTTTTACTCTACCATTACAATGCATCTGCAGAAAAAAGTTGTCATCTCTGAGTAACATTGTTTTGTCAAACAGTAGGTACTGTACTAGAATATCTGAAGTAATATATTCAGTTCAGGCATCTGCAAGAGTAATTCAATGGGGTTTACTCTACATAGGAGGATGGCAAACATTCATGTGATAAATTCTTTCAACAGCTCAGTTGTGCCTTTTGCAACCCAACTGAGAAAGTATTTGAGTGCACTATTCTAGTATTCCACTTACCTTCAGCTTCTACAGGGCATGGGTTTGAAAAAAATATTAGCTAGTAAAAGTACCTCATCTTACTAGTTGCAACTCTTGGGAGTAGAAAATGCGTTAGCAAAAAATCTTATGCACTCAGAGGGCACAAAAAGGGCCAAGCAATCCCTTATGTAACAGTTGAAAACTGTGGGAAATTTCTACAAAAGGGCAGTTTGTTTCTGCTTGCAGTTACAGGAGTACTTGGCTACTTTCATTAGGTGAGGATGTCTCTCTCCCATGTCAGAAGAGGGCTGTGGCCCAACTGTCTGCCCTTTAGCTCTCCTTATACATTCATATCAATTCCTGTTGTTCCTTGGGTCATCATGCTGAGAAGGGAGCAGAGGGTGAAGGAACGAAAGGTCTTTTTGGGATGAAGCAAACAAAGAACACAGCTGTATTCTTTTTTTCACAGCTTCAAGTATGCAGAACACCAGTGCTGCTGCAGCTACCCTGGGCTGCAGGTGCCTGTTTGTAACACTGACTGATTATGCCTCCATGCATCCCTTGCTTTTCTTTGTTCCTCTTCCCTGCTGGGCGACACTTGGCTCCCTTCCCTCTCTCTTGAAGGATGGCAGCTTCTCCCTGTTTTGCCAGGGGGCACATTCTTCAGTCCAGCAATTCACTTGTCACTGCAAGCAGGTTTGTGAGGGCTGTTTTCTTGGTCCCTTTGGCAATGAGTGAAGTAGATGTGATTTGTCTAGCACAGCAAGCTTCTTGCTGTAAGTTTCTCAAATTCTTTTCCAAATTCTTACTTGCATTCAGTGTTTCTCTATGCTGGGTGGTTCTGCAGCATGCACCTGCTTTTTGACTTGAAATTGTCAAATGTAATAGAGGAAAACTACACAAAATGCATGAAATACCACATACTCCATTGTGACAATAAATTTATATTTCCAACATTAAGTGACAGGGGGGGGGGGCAAGGATTCTGTTCATATTTTTCTTGTGACATTAAAAAAAACTTATCCTTTTAATAAGTTTATCCCTCTCTCAAGTCTTAATTTACCAACATGCCCTAGAACACAAAACATGTTCACCCAGCACATCACACATCAGTAGCAGGTAGACAGGAACCACTTGACACAAACATCCCTTTTCCACCACCCTCACTTCCAGGCAGCAGCAGTCCTGTCGAGTCAGGGGGGGTACTCACCCATAGAATAAAGGTTGTCAAAATTCTGGTGCATGCGAATGATTTCATAATAGAGCTCATCATAGCTGCTGGGAGTGGGCAGAAATGTGTCTCCGTAAGTGATGAACATGTTGAACAGGTTCACAACCTATACAAGTGAAAAGAAGTTGCAACAGGAACATTTATCCCAAATCTATTCTGCAACAGAAGCAATAGACATTATGTCCAAAACTTTCAAAGGAATAGCTTGCAGTTGCAGCAGATCTTCCTTATAGTACCAAAGAGACAGACAAGAAGCTTAAATACTCTTTTATCTAGGGCCAGAAACACATGCTTCTATTTTGCATACAAAGGACCACAGAACAAAAAAAAAAAAAAACAAAAAAAAACAAAAAAAAACAAAAAAAAAAAAAAAAAAAAAAAAAAACAACAAATCTGGAAAATTAAACTAGGCCTTTCCTCACACAGACTTCTTTATTTCAATGAGCCAACCCTATAGTGAATCCAAGCACTGCTCTTTCCAAAAACCTAGTGAAACCAACCACGATATTCCTCTGCTTCATGGCCTTTTTCTCATATCTCCTTAACAGGCCAGAAATCCTTTCAGGAATCCTTTCAGCGTTACAATTCCTTCCTAAGATTAATTCACATTTAAGTTGTTAAAATTAAGAGGATTTGTGCAGGGGTAAAGATGCTCACCATAAGAGCAAGGGTGAAGATGTTGTGCTTGGCCAGCAACACAGTCTCATTAGACATGAGGAACTTCAACAAGTTGATCAAAGCTAGGAGAAAATAATAAGTATTTTTTTAAGTACTATAAAAATCAAAGCCATTCTCAACAAGTCATTTATATACAGATGCATTTACATTATCTAGCATAAATTAAACTAAATGCCAGCTATTCACCTCAGAAATATATCCATTTATATTTAGGGCTTCGTGGTGCTTTTTGTTGCTAAAATACCCTGCCAAACAGATAAGTGACAGCTATTTTACCTTCCCACATTTATTCTCCTTCACTGACTTCCCAATCAAATCTACTCAGGCTCAAGATATGTCCCTTGTTAACTCAGTCAGTTCAAGATTTTTCTATCAGCTAGATCCTGGAGCGAGCTTTGGGGCTGGAGAACCCAACTGTCTCATTTCTGCTTCATATATCACCAACGTGATGTATGCACAGTCAGCCCCAAACTGTCACTCTTGTTGATACCCGCAGTTATAAAAAATAAAAAAGGTAAGAAAACCCCCACAGCACAGCTTTTCTGTAGCTCTGTGTCAGTGCTGCTGCACTGGTAAAAAGAAGGATGTAGTACTTTATTGTGTCAGTTATCTGGGGCTGTGCCGTAAAGATTACAGATCTGGTTCACACTTGTCTTAAATAATAAAACAACAAAAGCTCCTGCTGTAACCACCCAGTATCAGTTAGTAACAGTGGCAATTAACAAAAAGGTTGGCTAAAAATGCTTTAATCAAACAGACTTTACAATAAACAACTGCATTCCATGCACTTGAATAAAATGTAAAGTTCCTTGTGTTTTGTGGTTTTTTTCCTAGTTGTTGAAATTTTCAGAAAACTAGTTTCTTCTGCATTATAGCTGTTCAGGAGGGAAAACTGATGCCTGACTAGAAGAGGTTCTTAATGTACTCTCTGCTCTGAAATCAACACATTTCAAGACTTAAAACATCTGAATTAAGATGTCCTAAAAAGTCAATGCTGGAACACTGTAAACATCTTTTTTAAAAGGTTCTTAATTATCTACTAATTAGTAACTTCAACAGAACAATACAGGCATTGCTCCTATTTCTAACAGGCACAAGTAGAATCTGTTAATCCATTTCTTCCCCCACCATTACACAGGTGTCACACACCACCCAGTAACTGGTGAGAAAATAAACCAACGTTTGGGAGAACTCCACAGTGAATGCAGAAAAGACCATTCAGCCCAAGGTATAGGCTTTGAAAGAGGAAGAGATAAAGCACAAGGAACAAGAACGAGGTATGGGCAGAATTTACATACTCATCCCCTTCAAGATTACAAAGTAATCACAAAAGGTAAAATCAAAAAACCTACAACAAAACCATGCAAACACACCAGTCAGATCTTGAATTAAACAAAACTATCAGATTCTGAATGCAGTCCTGCAACCTCTACTTTACAGAACTACAAGTTCACCAGGAGTATCACAAGTTTATAGATGCACACCCAAAGGGAAGCCTGCAGCCCAAGGTGGGTATTTACTCATCACAGGCAGAAGCTACTTCTGTCTAATCTTCCAGCAGGTGGCTGATGCTGAACTGCAAACCAAGAATGAACAAAATTCTCTGCAAACTCCAGACATGCAAGTGATTTATCTTTCAGAGCTACTCCAGGATTAACCATAAGGAATAGCATTTCTCCCTTCCATGTCAGCAGCTCACCTCATGAAGCAGATACATTAACACCTTTTCAATCCAGCCACATAACTCTCCATACCATCATCACCCCATCATCACACAAACTCCTGGGACCAAAAGCAGAGCCTGGATGCCACAATAACACTCTGAAAATACCCCTGTCAGTTCTTTTCCTGCAAAACAAACGTTTCAAAACAAAGTAGCAGGTACAGATGGGCTCTCCACCGGAGCAAAGATCCAGTTAAAAACAGGTTGCCAAGGTAACCAAACCTCCACAGCAAAAAAAGTCTCCTGCAGTCAGTGCCTTGGACTGCAGACAGCTGCCCTGCATCTCTGTCACAGCAGCTCATTGGCCATTTCTCCATCTCATAGTTACAAGCTTGGTTTTGCTTCCTTCCCAGCCACAAAGTCCATCAGGTGCTGCTGTTCAATTACCAGCAGCTTAGGTTTGTGGAAGCAAAGTAGAAGAGCTCTGGATTTCCTATGACAAGTTGTGAGAAGCCTCATGTTCATTTCTTTGCCTCTTACTCTCCCAAAAGAGCCCTGCTGAATGGCCTTTGTCAGTGGGTCATGGCATAGAGTGACAAGAAGCCATCAACAACCATCCAAAAACTGTGAACCAGAAAGCTGTGATGAGGAGAAACTATTTTTAAAAGAACAAGTGTATTTGTCCAGAACACAAGCACCCACCAAATGACAAGGACAAGCACCCTACAACTGCCCACTGCAGTACTTCTCATAAACTACCCTGAAGCACTTGTACCACTCTATATTGGTGACAACACTTGAAGGAGAACTTTCTCTGTTCTATCCCTACATTTGTTTCAGCCATTGTGATGAATCTATGTTTAATTTTCCTGTTTCAGTTAGAAAGAAGACAAGAGATTACCTCTGCTTGAAATCAGCATTTATACCTGAATTGCACTGAATCACAGCCCACTCAAAACTTTCTGTGCTGTTCCTTCCCTAAGAACTAGGAAGGAGAGGGACATGCTTCACGTGAAGAAGAAACTGAGTGTGGGCTCAGAGCCCAGTCACAAGAACTAACCCATCAGAGGTTTACAGTCACTGTGTGCCCTGCACTGAAAAATTTATCAACTGCTAGGAAACCACGCATCCCTAAAAAAGTTGCAGAGTTCCTAACTGGGATATATGCTACATTGATGCTAAAAGAGCAACCAATCTTTTTCCACACCAGCACATTCTGCAGCAGCCTCTACTCAAGTGTCTCTAAGGACCACAAACACTGTGGAACCTTTAAATCCCTTTGCCATGTCTCTGTAGTTTGTTTGTAAGGCAGACCCTGTACTGAAAATTAGGACAGCTATGCCCTGAAGTTTTCAGAACTAGCAACTTTTAGATCTGGCTTCACATGCCTAGTGCCCTTCAGCAACAATTACACACATAAAATAAACCTTTGGAGGAAAGTCCAACTGACTGAACAGCCCTCTACCCTTGAGCTCCAACAGAGCACTGATGCTACTATTCCTAAACAATCTGAAGCCAAACCAGATGTGTCACATTTTCCCTGCTGCAATCAACTGTTTGCCTCTCACACCCCACCTGCAGGCTGCCCTTTCTAGCCAGGATTTTTTTTTTTCTCAGCAGAGGAGCAATTCAGTCTCCCAGCTGCACAGGCCAACACAAATGTGTTCCTTGCTTGGGCTCAGCTCCCTTATCCCAAATTATGTTCCAGGATTTAACAGTAATAGATGGTTTGGGTATGAGATCTATTCCAACATTAACTGGAAAACAGCACCATTTTTGCAATACCCTCCAGAGCCTTTTTTTCCTCTCTAAAGATATCTGTTCTTGGCATTCATTAGCAGGACCTGAAACACCCATTGTGGTGAGTCTTGGAACATCCATAATTTCACAACACCACGGTGTGACTTCTTTAGTAATAAAGGGAGAAGCCTGTAACTAAACAAGCAGCCACCAGTATGTTGCTGTAAGAGACCTGAACTGAGTACACTGGCTATGCTTCTTAAATCAACAAGAAGAGAACACAGCTTTGGACACCTATGTTTAGAGCCTCAAACCCAAGCAGACAAGCATGCTGAGTGGACACAGAGCCACGTGACAGGCTGTATGTGAAAAGTGGGATATAGCAGGCTGGCTCTTGGACAATTTTCTCTCCAAAGAATTATTATAGCAAAAGGATGGAAAGTGACATCATAGATATCCTCCCTACTTTTTAAACTGAAATGACTCTAGTGAAAGAATCTCTTAGCTCTTTTGCTGCATACTGCTTCTGAAGACACTTTCCCTTATCAGCTGCTGTAGCCACTCTGTCTGCTAAGGAGCAGCAGTACATGCCTGCTCAGTTGTTTGCTGCCCTCCCTCAAGCCA
The DNA here is from genome assembly GCF_963513975.1 of Fringilla coelebs. Taxonomy (NCBI): domain Eukaryota; kingdom Metazoa; phylum Chordata; class Aves; order Passeriformes; family Fringillidae; genus Fringilla; species Fringilla coelebs. The sequence continues at coordinate 23,378,570 of NC_140066.1, read as the reverse complement.
GTTCTCTGTGAGAAGACTGTGGGCAGCCACCATCTCTCATTTTCTTCTACCAGGAAGGAGGTAATTCCTGTTACATTTGCCCTTCATTCCCTCCCTCCCCTATTCCTATTCACATAGCAGACTCACCTTCTCGCCCAGTAAGCCTTGTTTCAAACAGAAGTATACTCAGCCCCAGGTGAATTTGGATTCACACAAAGTTTTTTTAATTTAGTGTCTCAGTGTTCTCTGTTTGGATCATGTGTAATGCAACAGGACTGTGGAGGTAGGCCAAGAGAAAAGGGGGGGGAAAAAGTAGTAGTATTATCCCCTGGGCAAGTCAGAATATAGCACAGACTGCCAGGAGCATCAGAAGGCTCTAGTGTGTTATTGCACAATGGAGCAGAAGAGAAAAGCCCTGAAACACTCATCAATGAGAGCTGAATGGGTTGAGCACAGTACAGAGGCCTTTGTCACTGCATCTCCTGCGCTTACAGGTCAAGAATCTTCTAATGGTGCATATAATGGCCCTCAAGTAAGGAGCAAGGCAGTGAGAGATGTGAGGGCTCCTCAGCTGCAGTATAACATCCATTAACAGGATCCACTGCTCTACTAAAATTCTCCAATTTTCTACCCTTCAACTTTCAGGGCACATAGGGAAGAACAGTGACTTTCCCATTCCCTCTAGAAGTTACCATTGAACCAACAGTGTATTCAGTGTCCTCCTTCCAGTGTCTCAAATCACCCATCTACCACTAGAAGGCAACTGATCATGACATCTGGGCAACATTTAGATGCTGCAGAGAAGTCATCTGCCCACAAGTGCTTCAGCAGCACAGTAACCACCCTGCACCACCTACAGCCACCCTGTTCACACGTAGACACTGCCAAGGCAAGGTCCTCACTACTCACTGTAGCACAAGGTAAGCCAGATCTGGTTAAGGCCTAGTGCAACTAAGAATAGAGTGGGGTAGATTCTTCAGGAAGCAGCACTGGTCTTTCTGTGCTTCAGTTCTTCCAACACACAAGAGAAAACAGGAGCATTCTACCTGCAACAGCACTGGAAGTATAAACAGAGCAACACCACGAGCCCTGGCTGCACCAGGCCAGATCAAAGGTCCACCTACACTTAGTGTTTTGTCTCTAAATGATCAACATCAAACACTTGTTGGCCAAACAATGCTTTCTAATATGTTCTTCCAGATTCCAAAATTCAGCACGATTCCCTTACACAAGGGAAATTACAGCACAGAATGTGAAAAAAGCCGATTCTCACAACATGCCAATACCATAACCACAGACCAGTCCACTCTCTTCCTGCAGACTGGAAGTCACAAGGGCTAAGCTAGAATAACCATACGGCCCACTGTGCAGCTATGAGGACAAGAGACCCCAGAACTGAGTAATCACCTCTAGAAAATGCTGTACCTGAAAGGCAATTTGGATTTAGGGAAGCAAAAGGCTCAAATATGACATTGTGAGATGACCTAAGTGTTAAGAGGGTGCAGATCTGGCCACATTCAGCTTTGGGAGGCACTCAGAAGAGCAGTGATCAAAACAAACTCAGCAGCAGATGGGAATCTACAGATTGGATTTGACAGGAAAGAACCGACAGAGGTATTTTCCAGATAGAGCTGTAGGAATAGGAATCCTGTCAGAGAAATAGTTACATGGCTATTACAAACTAACACATCAGAACTCCCTGAGGCACACACTACCCCAGCACCCTTGGACAGTGAAGCAATTACTCAGGGACAGCACTTGCAGTTTCCTGTCAATCACCACAGCACTAGAACACAAGACTCTTGCACCAATGCTGCAGTCCCCTCTCGGGAGAAGGGGAAGCAATAAAAGCTCTGTCAACACCAGCAGTCAACATGCTCCAGCTCCTTCCCTCTGCTCTGATCAGGAGGGAGCACCACACTCCCTGCTGTAGCAATCACCTGCCTGGACACTCCTCCACCCTCCCTCTTGCTGCCACAGGCACTGCCGAGTTCCTCCTCCCAGCCACCACAGCTCTGTGGCAAAAAGCAGCTGGCAACTGGCAGGCTCCCATCACCAGCACTCTCCAGCTGCCCTCTCCTTTCCCCATGACTGGCTCTCAAGGGTGTATCCGTGCAAGCAGGCTGCTTTCCTAATGAGAATCAACAGCTTGCCAAAGGGCTGGAGCACACGCTGGCACAAGCCATCGCTCCCAGGATTAGTTGAGCAGGCTACTTCACTTCCAAGCCTTTACTCTCTTTATATAGCCCCCATCCCTGGTACTCACTGTTCCCACCTAAATGGAGCCAACAGTGTGAAATTGCAAGCTTAATGGAAATGCTGATTGCTGATGCCAGGGCAATGTTGCTAGATGGCAATCCAGCAAGCAATAAGAAATAACACAAATTTTCCAACTTCAGCTAAAGCTCAGATGAACAATATGCTTTTTTCTTACAAATAAATAATTATTTTAAAAAAAAAAAAAAGCACACACCCACAAGCTTCATCCCTCTTTAGAGGAAGGGGTAGTATTGAGCTCAATTCTATTCTGTCTGACAGTGTAGGTTCACACTGTTAAACAGCAGTCTTGGGAGTTAACGTTGCACATTTTTGCCTCAGGTTTTAAAACAGAAAAGGTGGAGAATCTGGAGAAAGAGAAGAAATATCGTGTGAGAACATGGAAAGACTGCAAGGTAAGGAACTCAGGAATGATGCTGCTTGAACACAAAAAGGGGCATGGGATAAATTACTGAATTCTGAGTGCTGCAATCCCTCCATGCAGATAAAGAAACAGCTTTGAGCAGCTGACTGTAACACTTCTATCATCAATGGGACCATTTCCCAGGAGAAATTATCACACTATCTCCACTAGGTCACTATGATCTACAAACTGTTAATGATACATAATCAAGTTCTCCAGCATTTGCTAGCTTTATTTGAAACACGACAGAGCAATATATCTGGATGAGATCTGCCTGGCTGAGGCAGGATGACCAAAAGGTTGCCAGGCATTTATCCATGCAAATGACTAAATTCCATTTGTGCTTATCTGAGCAAGGCTATGTTGAGAAATTCCCACCCTCATCTCACCAGGCGATCAATAACAGCCTCAAATCTTATATTACACTTTTTCTGTTCAATAGCTATAAGGGTCAAACTCTTTACCATCAGTATTAAAATATGTTAACATAAAGTAAAAGTAAACTAGAATTAAGTAAAAGCAGATGCTTCCTAAAAAATGACCCATGCAGGGAATTTAGAACATCCTCCTTTACAAGAAAGCCACCGAGTTTCTGCATTTCTTACACTGTCTTCTTTAAGAGTTTAACACCAGGGCTTTTCACTAAATGGCTGGAGTGTTCCCATGAAAATATTCTAGCTTTGGTTGAGGAGGTAATGTGGAAAGGTGAGCATGACATTGTCCCATCAGCTGAGAATTACAGCAGAATACTACAAGCAGACATTTGCAGTCTTCCTTCTGACCTTCCCATCTTGCTGCCTGTAACTGAGCTGTGTAAGATGGGACTGGGGTTTTCTTTGGGGTAACATGGAGTTCTGCCAGGAGTACAAATTAAATAAATCAATAACAATCAACCCACAACACACACCACAACTATAAACAAAAATTATTTTATAAAACCATCTTTCAATTTCAATCCTTTCCTGAATTCCTTCAGTATGATAGATATATCATACTGTGAAATGGATAACAGGATTGACAATTGCATTCCTGAACCCAGCTTGGGCTAACACAGTACCACATATCAAAAGCACCAACACTCCTATAATAAAGAAAATGGGACCCCCTAAGGGTTGCAAACTCCCAGTATGTATTCCATGGCACACAACAGTTACAGCCTTTAGTCTGTGTGAAAAACTGAGTCATTTGCTAACTGGCCAAGCAGCTCTATGTTCTTCCAAACTCTCATGGCATCCAGTGACCAGGAACTTTGCCAGTGAACTCGACTGTCTGGTACACCAGTGTGTGAATCCTGCCTCCACAAGAGCAGCAAGATGATAAGCTTCCTTTGCCAGATAGCTGCTGCAGAAAGTGACAGTGACAGCTGGATTAGAGATAAAGGGAAGACACAACATCACCTGACTTCCAGTCTGTTCAGCAACATAAATCAGAGGGTTGAAGCAGACCTGATCCACAGTTGTAGAATCAGAAATTACATAGCTAACACATTCTCAGTAATCAACCATTTCAGTCACAAAAATAATAAAGCAAAGTGATTAAACAGTACCATTTTAAATATGCCCTGCATAAGGGCAGTATTATATATACTGAAAGTCAGGGGAGGGGGGAGATTCTCCTCCACAAAAAATTGCTTCTTTATTTTAAAATCTTCCACACAGGAACCTTTCATGTTTTTAGTATGCACCCAAAAATTTTTGAATGCAGTACTATCCTTGTTATAAATACAAAACCTGACAAAAAGATCTGAAGAGTGTACAAAAAGGAAAAAAAATTGTACTTTGTCTAGTAGCATTGTAGAAGTCTGCTTTGATAACCCTAAAATGAAAAAGGAGAAAAATTAACTTCTTGATAATGCTACATATTTGAAGCACCCTTATTTTAAAGTGCATTCTGCATGTACCAAATTAACTAAGCTACAAGATAAGGAACTACAGCCTTATGTTAAAACAATTTGAAAACTGATCTTCAACTGATCTTACTAATGGTAATACCCAGTGTTAATCCTACTTTGCATTCAACTACCCCAATAAATATTTCACCATTATTATAATTCAGATTTTTTGGGCTCTACTCTTGCTATTAAAGTCTTTATTAGTATTGCTTTTCTGTTTCTTTAAACACAGTTTTTGCTTAAAGCAAACCATAGCAACTGCAAAGAAGTTACCTGCACCCCCTAAGCTCAGCGTGAATTGCTCAAGCATTGCTAATTTTGAAGTGGGAGGAGTTGAAGAAATGAGGTTTTTTTATATAAAAAGCTTAAATGACTCATGAAAACTCTTCTGGCATAGCTCATACATGCTTGACAACAACAACAACACATATAGCACTGTCCATCACTCAAGTGCTGTACAAACCAGCCTGAGAACATTGGGCATTACAGGCTGAGACCAGTGAACTGGCTGTTCCCAAGTTTCCCAATTGGCTCTAGAAAGCACCTTACACTTGACATTCAATTAATCAGTGTTTAAAAATAACAAGGTACCTGATCTAACAGTCCAGAAGACTTCCAGTTGGCCAAAATGTCTGCAAGCAAACAGGTCAACGGAGTCATAGCCATGGAATTTCTGACCTTACCCTAAGTTCCAGGCTAGTACCAGCAATGGTACATTGTCAGTGGTGAAAAACCTGAAGATTTTCTTTAGCACTTAAAGGGAAGAGCTGTACACTAATCACTGGTGGAACAGAAGTGAACAGACTGCTGAAAAGGGCTACTAAAAAAAGAACCAAGATCAACAGACCTTTCTCGATCTGAATGTCTGGTCTACCTAGTAACTGCCTTTGCCAATCACTTTCACAGATTAATCAGATCACAGCTGCTTTTCACTCTCCAGCCCTCTTTTTAAGATGTTCCGTAATTTAGCTCCACTAGTGATCTGATATTTATTTTCACACTGCTTTTAGCTAGAACCAGCTTCTACACACTACTGTTGCCACCCACAGATTTTTCTTTCTGTCAATCCTATTTCCAGCTCTCAAATCCCTGCATCTTTCTCTGTCACCTAAACATTCCTGGTCATCTGGTCAGCACAGCCAGAGATTTATACTGCTTTGAGTGCCATTGCCCTGGTCCCTTAACTTAATGTGAAAAAATTATTCTAATAGAGAAGCTCAGGCTGGATCACATCCAAAGACTGTAACAATATTGTTCTTATTTAAGCTCAGATGTTGCAGAAGAAAGTTCAACAGAAATAAGATGATATGGAAACAATGTGCCAAACAATGGCATATCCAAAAAATCATAAAGTATTACAGACTGCATAAACAGCATGATACGTGTCCTGAGAGATGCCAAAGCACCTGGCTCCACTGCTTTTCCCTGCCATCACTGCAAATTAAAATCAAACAGAGTAAATGCAGCAACTCTCAAAGTGCTGCTGGCCTTCCATACTGAAGACAAAGCATCCACAAAGGAAGAGCATCAATCCATCAGATGACACCCAAGTGGCTTTCCTTAATTAGAGATTAGCTAACATTAGATTTGGCAAGTGAACAGAAGGCTCCATACACTGCTACTGCTTCCACCTCCAGCCTTTATCTCAGTTCCTCCGCACCCTATACCGACTCCCTGCCCCCAGGATTCTCTTTGTCTTCTTCTCCCACTCAATTTTCTGCCTGAAAAAACTCTCCTCCTTTTATGCGCCAGGTATAACTCTCTCCCTTTCTTTCAATACTTCCTTACACAAATTCCCTCCAGCTTCTTTGTTCCACTCAGCTCTGTTGGGGGGCCTCCATTGCTATTATCCACAGGGGCATTGCTTAAGTCATCACACACTTTGTCATTCCAGAAGACAAGTGTGGGCTTGAAGACCTTCTGTAAAGCACACCTGATGGGGCAACCTGGTATCTCAGACCTTACAGTGAATAGCTGCTCCCTTTTGGCTCTTCATCCAGCAGTGATAACTAATGTTTCAATCCAAAAACAAAAGCCTGATGGTCATATGAAGGACAGAAATTAATTCAGAAATCTTGTGCTCTGGTTTGGAATTGTCTGTCATACAGATCAAGACCACAGAAAGAGACATTCTTCACATCAAAGGCAGCAGCATTCTGGGTAATCAAAGAGCAACCTTGACAGGGTCAGAGGTAAGTATGAAACAGATCTCAAGATAGGGCTGGCAATTAACATTTATTCTGCAACTTATACAGCATTCTAGAAGCACACCTGGAGCAGCCAGGACCTGCCCTTTTACAGGTGTATGCATCATCTCACCCAGGGTCTTCCAGCCTGTATAAACCACTTGAGCAGCTACAAAAGAATCTCTCTGTTCACCTCAACATCCTATTAAAAAAATAATAATTTTGAAACAGTCTATGGTAGTTTACTCTCAGAAGAGGATCACCCAAAATACACAAAAAATCTATCATAAGCATGGAGCTCTTCAGCTACATTGGGTGTGCCAACGTTTCAGTTCCTTCACAGAAACCTGACCAACCCAAGTGTCTTTATATGACTGCTTTGCTTTCAAAGCATGTGCAGTACTTAATGCTTCTGAGACACTTTATGTTTCCAAAGGCCTATATAAACACCAGCTAATTAGAGACAGCTAACAAGAACATCCCAAGATGCTGAATCTCGGTGTGTAGTGAGTATGTTAATTTTTTCTCCTTCCCTAAAATAGGGGAAGTTAATGATTTAAAGATGCCAACAAGTGTGCTCCCTGAACTGTGGAACAATACCTTCAAGCAAAAGGTGCTATACTTCAAACTTCCATTCTGCCAGTGCATAGAAAAGCAGAAAATTCCAGCCTGCCCAAACAGAAATGGCTCTGGTTCACTGTAACTGCTGAGAAGCTATCACACACATTGTCAGATACAATTTCCATTCACAACAGACATCCACATTGTACACACTCATCTCCTGAACTGGCTCTACACTACAGCCATGCCTCTAGGGGCTCTGTTCTGAGGAAAACAAGTGAAAAGGAACTGCTAATCCTTTAATTAGTGGCACCCACTTCACCTTCTGCAGGAATAATTTAGAAAGTCTGAATGGGCCACATGTCACATAAGGTAAAAATTCAGTAACTGAAACTGACTCAGGTTGTTGGTTCACTTCTCAGTACCTACAAGTCAGCTGGGCAAGGCTACAGAAGGGAAGTACTCAGTGTCAATTGAGAAGAGCTGCACAAACCACTGATCACTGCCTCTTTCAAAAGCCATCCTCTCAAATTTCTGATGGGAGTTGCATTACACTAGGCAAGTCGCTGATCCCAGGTCTCAAGCACAGCTCCAGGAATACAAAATTAGGGCCATGTTCCCTTGAATTTTCATAAAGCTCTTGTTTAAGCCACAACAGCAAGGGGATTAACTGTACTCTCCTGGCTGAGCTACTTCACTGGCTAGCTAAGAACTGAAGCACAAACCATACCCACCAAAGATGCCTGTTAGGTCTCATCATCCATTCTGCTACTCCCCCCCCCCAGACCTCCCACACAATGACTGCATCACATAAGAATCCTACAAAGCTGTCCACTAGATTATGTCAGACTCCACAATACTTATTTATCTGTCTTGGGATGCAAGTGGCACCAACCAGACTATCTACCATCAACTCAAAGGTCAGAGTTAAAAGCCTCTATTCCCTCACACTGACATTTCAAGGCTGCTCTCTTTAGGAGCTGCATACACTATTCTGTGCGTGATCATCTCTTGCAGTAAAAGGAAAAGCAAGGTCCATCACCCTTCACCCAAGAGCTACCTCCTTTCTACTCACAAATATCTGAGAGAGAAATACTACTCCATAAAACATTACTCCATTTTCTCCAATCAGGTAAAGTGAGACTCAGGTAATGGAACAGAAAAACAAAGACATTTGGATACCATAGTGAGCATGGAAGACAAGGAAGTAAATTAGCTACCATTATGATAATGAACTGGCTTTCCCAAGGAGGCAATTTGCATGCACAACTAAGAAGCAGCATAAAGATGCTTTAACAGAACTGCTGCTTGCTTTTCAACCCAGCAGCAAGGGAACAAGCAGTCACGGCCACAAAACAACCATCACTGTGGGTTTTTCCTATTTGACTGTCTCTGCAGAGGCCAAGTACCTGACCAGAGCTCCCTCCAAGTGTAATGAAGCCTCACTCTGCATTTCTTCTGGTAGCACAGCAGCTTGTGCACAATCTGAATGCACCGTCTGGAAAAGAGAGGGCAAAGGATTAATGACATTGTATCTTCCCACAATTCTACAGCAAGCCTGGAAATATCACTGAAATCAGCAGCAGGGAAATAGACAAATTCAAAAACTATCAGAGGAGGATGGGAGTTGTGACTTTTGCCTCCTAAGGGGAATCAACACTCACAAAAGAAAGAATCTGACCAAATGAAAAAAGGGGCCTGTATGCCAGTTTACACTCAACAGGATAGGACTGATCACAAATGAATGTTTGCTGTTCAATAAATACATTTCTCCTTTTGCTACCCTAACCTAAGGGCCTCATAAACTCTACAGAATGAGTTACTTAACTTGCAGTGAGATACTGCAAGCCACTGTAAAATTTGGACACAATGGAGCTTCTCTGTTTCTCTAGCCCCAGTGATGAGGCTAAAGGAAATTACGGTGTCAGAAAAACTACAGGATTTTTAGTTTGACTGAGGTGTATGGTTTAATTACATTAAAAAAATAAAAGAAATACATTTCTATCAAATTTTCCAGTCTCCTTAATTTAAGTATGAGCTTTGGAATGTTCATGCAATACACATGCAAGCTCTGAAATCCCACAACATACAAGAAGTGCACTTGTCAAGTCTCCAAATCCTGTAGGTCTCTATAGCATCTAATGTTCATACAGACTCTTAGGTGCACAAACATTCTTCACAAATAACATCCCAGCTAAAAATACAGTACAGTGAGTAAATTCTCTAACACTATCATTATGGACAAGACAAAATATATACAAATTTGAATTTGTCAGGCCACGCTATTTTTAGCTATCGCCATGGAGAAAAAATAAAAGGAAGACTAAAAAAAAAGAAAAATCTCTTTCCCCCCAAATCCCTATTTCTCAAAAACATATTATCTCATTAAAACCCACATCTTTCTGAAAAGACACTGATGACAGACACTGCATATCAGATAAACATGGAGAAATTAAATTCTAAAAATTTGTATGGAATTTATTCAAAATGAGGTGAAAAGTTCAAGACAAGGCTTTAAAACAAGGCTGTAGCAAAAGAATATGCAGAAGGTATGCATTACTCTTTTCAGACCCATAGATAATCCCAAAAATACCACAATAAGGCAAGAACTGAAACTAACTTTGAATAAAGGTAAAACTATTTATAATCGCTGAGCATGACACTAAGTGCTGCATTTCAAACTGGATTCTCATAAATTCAAGCAAGAAAAGGAAGCAAACCAGCTAGGATAGACAGCTGTCTTCAGATCAGGAACAGCAATCCCTATGGGGAGAAATCTCCTGTTTCTGATGTTACTGGTACTGGACAATGCCCAGCACCTTTTCACTTCTGTAACTGCTGGGCTGTAAGTGAAGTTATGAAGTTATCCATCCTGCTGGGGTGTCTCTCTTTTCAAAAGTTTTGTGCTGAGGATTCATAATACAAATAATGGACAAAAGGTACTCTTAGTCCAAGGAACCTGGATTTCTCTTTTAAATATTAATATGCCCAGCCTTGTGCAGCTTAATGTTGTCACCTCTTAAATGTACTGCAGAGAAGTATGACACTACTTGTGCATTCAGAACACCCATTTTGTCTGCAATAACTGTGTCTGCTATGGGATGGTTTCAGACAGGAGCAGAGTGAAAGGACTGCACAAACATGCCAAAATAAATGGATACAAATGTCCACTGATGGTTGCTACTGCTCATTATTTCTAGTGTTAGAGCATTTCTAGATGTGATGCTGCTTTTGAGTCCAAACGTTTCACACCCTTCTTGTGAAACTCCAGAGCATTACATCCATCTACAATTAGATCTGCAATTGTCATAAAAAAAAAGAAATTCTCACAAACTCAATTGAACTGCACAACCCTTAAAAAAGCACTGTAATTGCAAGGTGATTTGGGCAAAACCAGAATATGCTGAAAAGTTACCTTAAGGGAAAACATCCTATGTGTCTGTCTTTGCTCCAGAATACAGTGCTGTTCACGTCTTGGGAAAATTCAGCACTGTACAAACAGTCAGAGCAAAGCCAACAAACTGTCTAAATCCTACTTCTGCCCTCCAGGCTAAAGCAGTACAAAGCATTGGAGAGGCCCCTGTGGGACACAGGGAGTGCTCATGAGTAGCTCTGTCCTCTTGTCTCCTTTTGCCCATTGCTAAATTTTACCCCTTGCTGCCCAGCCAGGCACTTCAGGATTAAACCTCCCTCCCCCTCCACACTGCCTTCCAGGCCTCGTGTCAGTCATCCTTGCTTTTTCAAAAGTGTCTTTTCTGTTTCTAGACCAAGATTCATCTTCTGGGAAGTGGGGACTGCTGCAATGACTCTGTGTTACGAAACTTCTTTTAGACTGAAAAGCTCTTTGTGTTAGATCAAGTAGATTAGGGAAACAGTCTGAAATTGAATTGCTTTCAATTTTCTGGCACGCAGAGAATTTTTGAAGTAGAAAAAGTTACCGGAAGAGTTCATGAAAAGCCACCCCGCTCCCCACCAGCCACAAAGTGTTATTTCAGCCAGAAGATTGCTCTATGGGCAGGATTCTACCTAAATTCAAGCTTCAAATGAAATCACAGTGAGTTACCCCACAGACACTTACACATAGAGATCCATAGGAAATTCTTTCATCATGTGTGTTACAATGAATTCCACCATCAAATCTGATAGAAAAGAAAATGATAAAGTAAGTATTGAGGTGGCTACTCTTAGCTTTTAGTAGACTACAAGGAAGTCAAACTGCCCCACCTACCTATCTCTACCAGACAATAGTCCTGCTTAGATGAAAGGGATTTCACTTTTTTTGTTTGTTTGTTCTAAAGAACAGTAGACATTTGCTAGAACTAGAAAAGAACCTACTGGAAACCGAGGGTACATACTGTAATTTGCTTTGAGGCACTGCTTCCCCATATGGTTTCCCCCACTATTACTCAAATAAAGACTATACCATGAATTCTGATGTTTAGAATTGCTCTCATATTTCAAGCCCTGTCACTCATGGAAAATTCCATTAAGAAGCACATTTTAGAAAATTATTCAGAAAAAGAGACATTGCAAATAACACCTATTTTTCTTAAAACAAATTCTGAAGCAAGTAAAGCTAGTTTGATCGCAGCATAGGCTAAGCTTCTGCTTAAGACTAATTTGGGGAAAAAAGCAGAATGTGTCTAACATTTAAGGGCTTCCAGTATGAAGATAAGAGGCAAAGAGTATAGAAATACAACTGAGAGAAGCTAATCAATGACAACTGAATGTGTGTGGGGGTGTGTTCAACCCAACTTCAGTATGAAATGCTTATACCAAGCCACTGGTAACAATCATGAGCTGTAACCTCCTAGGGCAGCCACAGCCCAGCAGTATGACTCAACAGTGACTAGAAACAGGGCAAGTGAGGAGTGTATGGGATCTGATAGCTCTAGAAAGATTCTTCATGCAGCTGTTGTGTCTTGGCTTCAACAATCACATTTGAAAATGCTCAAGTCTAAGACTGCTCTTGTACCATCAGGCTGAACAGCCATTCAGAGATCCGGGCTCCATCCATTTCTGAACCCACATGTGCTTTTGGCCTCCACAGTAATGAGAGTCACAACTTAATCATGTGCTGCAAGAAAAGCTTTCAACTACGCCTCCATATCCACAGGAAAAACCAATCCTAGCTACTAACATTCCTGTTGTTTTTTGGCTTAGAAATAGCTCAATGCCCAGCAAACACGTTCACAAATATGTTTTTGTGAACCAGAGGTCTGCCATCATCTATAGTACTTTATTATAAAGTACTTTATATCTATAAAGTACTTGTCGCTGCTACCACACTCACCTAAACACCGAATTTATTAATCAATTGTCTTATCTCTTGTTAAAAACTCAGCCCTAATGGGCCAAGCAGTGTCTGTAAAACTTTCTGTAAATGTATATAGGATTTATTGCTACAGAGCTGCAATTCTGGATTTGTCTGCGAGGTAGCCATGTACAAAGATGGGCATGGATTGCTGGGAACATGCTTTGTATGTAACTGTCCTTCTTTTAAGTCCATCCACTGCTCCATTTAATCCCAAATCTCATCTTCCTATTGCCCAACAAGAGATGCTTCAGGAGCCACAAGCACACAGGTGCTCTGACAACACTCACCGAGCACTGCACACACCAGCGGGCGGCAGGGCAGGTTCTTGTCTGCTGCTTTCTTCCGATGCCTCATTGGCTTCAAACACACAAAGATGAAAAGAAGTCAGCAGAAGCCTCAAGTGACAGTCTGTGTATTACTGTATGTTTCAAGCAAATAGTACAATCAGCACAGGCTTCCTTTTGTCTTTTTCTCCAACTGCCATCTTATACATACTAACCCTAAAGGCCATGGCTGGAGCAAAATTGTGCCTGCTTTGCAGCATGCTGATACTGGGGGTTTGTTTCTCTAGCTGTGTAGCTGGAAGGCACCGTTCTACTGAGGGGAGGGACCCCGAGACAAAAACAAATCACACAGAAATTCCTCCCCATTGGTTAACATACTCATTTGTTTCTGACCCAGAAGTCTGATTGGCATTCTTAACAGTGTGTACAGTAGTCAATGGCTTTGGTATTCATTGAAACAGACCAGAAAGGCAAACTGGATAGCAAATCTGTTGTTAAAGGGTAATGACTAGCATCCTTGCAGTATGGTCTCCATAAAGTAAGATGTTTGCTTCTTTCTTGAACAGTGAGTGACTTTCAAGTGCTGCTTCACTGTCAGAGGTGGAATTTTGTGCCAATACCACAAAGACAGAATGGATCAAGTTAGGATAACCATTCAAGTTACTTGTAAGCGCAGAGCTTCGTGAGCCCGGCAAGGACACTTCCACCACAGGAAAAAGCTTTGGAAAAAATACTTTTCTCCCTAAAGGTGAATTACTCCACCCAGAATAAGCCAAATAAGAGCACTCAGTGTAACTCCATCTGGCTATTATGTATCACATGAGGGATAATGCTTGCTGGAGATTAAGGCAGAACGTTCTCTCTAGCACTGATTTCCTCAGAGACCTCGTAATACACAGCTCCTCACCAGCCAGACAGGCCTCTAAATTCACTGACAGGGCAAAGAGCTCTTTGTTCTTTGAAGAATGGAGACATTCTGAGAGCAACTTCAAAATCATTCTGCAGCTACTGCATTTCTGACAGTATTTCCACATGCCTTCACAATGTAGGTTAGATGTCTGTGACAATTTTCAACATATACTTTTCATACATACTCAAATCCTCTGTGTTTGCATTCTAAAGAGAAAACAATCTGGAGGAAAAGACTCACCATTCTGTGTAGGTTTACACGAAAATTCATGTTGTCATCATGAAGAAAAGCATTAGCATATTGATCCTATTGAAAAGGGCAAGAAAAGGGAGGAGATATGAAAAGCCCAACCCCCTACAGCTGCCTTTCAAATCACATGTGTTTCAGTGTCAAACTCCCAAGATACAACCACCAAGCTATAAAGCCATCTGTCCATTTCTTCTTGTCTCACCCATGTTTCCAGTCACACAAAAGTAAACCCCCCTCCCAATTCCACTTTAGAAAAACAAATTGCTAACAAAAGAAGCAGTAGTTCAGTCTTTCTCCCCCTTTGCTCATTTACACTCTGGACTGTACACACTTGTGGTGTCACAAGTTTAACAAGTGCTCCAGGTATATAATATAAGAGGTGGGTCTCCAGCACCAGTTATGTGACTGTGTGGATAAAGGTTTCTTCTGGCATTTTGATTCCAGAAGCTACTACAGTACTAGCAGAAAGGTTTATGAGCTGGTCCACCCCTCAAGCAAATCTCATTCCAAGACCACCTCTAAATTAAAAAGACTTCTCCAGATAATGCACAGCCAGAATAGATAATAAATATACCCTCTCTTTAATATCAGGACCAAAGAATGCCCTTGTTATGCAGGAACAGAATTTCTTATCTTGTATTATCTATGCAGCCACCTGAAGAACAAGTGCCAAACCCATTTAATTAGAAAAATTTTAAATGTAGATGATTCATTTTCAGACTGCACCCTGAAGAAACATTATTACAGAATCCTTACAAGGGCTTTCAACCACACTGCTTTTTATTCTTTTAGGATGAAAGGTCTTTACTTGCAAGCAAGGAAGCAAAATGTAAATGCCACACAAACACAACCACCATTCAGGACATCAGTCAGCCATTAGAACACAGTCCCCATGAGACATGGCCACATTCAGCCAGGACTGCTGACAGAACTCTGTGATGCTGCTTTCTCACCCTACTACCACATTTGCTGCTTGTCTTGTTTGCAGGGACCTACAAACACGTGACTTACTTTCAGACTTGTATCCTTCTTTGGCAGAAGGGATATGGCACAGCCCGTGTTTACCATGAACAGCACAGAGCTGAAACCCATTAGCACATTACTCATCTAAAAGTCCCACCACAGGGTCACTCAAAAGCTTAGAGAGAAAAGGCTTTGGTTCACTCTTTTTTCTCTTCATCCCCAGAAGCTGGCTAACTCAAATAAGATGATCCAATTTTTAAGTTTCAAGTCAACTTTAACAGTACTGCATTAAGTAAGTGCCTGAGGACCTCACCACTCAGTACCACTGTGGATATTCAGCTCCTGCCCCACAGGAGGCAGGAGGATAGAGCCCTGCAACACACCATCAGCTGAGCAGCTTCACAGGAGAAACCTACCTCTGCTATGCATGTCAGGATAATGAGGCACAGCTTGCCACTGTGCAGCCGGTGCTCATCTGCAAAGGAGAGAAAACAAGTCCTCCATGAGCCACACAAGCCTAGCAAGGCTGAAGAGCAAGACAGCTGTTGCAGCAAAAGAAAAGCCCAGCTTGGAGATTCTTCACAGTCTACTTCCCTCCATGATAGCTAATAGTATTAAGCACTCACCCTCCAGCCTGGCCACTTAATCCCACCCACTTGTCAGTCTGCACCAACAGCAAAGGTTCAGATTTGAACTTCCAACAGCATTGTTACAATTCACTGGGCTTCTGTCACATTCAGTTTTACTTCCACAGATATTCTAAATACTGTCCTTCTGTCACAGCAGAGACACACTGTTCCCTCTCTTAGACAAGGTGGAAAGCAAAACATCACCTTTGCTGTAGGTTATGAAACAAGCAGCAAAGCTTTCACAGAGGCACAGCACTCTGTAGCAAAACAACTGCTGACATTATGCTCCAAGTTCCAAGCATTAACCCCAATATTGAGAGACACGACCTACTTTGCTCTTTGGAAAACCATGAAAGAAGGGACTCTGCAAAGACTTAGCATTTTAAGCCAAGAGTTTCACCCTGATCATGTTCCACAACATCTTATTCATCTCACAACTTCAAACAGCTTTTGCCTTGAATGACAGCTGGAGCAAAACAGAGGGACTAAGGCAGAAGAACACAATTTTTATTTGCATTATTTAAAACTCCTCTCAATTTTAACCTTGAATATAAAAAAACTCCAAGATACATATAGTCATGGAGTAACACAGAATAGAAGAAATTTCTGGTTCAATCCTTGCTCAAAGCAGGGTCAGGTAAGATCATGTTGTAGAAGGTACTGTCAAATCAAGCACATTTAAAAATCATCATTCTAAAAAAGGACGTGCTAGGACCACACACCCCCAAAACCCACAGAAATAAACCAACAAAAGCAACACACTCATAGCTAAATTCTGAGAAGGCGTCACACTGTACATTCCCAAGATTTCCAAGAGCTGCTCTAAAGCACAGGAGTACTAAACATGCCATCTCAGACTTCTGCCTTAGAGTCAAACTCAAAGGAGAGGGATATGTGAAACAGTCAGACACTTTCATATAAAGCAGAAGACAGCATCAGCCAAATTCCTTCTTTGCAGGTGACTTTGACGAACACTTGGCTAGCTGGTGTGTATATGGTAATTATAAAAACAGATAGAATGGGCTAAGCGAGCTGTTCTGTCTAGTTTGACACCTGTTTTGTTTTCTTTTCTATGCTGCTCAGGGACAGATATTTACTAACAAGATGTGCCCTGAAGTGTGCTGATTTCATCTTGCAGCACCAAGTAAGATGAAGAGGAATTTTGGAATGGGAGAGTTAAAAGCCTCTCCCATCTCCTTACCTCAGCTAAAATGTTTAAGTGTGAAGTTTTATACTTCAGCAAGAAAGAGAAATGACCTAGAATAAAACTGATACACAGGAGTCTTGTTATTTTTATATTGTAAGGCCTCCCTGTGTATTTCAGTAGGTGCTGCTACCACCTCTCTCTCTGGGGATCACGCTGTAAAGGCTCCTGTTTCACACCATGGACTCTGCCCTCTGCCAGTGTATTGTGAATATCAGACCATTTTCAGGAGCTGTGGGAAAGCTATGCAAGCAGTTACTTGCACACACACTTCACACTTTCACAGAAACCTTCATTAAAGCAACAAAGCAGACCACTTTCTACAGGGAGGCATATCAGCACAAAACCTGTTTTGCAGATGGGAGAAAATGACACAGAGGTTTTGTTTCTCCCAAGGCAGCTGCCTCTGACTGACACAAGGGAGGATAACAAGAGAAGGATCTAGCAAACACAATCTATTAAATTGTGCTCTCTGGGATAGGACCAAAACAACTGGATGTGGAAGAAACCAGTTTCCCCTCTAAGTGCTCCCGCCTGTCTCAAGACACAAGGAGTAAATGAGAATTATTCATTCTTCTTGCTATACTGGTGTCACATACAAGCACAGAATCGTTTAGGTTAGAACAGACCTTTAAGATCATGGAGTGCAAATGTTAATCCAGCACTGCCAATCTCCCAGTACACCAAGTCCCTAACTGCCACATCTACATGTCTTTTAAATACCTTCAGGGATTGTGACTTGAGCACTTCCCTGGGCAGTCTGTTCCATGCTCGATCTTATACAAGAAAAAAATAACGCAGTGCTCCATCTATAATCAACACAGAAGAACAGGAACATACCCACTAGAATTAATAAGTATTGGTTTGGAAGGCACACTTTTTAAATGATCAATCAGTGGAGCTCACTGCCATGAACTACTGTGGTGGGAAGGAGGTCTATCAGCTACACAAATTTCAGACTTATACAAGCTAGAATCAAAGTAAAGAAAGAAAGAAAGATCAACTCCTGTCTCATAACACAAACTCATCTCTCACTGGCTTGTTGAGTAAGGAATCCCTTCTATCAGATTTCATTCAATCTGAAACTAATCCTGTGTGGTAGCTTCCAAGGCCCTGTGCAGACCTTCCATATTACAGTGACTAATAAGAGCAGAAGTTAAATTGAAAAATATAAGATTGTTCCATCAGAGTCTTGGATCAGCAAGACAGACCCTGAGAAAAGCAAATGAAAATGAACAAATCAGAGAGCTGGTAAGTCCTCCTCACGTGTGCAATCTATTAAAATGACTGAGCCAAGATTGATGTGGTTTAGTTCAAAAGACAAAAGCAAGAGGAAACATGAAAGCAGACTTCAAATACGTAAGAGATGACACACAGAAAAAAGAAATAATCCATTCTCAATATCTGTCTTGGAGAAGATAACTAGTAATTAATTTAAATTACAGCAATGAATTTAGGAAGCACATGAAGCTTTCTCACAGTAAGAACAGTTAAACACTGGAATGGATAGTCTGAAAATGGTGCTCCATTATCACAGTATCTTCATCCAAAACCTCTGTCAGCAAAACCTCTGAGAAAAGATACAGGTAAACCTGATTCTGCCTTGGTGCAGAGGAGTTGTGGTTTAACCCCAGACCAAATAAGTACCATGCAGCTGCTAAATCACCCACAATGCTTCTCTCCCCAGAGTGGAGAGAAGAATTGGAAATAAAAGGTAAATCATGTGAGCTGAGATAAGAACAATTTAATAACTAAAACCTCATCATCATAATCATGATAATCATAATAACTATCAGCAGAGTGAGAGTGACAGAACCAAAGAGGAACAAGTGATGCACAATACAGTTCATTACACAATTGCTCACTGCCTACTGCCCATCCCATCCACAAACAACAATCACCTCCCTCTGGGTAACTCCTGCAGTTTATATACTGGGCATGACATTCTATGGTGTGGAATATCCCTCTGGCCAATTCAGGTCACCTATTCTGGCCCTGCTTCCTCCTTGCTTTTTGTGGACATCCTCACTGGCAGAGCACAAGTCACTGAAAAGTCCTTGACATAGGGTTAGCACTACTTAGCCAGAGCCAACCTATCAGTGTGTTATCAGCATCATTCTCATCCTGAATCCAAAACCCAGCACTGTACCAGATACTAAGAAGAAAATTAACTCTGTCCATGTCAAAACCAGATAGGGGTGCATGAAGTTCCTTTTGGTCCTGATTTCAATTATTACTTTTGTTTCAACTAGCTTGCTTACTGAACAAGTGCAAGACAGCCAAATACAACTTCCCTGCAAGCTAGTAGATAAAAGGAAACTGCCTGCTCTCTTATTCAATGCTAAGCATTCATGAAATTCAGTAATTGATGTATCATAGCTCTGCAGATATCTTCATATTGTTATATTTATCTTAACAGCGAAAGTCAGTGTCAGCCTGAAATACAGCGCAAAGATCACTTCTTATGCTCACACTGTGGTCCTGCCCTTATAACCACTGGGCAAAACAGCACCCTTGGGAATCCTGAGCAGGAGATTAGGCAATACTTCAGCTCCAGCAAGCTGAAATTAACCCCCACAGAACTACAGGAGAAACAAAAAGCACAACACAGAAGATATTTTCTCAAGCAAATTACTGCCACTGCAGTCTAAGTTGCTGCTGCCCTATTTATAATAACAGAACTACCTGTTCAACCAAAGGACAAAGGAAGTATTTCCTTCTAATGCTGAGCTTTGCCCTCTGTGTCAGTTTCTAAGTGTTCTTAAAAATACAGCTCTGGTCTCAGACTTCCCCTCTCTGACAGATAGTTGTGAATCAGATATACTCACACCTTCAGCACATACACAGGCTTGGTTATTAGGTATTATCTTTTATTATTACATTCTTTCCATACCTGACATCTCTCCTGCCAGTATTAGGTCTCTCCTACTTTCATAAGTCTTATCTCACAATAAGAAATCACTTAATTTTTTCAAAAGGTGAAATCTTCAATCTTTTTATAAAGAGACTCCACTTCTATTTCTGGAGTCACTAGGCGTGTTCTTGTGCCCTCCCGACTTCAGAAGCACTGTTGGCTGTACCCACAGAATTCACTTACCTTTTGTGTCCTGCATCACAATTGAGCTGTACTTCAAGAAGGTTATCAGCAGGTTGCTCGTTTGCACATCAGCATCCAAAGGCAGCTCTGCAGAGCTTATAACTGGAACAAAGCAGATAAGACACGTTTATCCTATACAAATATAAGAAATAACTATACAGAGAACTAAGACACAGACTGACAGGTCTGGAGTAGGATCAGCCTGCCTGCAGGGCCACCTGACCTCCCCTCCTCCTCCTCCTCCATGACCACCCAGGAAAGATTTTGTTCTGAAGACTGGTACCACTCCCTCAGAGACCATTTCTCCTGCTCTAAGGACAGACAGTGCTACCCTGCAAAGTGATATGCTTCTCTGTCCTGCCCCTGCTCCTCCTCCCAGGGAGATGAGCCCATGGTTTTAGCTCTCATCAACATCCCCAGCCTAGGGAAATCGGGATATTTGCACTGATGTCCAATTAATTCTTACAAGCAACACAGATAACAGTCACACAATTCTCATTTTGTAAAAAGACATGCCCAGGAAAGGCCCCTCGCTGTTTCAGCAATTTTGAAATGTTAGTTCCAAAAGGTCTGTGTCAATTCTATTCTTCCCTCTCAACAACAGTTTCTCTTGCAGGAGCAACACACAAGACATAATGTAACAATTATTTCAGTACCAAAGAGATAGAAAAAGAAGGCAGAAACAGAAGATCTATAAAAACCAAGAAGCAAAAGCAGTCACAGCTTGTGCCAGATACATCTCAACCCAGCAGGAAGCAGAGCCGTATTTCCATACCCGCAGCAGTCCACTGGCATTTCTCTAGCACACCAGCTGTACTTTTGACACCCTAACAGTGGACATCATCTGCCTTAGACTTTACAAGAAGCTATTTCATCTCCTCAGCTAATTGCACAATGTGCCTCCTCACTCATTCCCCCATTCCCCATGCACCATCTGAAGCACTGAGTTTATGAGCTGTCAAGCCTCTATCATGTGACTGAGCCACATTTTTACTGATGACTGAGCCTGAGCTGTCCTAAAGGGCCATTCTCTGCCTTTCCATTTGGAAAGCTTTACAAGAAATATTGAAAGGGAGGAGAAAGATCAGTGGGAAACATGCATCATACATTTACCTGCAGATCCTGCCAGATAAGTCTGATACCATTTAAGATAAAGTAGCTCAGACAAAAAATCCCCAAGCTGATGGAGCTAGTTTAGGAGCACTTCAGTAGAGTACTTAATACAGCTTTGTATAAAAAAATTAAAAGTGAAGGAAATAGGTGGGAACCCATAAAGAAATTTAAAATAAATTAAATTTCTTTTCTATTTCACATCAAAGATATGGCAAACAAGATACAATCGGAGAAATTACTGGTCTGAGAAAAAAATACTGCTTGAATTCTGCAGACATCAGTTTAGAGAATAATTCTTTGTTTTTCTGTGTGACCTGGACATAAGAAACAGTTGCTTAATAATGAACCTGCTAATGGCAGAAAGTTGGGATGTGTAACCACACAGAAGTATCAGACTGCACACAAAGAATGGGATAAAAACAAGAACAGATAAACACAAGATGAAATTAAACTATGCAATCCATAGGATCAGGAATTCGGGGATTTATTTCCATGGCAAGCTGAGAGCTGCAAACCAAATACCATGATGAGATCACGAGGTTACAAGCTACCAACATGAAAGGCTGAAGAGTGCAGCTCTACAACATACATCCAGAAAGGCACTTCCAGCAGAGACACAAATGCCCTGCACAAGGTGCTGGTGAGGCTTTGTCTCAACCACTGTGCATAATTATGCACAAGCTGTGTTCGAAGAGGATAAACTTAAACTTGAACAAGTTTAAAGACAGGCTAGTAAGTTGACCAAAAGAAGAGAGTACCTTTCTTGTGAGACAGCAAAGCACACAGCTGAGTAAACCAACATGTGAAGAAGAGCAACCTTTGTTTCAAGGGAGGCTTAACACCATGACAAACGGGTATGAATTGACAAGAAATCCAGGTTGCAAAGTTGAGTATTTCTAACCAAGGAACAAGATGCTGAAACTCCCCCAAACAGAAATTACTGGGAAACAAATTTAAAAGATTCAGTCAGATCTTGATAAATTCAAGGAATTGAAGTATAATATGCCTGCAAGCACAGAGCACTAGACTCAAAAGTTAAGGAGACCTTTTCCAGCTCTATGCAACTGTCCTGACATGATAATAACATGACTGTTCTGGCTGCCTAGGGGGTGAAACTCGCAGGTTCTCACATTCAGGAGGTCATAGACGGCTTGAATTACAATTGACCAAAGTCTCTCTCTTCTCATGCTATAAAAGCAGCCTAAGTAAAGGCACCCTTTGCACTGGAAACAGATTTGCAGACCACTAGTACACACATTTTAAGTATTATATCATCTCTTTTCTGCCTATCCTCTGGAATGCTCAAGGATTTTCTCACCTTTTAGGAAAGAAAAAGGTATTTATCATGAGACTGGACCTTGTAAAAAGTGAGGAATTGCATCTGATTGTTGGATGACTAGCTTGGGGGTTCTGAGGGGAAATTATTTCATCCTGTACACAACTGTATTTTGGTTCAGAGAAAAGTCTGCTTTAATATAAAACCGCTTTCAAAATTCAAGGCTTGTACCTCATAACCCTGTAATGAGGCAAGTAAGGCTTCAATTGGGGCAAGGGGAGGCACAGAAGGATGAAGGAGACAAGCAAGGAGTAAAATGCAGGACTCTTTAAATTGTGCAGTGAGAGGCCCAGAGTACAGCAGAGGTTCTCATGGAACTCAGGATCACACAATCACCTTCAAAACAAAACTGTAGCTCTTGGAAACAAGAGGTCAAATAGATCAATGTAACTTCACTGTTTGAATCACATAAAAAAACATAATGGGGCTTTTATGTTATAAAGGTTGCACATTCCCAGGCATGAACTGGTTTAGTCCATTCAGTCTTGAATACCTGGGGCTCCTGACACATGACTAATGTGCCATGTCTGTTGGCAGTCTGTGCAATGAGTCTGGAAGCTTTCTCACTCCCAATATTATGAATAGCTCAAAGATTTAGCTAAAAGTCTGAAAAATGTATTTATATCCCCAGTGGATCCTTCTTGAGCTGTTACAATGAACGTAGTGAATGAATATTTAACAACAGTAAGCAAACTGACATTTAGATAACTATGGTGACAGGCACACTTGATTTACATATTATGGATAAACAGTTTCTAGCAAAAGCCTCATTTCTCAAAAAAAAAAAAAGGAAGAAATCACTCTGAAGCACACATCTCCGCTTATCCTGGTTCAGGATACAGACCTTTTTTAACACACATTTTGAAACTTTACAAGGTCTTAATTTACCCTATAGGTTAACAGCCAGAGAAATTTCAAACTAGAAGATGAACCCTTTTTTATCCCAGACAGCATAAAAGAAAAGCACCTGAAATTCACAGATGTATTTCTACATGTTAACGTAACTTGTAAACAGTTCAACTACACATTATTTTAGTGCAGTAAAGAGAAAGCAATCTTATCATTCCGAAGCCAAAAAGCCTCTTGCTAACTGGCAGCCATAGGCAAATTTTACAGCTGACTTGCAAGACCTTAGTAAATGAGGAAAATTCTGACATCTCTTTAAAACAGCAATACTCAAGCACCACCAAACTAAACCAAGCCAAGGGCCACAAAAAAAAAAATCACATTGTTGGGATCAACAAGGCGACAGCAGATAAAAATAAAGCAAGCTTCCCAATGCAATTGCTGCACATAAAGATCAGATCCTTTTCTTAAATTTAAAAACCATACAAGCCACAAGAAGTCTCGAACTTCTCAAGATCATTGCCTCTGCTAAAAGTAGGATGGAGGTTTTGTTTTGTCTTGTGGTAAATGAAAAAATAAAGAAAAAAAAGTGCAAGGAAGCTGTAGATATAGGTAAGCACAAATTCTGCAGTTGTGTAATATGGTGTGGGGGTGGATACATTTGCAATGAACACGTTGAACAGAAGCCAACAAAATGCCCATCCCTCCACATTTTATGTTATATGCACACAGAGACATAGGGGACTCTTTATCTGAAGCTTTTGTTATCCATGGCAACCAGATAGAATTCATCCATGAGGAGGATCATCCTTAACTAGGGTATCAAATGACCTGAATAGCTGATATAACTGAGTAACCCAGGCTGCTTTTCCCCAGAAATATTTCCAAACTGTGCTCTATTCAAATTGACTCTGTTCCTTCATTAAACACTCTTCAGCTCAGATGCCATTAAAGTACATGAAAACAGCCATTTCATTTCTTCTCCTCAACTAGGCTATAGCTATCCATACCTTAAAATGAAAGGGTTTTATTTTAGATGATTTCAAAGCATATTTATGTGGACACATAACATCTCATTTAGAAGAGAGATCTCAGGTTAAGCAGTCCTTTACAAAGCCTATCAAAGAAAAGGCAATAAGAGGGAGGAATATTTCCACACCCAGACTGAATTCAAATCCCAATTAATTCAAAGCTGAGGACAAGTGCATTAACGACAAGCAGGAATCCACAGCAATTCTCTGTAAATCTGTTCCAATGAGAAATAATCCCAGGCAAAGGACCTGACACTAGAAATATTCATAAGTAGAAGCCTACACAGAATAACTAATGGACTGGGTGTACCTTCATGCAAATATTGGGGCAGTACTATTTTCAGAAGGAACATCAGCATAATTTCATTGAGCAATAGGCAAGGCAAAATAAAAATAAATTTGAGTCAAGAATCTTGCTCATGTTTAGCAAGGCATATTACTCCAGGAAGAGGCCACCAAATTACATCTGCTCCAGACAGACCTCATTAGTTGCAATCTCCAGAAAATAGTCTGCTAGTTATTTTACAGTTTTAAATTATTTTTCCTCAGGAGATGATTGCGTTTTTACCATCTGAAGAAGGCGGGGTGGTTCCAAGGGGAGTGACAGGTGTGGTTGGAACTGGGCTCGTTGGTGATGTCATCAGGCCCATCTCAGGGTGGCTCTAAGAGAGAACACAAATGCACAGGTCAACTGCTTCCCCAGGCAGTAGAAACACAGACCACTACGTGTACTGTTCCATGCTCTTGCACAACAGACATGACTAAAGAAGTCTCAAGAAACTTCATCCTCTTCTCCAAAGAGCCAGGCCGTGGTTCCTGACCTTGGATGTCTAACGATTAAACTGTACATCAATTTCTCTACTCCACAAAACACAAAAATACATCAGAAAGTGGTGGCTCTCCCCAGCAGACAGAAAAAATCCCCTTCCCTAATGTAGAATGGGAGAAGATTTGCAAAAGCCTACAAGGTTAATCGCTTCTAATTCCCCCTAAAACAACCCAAGGATGTGCATTTGAAGTCTTCCCCCACCATCCTTTTACTTCTATTTCTAAGAGCAAATTCTCCTTGCTCCTGCGCCCCACCTGTTCGTGTTCAAAGATAATGGCAATTTATTACTTTTCTGTCTCACTGTAAAGCCCTGCAGGAAAGACATTGCAGGAAAACAGTGCATAACATAAATAATACTATCATTATTGATCCTCTCAGCTTCCATCAGCCAGTCACTCTCCCCATTTCATCTTTGCTAATAGTTGCCTGCCTAATTACTGCTTTGACTTCACTCTTTGCAGGCTTCCGGACCCATCCACACTGGTGGGAGTGTAGGCAATCTGCCACGCTATTTTTGAATCTGACTGCCAAGCAAAGTGTCCATTTCATAGGGCAAGTTTTACATAAATGTATCATCTGCCTTAATATATCATCACAATTTCAAAATGAAAGGGAGATACAGAACTGCTGATTTGATCTTAGTTAGTTCCACAGGATTTTTCACAAGTGGATATCCTCTACACTGCCTTTGAATATCTCATTTTATGAGCAACTATAAATGCATATATTTTATGGGAAGCACAGACACACATACTAAAGCTCAAAAACAATTTACATCCCTACAGCTACCAACTTGCACTTAAAATATAATTTTTCACTGAAAATCTTACATAAGCTAGAATCCCTTAGACAGGTTTTGGGGGCTTACCTTCTTTCTCCAGAACAGTGACTGGCAGTTGAGAGACAAGAGTGCCACCCAGCAGCAAACTCGAGCACCCACAGCTGGTGAGCACACACTTAACACTCCAGATACCCCCACAAACAAATCCCTGCTCTTCCCATGTGCCACACAGCAGCAGGAAGCCATTCATGCAGCCCCAAGCAATAGGCACCAGCTTAGCATTCATCAGCTTCTATGAGGTTTTTTCAACATGACATGACCTACCTTGCCCTCTCTTAAATGAAGGATTACAGACAATCCACCCAAGAGTATCAGTTCTCCAATTCAACCCACTGATCAGCAGCTGCCTCAACTTCTTTCACAAGTAACTAGCCTATCCTTTTATTTTTAAGAGCTGATCTCTACCTGATCTTTTTCTGCTCTTCTCTTTTCCCTGCCAAATGCCTCTCTTCCCTCAGGAGCATCTTGCCCACAGAAAGGCCTGAGTTGGTATTACACAGACCTGAAAGAGCAGAAATCTCTGAGAAGTGGTAGGAATGAAAAACCTGGGAAAAGACAAGCAGGGAACTTCAGCAAATTAACCACCCATAAAACAGAAGCTTTCTTCAGAGGCTGTAGATCTGCTTATCAGACCTCTTCATCACCACTACTGTCAGCAATCTCCAAAGGTCTCCTCTATCATGCCAAGTGTCGAGCCTGAGATCTACAGCTGCACTCTGAGGACCTGAACAAACTGGGAAAAGGTGTTAACTGTTGTCGATGCTGTTCCTCTCACAAGCAGTACCTACAAACCAAAATTAAAAGCCTGAACCTGAAGGTCTTCCTAAACACCTGAGGCTACCCTTTCACCACAATCACTGCATCAGACAGGCTCATTATCTGCCTCCCAGCAGCAACCACCTCTCCAAACTCTCCAAATTCACACAGCGTTTAGAAAAGCATCCAGAGACTTGTGATCAGAGCAGCCTCTCAGAAGGCTGTTTCTCCACCATAAAAAGCCCAAGGACAAATGCTATGTTCCAACAACTGGTTCCCATGCCAAAGGGGCTGGGCTCTTCAAGGAAAATAGTACAAAATAGGATTTGAAAATAGGATTTAAAACAACAACATGTCAGTTGGTCCCTAAGTGAAGAATACCCAACAGACAACAACACACAGTGCATGCACACACATACAGGACAATCCATCCAATTTGGGAGCTGAATCAGCCTCCTTCTCTCAACCCTAACTTAACAAAACTATGATTTGCTCTGAGAGCTACAGCAACTGCTTTGCTCACTCCATCCTCCCAATAAGTGGACTATCAATAGGGCACAAAAGGCATTCCATGCAGCCCTTGCCATTTAGTGGAAAAATTAATCATTCCAACATGGACTGTGACCTCAAAACTCTACTCATTTACTGTCAAGGCAGGAAGTAGATCATAAAAATTCTTCCCCTGGTCCTGGCCTGCTTCTGCTCTTTCATGCTGATCCTATGACAAATATATAAGGGGAAAAAAAAAAAGAAACTATCTTTTCACCAATTCCATTTCTGGTTCTCTGATTTCAAAGACATCCACTACAAAGAAACGGGGAAACATTCCACTGAAACTCACTTGTGCCAGAACTGTGATGAAATTCCTGTTCAAGTGAACAGCTTCATAGAGGGCCAGAAGGATTGCTTCATTTGTTCTGTGGGAAGGATACAGACAAAGACACAGTTAGTGATCAGAACACAAGGAACCAAGTTTTTCAGAAGCATGGCCTATCTGAGAAAACAAGAATTTTTTTTAACTATGGAAAACTCTGCCTCTGCAATCCAGTTGTTCTTCCAATTATTAGTAGTGCTAATAATAGTACTAGTAGTAGCAATCCATAAAAAGAGCTATTTTTAGAGCACAACTACAGTATTTGTTGCCTTCCCACTGAAGATGTCCCTAGCTGCTCAGTGTTTTCAATTTGAAGTCCTCTCCTTTAAGAGCACAGGGTCTTAAAGACACTAAAATCACTCATATTTATCACTTGCCCACTTAATTTGGAAAATACTTTGGTGAGGGCCAGAGTGCACGAACTTTTCTTCTCATGTGCCACCTCTGAGACACTATATGTCATAAATACCTCATAAAAACCACTGGAGTTTTTTTAATAGACTTCATTACAACAAGCAATTCAGCCATGTCTCCTGCTGCTGTACCCTTCTCACAGAAGGGCAAATCCACAGTCTGCAGGGTGTGGTGCCATTTTAGTGCCAGGAGAGCCTGCTGCTCTACTTTGCTCTGTGACATTAAATAGCTCCGTGAGGGAACGGACGGCACCAACCCCTCCATTGTGTCAATAACATCTGTGCACTTACTGGACAGAGATCTTCTCATCAGCATCTGCTATGAACATGCTGCCCACCTATGGAAAGAGAGAGCATTGCACAGCAGGAATTTGGGAAAGCTATTAGACAACAAGAGACAACACATGGATGAAAATACATTTTATTCTGCTGCACTGTCACTGACCAATACTGTCAAATCACAAAAAAAGTACAAAAAAAAAAAAAAAGACTGGATCTTGAATCCCAGCCTAGATTAGTTTGCCATTTTTTAAGAGGACAACCGAGATTATTTCCTACCTGCTTGCCCCAGGGTGGCCACAGTTTTACCCAAGCCACTCCTACAGACAGCTGTCAACACTGAACTAACCTCACCTACAGGAAATTTTTCTGTCAGTTAGATTTCAGAATACTATGAAATCTTTGACTAAAGCTAAGCTAAACTGAATAAGGGGAACAGGGGATACTCTTTACAAGGAAGAAATTTGCAACTGTTTTTAAAGGGAACCCCGTCAAAAATGCAGACAGTGCCCACTGCAGAATCCAAACTTTACTCCATAGCTAAAGTGCATCCATGCTCAAGAAACAAAACTGTAAAGAAATAGAACCTCAAAGACTAGTGACAGACCAGACTATGTGCCACTATGTTTCAGGCCACATCACCAGATTAGTAAATAGTTTTTTAAAATAAATAGCTGTTTAAAAGGATTTAAAAGTTTAAAAATAGATTAGAAGTTTAAAATAAGGTGATTTTTAAAATAAAGTCACCTAGCGTGAAAAATATGCAGGAAAAGAATTTCAGCTATCAACACAAGAGTAGAGATCATAGAGTCCTTTAAAGGAGCTTTTCCAGCCAGACAACACACTATCACACTCCTCAGAATACAATCACTTTAGTTGTACTTAGTTTTGATTTGTTCAATCCACCTCTACCTCCAGAACTCACATTCCAAACTCAAACTTTTTAGAAACACTCTCCTGTTGAACTTGCATGAATGCACCTTTTTAAGAATGGAAAAACATTTTTCTTGCTTACCATGTTAGTTAGGGCAGAGAAGAAACCAGTCTGATGCTCCTCTTCTTTATCTTTGTATTGCCTGAACAAAAAGGAATAAGGATGAAGTTTCAGGGTTAGAAATGGAACCAGGGTAACTTCCTCTAAATCCCTATGTATTAGTCTTACTTGACAAGAACATAGGATAGCAGAAACTTCAACATTCAACAGTCTTTTTCAAGAACTCACAAAAGAGACAAAGTGTATTAAAATATTTGTAAATTGTGTAGACTAGAAGTGAGGCTGCTGAAAGTTGTGAGACTTGAACAATGCTTGTGCTGTTACAGAGGACACAAGCAATTTGGGCTAACTCTGAGGGAAAGGGATCAAGTGACTTCAGAAATTTTATCCTGCACTGGACAAACAGTAATAAGCCACATGGGCACACAGGGTCAGTAATCACGGAAGAGTTTCATTTCATCATCCACTACAGAAAAAAATCAGAGCTGGTCATCCAACTGGGTGCAGAAAGAAACCAGCAGAAATAGCCAGCAGAAACCACATGGACCTTTATGGTTCATGGCCTGATCCCACTTTCCTGGAGCAAGTGAAGAGACTGTGGAACTAGAGCAAGTGAAGTCAACAAACAGACTGGGTACCTCAGATTTAAGGTACACTGCTTCATCTGTCACTCAAAGGGACTAGCAAAGCTCACAGGGCCATTTATTTTGTCTGTCACCCAGGAATCTGATCACACACATGTAACATGCCAAGAAACCAACTCTAAATTCTTGGGAAAGGGGGAAGGAATGAGCTAAGCAAAACAGGCCATGATCTGAGACAGCTTTGTCAGAATGAAGGAAATTGGGTGGGTGAAGTTTTTTTCTGCTTTACTCTAATAATTTCCTCTGTTAAATCATCTATATGATTTGCTGATTTTGCAAGTCACCTGCATAACTATCACAGCAGACTTTCAAAGGAATTAAAACATTTTCCTGGATATTTTGAGACTCCTACTGCACAAAAAAAAATTTCTTGAGTTTCCTAGGTGAAATTGCTGTACGTTTCCAAATTTTTCTAAAGCACTTTGCTCTTAGGAAAACTTGCATGTTTTATGCGGCTACTTATGAAGTAGAGGCTAAGAATATGCTACCCTTTCTGCTGACTTTCTGGCTCTTTCTTCAGCAGGAGTTACTGCTTTCCACCATTTGGAAGAGGTTACATCTCCTAACCATCTCTGATCTGCCATGTGGACAGCCCTGGATGCATTTATTTGTTTGTTGTAGATAGCGTTTCGGCTAAATCAATTTTTCGACAGAGAAGTTGTCAGCAAATTATCTTTTCATTTCTGACTAAGATTTTACACAAAGTTCATACAGAGGTAAAATCCATGCCAGTAAAAACATACAATGGATATCCTTCCCTACAGCAAGATCTCTCCTGAAGCACATCAGCCCAGCTGGTACAGACACACTGAGACTTGCAATGACTGCATCAACTGAAGCAAAGTCTCTCAAAGAATAAGACTATTCCCTGCCTCTCCCAGGTGCATCAAGGCTCTCAGGTGATAAACAAGTGCTTTAACACAAAAAGAAAATAAAGTTTGTGAAAATGTACAGTAACTATCATGTATTGAAAAACAAGACACAATTTGGTTTTACCTGTTATATTCTGATAAAGCCTGGGCAATTACAAGTCCCATTCCCTGAAAAAAAAACCATTTAAAAAAACTTCACATTAAAATCTCAAGGGAGAAAAAAATGAAAACACATTGCAATGCTGCCACCCCACAAGATAACCTAGCATACTATGCAGTATTTCCCTTGAAGCTGTTTGAACTATTAAGATGTGCTACGATACAACAACATTATAACACAAAAACACAGACAATAAAATTGAAAGTTAATTACTAATTACTGAATTAAACAGAAAGCATGTACTCTTATTGGACCTCCAGACAGAGCTCTCAAAAAGCCTTAGTAAAGCATCATGAAATTTAGAAAGAAGTTGGTGTCAGAGGAAGGACATCCAAAAATTCAAAACAAAGAGGCATAGACACGAATAACCTTTGACTTCTTGCAAACAGCCTCCACCATTCCAGAACTACTAACAGTTCTCACCCTTTATTTAGCATGGAGCTTGCTTTCTGCTTCATTCCCCAAGAGCAGCTTCCAAGTCCAGAACCCACATAACTCAGTCTGCTGTAAATTTTAATCCAGGCCTGGATATAAAACTCAG
Organism: Fringilla coelebs; assembly: GCF_963513975.1. Lineage (NCBI taxonomy): Eukaryota > Metazoa > Chordata > Aves > Passeriformes > Fringillidae > Fringilla > Fringilla coelebs. The sequence goes on along the minus strand of NC_140066.1, from coordinate 23,347,091 downwards.
ACTATAGCTACAACCCAAAATAAACTGCAGAACTCTTGACTCAGTTACGAGCTCCCACTGAGTTACAAGAATTCACTTGAGGACTGGTAAAATCAAGTAACACAGCACCGGAAATGAGATTCCCTTTGGCATAAATCTTCCTGTGCCTCTGGCACATGACAGCAAATGGTGTACAGATAGTTCATGAATGCATAATAGGCCAACTTTAGCATGTTCCTCGCTACCTAGCTTTTAATCACCATTTAACTGGTGATCAAACTGTCCAAATCATGAGCTGCCTAACCTATTGCAAGAACAACAAGGGCTGAACAACCACTGTACTGCTGTACTGGTGCTCCTTAGGGCAGCAGTGTTCTGAGACCTGATTTCTCCCATACACCATGTTGGCATCCGTTACCCTACACTTCATGTGAAAGAGCATCTCCAGCAGCACAGAGGAATCAAGCCAAGTACTCACATTGAGTGTGGCCTCATCATCCACAATGGACAGCTTCACAATGTAGGGATTCACTGACTGCTCAGGGTGGGGTGAAAAAGAAGAAAGAAAAAAAAATGGTTTTAAGTTCAGCCTTCAGGGGGAAAAAAACCACTATTATGTTTCCAAGTTTACTCAGCCACCTGGGAAGAATCTCTGTCCTGTCCCATAAAACAGAATTCACATAAATAAGCAGAGTCACAGCACATGCTAAGACCACTAGGCCAGGGACATGTTCCCCTTATTGGCTCAGCCAGGCAGTCTCCTGATTGTATTGAGAAGAGGAGGGAGTTTCTGTCCCTCCACCAGCTCATCTGTCAGTCTGGAAAGTGGAGCAGCCATCCTGCAAGCCTGTTATCTGTGACACACACACAGTTTTGCAGCAGGAACAGGCAGTGAAGCTGGATGCAGCACTAGTGCTCTGCTATCTTCCTACTGCAGCACCCTGCAAAGATTGCTTGAAGCAGCACCCAGGAAGGCAGGACTAGACTCATCTGCTGCTGGGTTAGAGAGCAACACTGTTTGCACCACAAAGAGCTGCAAGTCTCTAAAGACTATAAATGCCTTGAATTTAGCTGAAGAAAGAACACAGGCTTCATCTATAAACACAAATGCTAATAATTTGGGAAGCATTTCAGATTAGCAATGCACATTTTTCCCGGTTTTTGTGTCAGTGCAAAACTAAAAAAGTTGATTTTTAATCAAGACACAGAAGAAAAGTCTCATCTGCAGGCAGGTCATTTTGCAGGGAATTGGAGTTTGAATAATTACTTTTTTGTTAAAGAAATTTTGTTTAAAAAATAATTTAAGCTATGCAAGATCTTTGTGAAAAAAAAAGAAAAACACATGAACTTTCTGATTCTCCAAAGCTGTGTCTTTCAGCACTTGTAGTTGTCTATACCAAGGAGAGGCAAGTGCACAAAACTGGACATGAAGGATTGTTCGATACACTATATGTTGCCTGACAAGCCCACAAAGGGAAAACCCCACATTCTAACTAATTTTTTTCAGCTCTAACAAAAGACACAAGGTAATTCTAGCACATTGAACACGATGCAAACAAACTTCTGCCTAGATGTTATCAATGAGTACATATTCAAAAGTCACTACTTGATTTTATGTTTTAACTTGCTATCCTATCAGCCATCCCTTAAAACACAGGGAAAGTGATCAAATAAACACTTTTTCTTGCAGCATTTTCTTTCTCACAGTATCAATGCAAAAGCATTTTCTCTGAAATCAGGATTAGTAGTAAAAAAAAAAAAATAGCTGATGGCTTGGATAAGTATATAGTTGGAACAACTTCTGAAAACTATTAGGATTTCAATCAGGGGCATCCCTTTAAAGGTTCCAAGTAAAGAGATGTAAATCCCTAGAACAGAAGCCAATAAGCAAGCCAAGATCTCATCAACATGGGTAATGACAACATGGAGAGATACTCTCCAAGGAATTTGAGAGATTACAAAATTCACATCCCAAAAATACAAAAGAAGATCCTAATGTAAACACACTGGTATTTACACTAAAAACAGACAAAATCATAGTAAGCTAATGAATTTTGAGCCTTATTAGATTCTCTTAAACAGCTGGAAACACAACCAATGGAGTTCAGACCAAAAGAGAACCTTTCAGCTGCACCATGGTTAACTAAAAAGAGAACTCCAGAGCCCCTGAGGCATGAAAGTGTGCTACAAGTCACTGACAACCAGACAAGCACCATACTGACCCTAAGGGCCAAAGAACAGCACATGAAACCAGCTACTCAAGGACAAAGATTATGGCTGCATTACTGGAGGCTTGGCTTGTAGCACTGCTACCAAGGGCAGTGCTGGGCAGTTCTCACATAAAACCCTCCTGGGAGTAGCTTTCAGCCTTGCCAGAGGAGCTGGTTGGGCTGAAGTTCCCCTTGCTACACGTCCGTTTCAGCTGGATTGTAGGGATCACACTTCTCAAACATCAGCACAACTTCCTTAAGAGCGCTCCGTTTCAAGATATCTCAGTGTTCTCCAAAGCACTTGACCCCAGCTCAATACTCCCCAGAAAGCCAAGGACAAGTCTTCTGCAGTCACAGCATTCTACCTGACTAAGGACATAAACTGCAGTCCACAGGGATCCATGCCTCAGGGATGGCATTACACAGCTCTCCACCATTTGTCTGAATGTGGCAATGAGACCTCGGGTCTTCCCAGTCCACCCTCATAAGTAACCCCACTTACAGATAATTCCCAACAGTTTTCCCTCATAGCCATTCATCATAGTCTACTGAAGTCAGACTCCATGCTCCTGTTCCATGCTACCACAGCACAGAATGCTGAAGAGAATCTGCAATTCATGATTCTGACATCATTGACAGGAATGAGAAATTGACAGGCATTACTTTGACACCAAGTGTAGCTCCTGTCCTTGCATATTCTCTACATCTATTCATTATTCAGAACAAGATCTATTATAAAACCAGGTAGGTTTTGAAGCCTGCTCCCTCCTAGTAATTCTGTTGAAGGGCAGGTTATTCCAGAACTTTCCTATTTGCTGCCTAATGAAGTATATTAAGATATTCCTATTTATGAAGAAAAAAACCCTGATTATTAAAGCATCATGCCTCATACAAAGAAAAGCCAACATTAGGTGTTGTTCTGACATCTGAAATTGCTTTTTTCAAGTGGATGAATAACAGGAAAAAAATGGGAATCTACCATAAACATAAAAAGGATGATGAATAAAGTTTCTCAAAGAGGAATCCATCAAAGAGAGAGAGAGAGAGACTTCTCTTGGAACTACTAGCTGTGATGTTTCAGTTCATTCTTTGGTCACAGCTTCACCATCTCTTCTGGGGATCTGTGCTCTTTCAGTCAGCTAGTCAGGTCCCAAATCACAAATTCAGTCTGAAGCCCAGGATGACTGACAGCTCATTTTACTTTGGAGATTATGTATCACCACACACTCACACACAGAGGCAGACATGGCTTGGCACAACAGCAACTCTTCCAAAAGGACCTTCCTCAGACTATTTCCACAAAGGAAATGCAAATTCCCTAGGTAGTTTCTTTCATGCTGGCACAGAAGGAGCTGTAGGAGTATCACACACATTTGATTGTACACATACATCAGAGACAGACACAGGGAGCAAAACAGGGCTGCCTTGCAAAGCTTCTCCTGCTCCACACTGATGCCCTGATGCTACAGTGTGCACTACAAAAAACTGTACTGTGTGCTGCCTTCATAATCCAGAGGCCACTCCAAATTAATAAAGAAGAGAGAAGTGATGCTTCTACACCTACCTCATACTTTCTGTAGTTGACAAGCAAGGCCAAAAGGACAACAGCATCATACCCATGTTCCCTGCGACTAAGAGGGCTGGACAGGATCTGGAATAGACAATCACACTGTTCTGTCAGGCCTGCTGCAGGAAGCTTGCAGTGACTCAGAGCACAGCTATGAAATGTATGTGTAAGAGCAAATTAAGTCCTATCTGAAAGAGGATATTTGGGTGAAGGGAGTGTCAGTGCCTCAAGGAAGTTCGGCACACACAGAAGCTCATTTATCACAGAAAGGATGCACATAGGCTTTCAGGGCATAAAGGGCAAATATATTTCACAACAGCATTGTATTATATCTCATCATAAACTGTGCAAGTGTTCTGGGTTTCTCCAAGGCTCAGTTTCACTGAAAAAAGTATAATTTATCCAAGAGCAGAAAAAATATATGCATACTACCTTTTTTGAAAAACAGTTTCTCCAGTAAAGAAATTCTGTGTGAAATTAGCCCAGAAATCTGTTCAGATTCTAACTGTGCAAAAATGTCTCAAATGAAAATACTTTAAATAGTCAGTAGTGACTAAAAACAGCAGACTAGAGTAAAGGGGAGAGAACATTACAAAATATATGTATGACTGAGCTATGAATGGAAGCAGCAACAACGCCAGTGAACTACAGTGCATTGAAAAAGCTGAAAAGCAAACACATTACTGGAAGTTCCCACTAGAGAAGAGTCCCCACAGTAGAAGGAAGAACCCTTACCTGTAAAATAGCTTCAAATATGCTGTTAATCATCACATACTCCAAGATGGTGTTCTGGCTAATGTTATCTGTCACCTGAGTACAAACACAAGTTTTAAAAGCTCATCTGAAACCTCCACCAATGCTCTAGCTGCCTCTGGCATACATTGGGAACAGGAGAGTTCTGCTTCCAGATGGACACATTTATCTCACACTTAGCAAGTCAAGGTGTGACTAGCAATAGAGCTAGACATGAAGTAGAAGAAATCTGTCCTGCCTGCCAGCCCTCTCTCTGCCAAGAAGCACCACCCACGGACTAAGAGCTCCCCCACTCCTCCACAAGTTGGTATTTTACACAGCTGCATGAATGACAACAGCCATCAGCTGTTGCAGGCTCTACACAGGAGGCAGAGAATGAAAAACAGGGCACATATGCTCCACTGAGAAGCCTCCCATCATGAAGAGGACAATGAAGAGCTCCACCACTCTCAATTATCTCTTATCACAATCAAAATAGTTCACAGTTGATCATCTCCAAAAGCTGATGAGTGGCAATTTATTACAACTTCCTCATTCTTCACATCCTCACCACTCTGGTCTACTCCACACTTTCTGTCTTTCCTCAACCCTTCTTCCTTCCTTTCTATTTATCTGAGACTTCTTAAGTATGTTTTTCCTAAAAAAAACCCACACCTGTGAATCCAAGTGATACATCCTCCTGCCTCTCCCCTTCACCCCAGTTGGCACCTATCTAACCAGGATTAAAAGTGTCTGCACTGGCATCATGGTTGGAGCTACCATGCATATTCTGGACTGACACTGGCTCTCATTCACCACTTCCTTCTCCTTCTTAAGCTTCACACTGCAGCATTCTGCTCAAGTTTTGAAACAGTTCCATCCCTCAGATGTGGCTCATATAAGCCCTTAAGTTATTATTCAGCTGTTAATTACTTACTGTCACCAAGCAGAGAAGTAGCTTCAGACACAAGCTTTTTAGGCTTTCAGAACCTTCTGCACAGAGGAGGGAGTCCAAGCTCTCCATCAGATTCTAAAGAACAACAGTCACATTATTTAAAAGTAATATTTTAAATTACTTGAAATGTTTTCTATATAAAGCCTTCTGGAAGATTCAAGTAGCAGAGCACCAGCATAAAGACTTGTTATTCCAGAATCAATAATTGAGCCATTACTACTGCTACCCTGGCCATATTCATACTATTGCTTCTCAACACTCTTTGTGTTAGCTACAGCTTAATGATTACTGTAGAACATCATTATCATTTTCCATGAGTTTTCTCTAGATGCAGCAGCACACCTCCAATTAACAATACATACATAAATTAGGATTAAAAAACTGATAGGCAAACTACTACTTAATGTTTTCCCCAAATATACTACAGGTTGTATAGAGAAGAAAAATTGCTACTCTTGTAGAGAGATGAAGGATACAACAAAAATTCAGCTTTATCACTGGTTACTTTGTCATTTACCAAACTTAACATCTTTACAGTGAAGAGCATCAAGTAAGTTTAAAACAGTACATGTGCTGATAGAGTGTGAGAACACAGGGTATGACACTCAGATAAAGAAAAATATGTGAGGTTCAATATTAGGTGGTGATCACCTGTGACAGCCTTTTCTGGCTTTAAGGTTTCTCAACAACAGTGACTGCACAGTGTGGAACTGGAGGAAAAGAACATGCTCTGTTATATTACTAACCAACCCAGGGACCCCAAATATCTGTGCTACTGGCAGGTACAGAACTTCAGGACAGCTATTTTTAATAAGTGGCTCAAATATTTCCCCCAAAAGCTGCTGCCTGGTAGACACACCCATGTATACTCACTGCCCTTGCAACACAGCAGCTGTGCAAACTGCTTCTCTGCACTGCCAGGGCCTCACCTTCATACACAGCTCTGCCTTGTCAAAACCCACAAGCATGTTGATGATGTCAAACCCAGAAGTGGATTTGTTCTTCTGATGGACACCCCGGATCAATGCACACAAAGTCTGCAAAAGGAAAAAACAGAAGGTGAGATGTAAGGCAACGCCTCCAACTCAACAGCAAAACCCACTGCATGATCCTCTCCTAGCACTGGCAGATACTGAAATTAATACCACCAGCCTGGAGGCCACACATTTTGTCTGACCTCTCCTCCAGCTCTGGCATTTCTAAAAAGGATCTTGGATGCTGAAAATTCGTAAAAATTGGAGAAGAATATATTTGTCCATATTTTTTTTGTTTGAGCACAAATTTCTGTTTGGTTACCACACTGCTATACCAACTTGGAGCAATAAACTGTGTCTTTGCAACAAGAGAACCAATCTTCCCACAAAAAAAAAAAGGCTCCAAGTCCATTGGGCAGCTTAATTACTGTAATTACTGCTTCATTCCAAGTTCTTGAAGATACACAGGTATCAGCACACTCTGCTTCCAGCAGACTCTCTAGAAAATGTATGGGCAGCAAATTATTCATTTGTCCTAAGAGACAAAAATGTCTGGGGTGACTTTTGTCATCAGGCAATTCTCAGTCCTGTGAAGAGGGGAATGAGCAGGAATACAACCACTGCAGTTTTAGATTCCAGCTTAAATTTACCAGTGAGAGGTAATTAGTTTCACAGGTAAAGCTGGAGACAAAACAGACCTGATGGAATTAGAAGACCTCTAGAACCACACAAAAGCAGAAAGGTAAGGTAGACATCCTTTTTTGGTTACTGTCAGAAACAGATACTGGGCTAAACAAACCTCTGGTCACCATGCTGATTCTCAAAAAAATGATTAAGTAAGTTTTGGCTTCAGGATCACCTTCCACATTAACATAGTCTGATTAAGGGAACACTCTCCCAGTTTGAGCTCGGGATGTGTTACCTGGTTCCTATTCACATGCACACAGCAGGATTCTTGTGACCTGCCCTAAGTTCTTCCAAGAGTCTGGATACAAGTTTAAGAATTTGGGGCTGGTCTAAGCTGTCTATGTAGCTATAACTACAATTTTAGTAGCACTCTTTCAAACTAATTCTAAAAATAACAATAAAACAATGCAAGATTGTACACAGATGTAATTTCTGTTTTAAATCAACTTTTCCCAGCTCACTGCTGGTCCACAGTCTCCTATAGATGACTTTTTCAAACCTGAATTCGTATCCTGTACTCCTAAAGCTGAAATGCATTCTGCATACTCCTAAAACAAATGCATTCACCAAACTGTGAGAATCAGCTTGAGAACTATTAATATCAAATATCAAAAGTGAGGAGGGGATTCTCCCACAAGATATGGAACAGCAGAGCTTTGGTAAGGAACAACATGCACAAAAATGGCTATGAATTCTGAGTGACAATTCTTCACAGCTTCCAATTAGGCAGTGTCCAGCTGAGGCAATTTCCTGCATAAATTTCACACTAACTTCTCCAGAGCTTTATTTCTTTTTTGACCCAAATGAAAATTGAAAAAGGCAGCTGAAATAAGGGAGAAGAGGTGAAAGTAAAACACAAAGCTACGCAGCCTAAGTACTTTTGAGACCTCAAACTGACAGCCTGCAATGTGAACAAGCCCTTTGATTCCTCACTGCCATCCACTTCATCCTCCATCATCAGATCCTCATGAATTCTGAAACCATCTATTGCTGTGTCAAGAGCAGAGACTATGAATATTTGGAACCTCCACAGACAACAAGCAGCAACTGCCCTGTAGACATCACTTCTCAATAACAAAGAAACAAGCACAAGGTGTTTGATAGCAGCAACAAACACATGGCCTCATGAGAAGCAGAAGACAGCGTTCCCTGTCCCCCAGCGCGGTACCTGTAATGCATTCACCACTCTGATTGGGTGCTCCTCACCCAGGGCCTGGATGCAGTGCTGAAACAAGCAGTTGATGTTATCTTTTATCTTCATTAATTCTTCCCCATCCAGAGCCTCCAGCTTGCCTTCTAGATACTCCAGGTTGACCTGTCAGGTTAAGAAGCAGTTCAGGCACATTATACCATCACCAACACCTTAGAAACAAAAGTCCTTGCACTGACTGTCTGCCACTTTGTAGGCAGAACAGCAACAGGATGTTCACATTCTGTTACCTTCATAAGAAAGAGCTCCTCCCAAAACCTAGGGTTGCACTTACTGGGGTCCTCTGTCTGTAAGGAAAATAAACAGGCATGAGGGCAAAGAAATCATTCAGGCAGAATTTAAAGGAAGTCTTTATCATGGATAGCTCAGAGTCAGCATCACCTGCCAGATGACCAAGAGGCCTCAAAGTGCAGAATTCTGGCTACAGAGATTCCCAAAAAAAAGAAGGACCAAGAGAAGCAGCTCTCAATTAGGATGCCTCTGTTTATTTTCTGAATTATTGTTTGAGAAATACTGGGAAAGCCATGACTTCCCATAGATGGTATCGTTCTGGTAAACAAGAGGACATGGAAACATTTTGGAAGAGAGCAGAATACAGAGTTCTGCATGACAGTAGGAGAGCCTGGAGCATGTGCCTACACCGTGCAGGCCTTACCTTGAGGAAAGAAATCCACTGGGGAAAAACCCTCAGCATATACTAAACCGAGAAAATTTAACACAACCCTTTAGAAAAAAGAGATGCTCAGCTGCTTACTGTGAAAATTTCATCATACATCAACACCACTTTCTCTTTCAATGGCTTCTTGGAGGCTGAAGATTTCCGGAGCAGCCCACCTTTCTTCTCTGTTTGGGCCATGCTGTATATCCTGAAGGGAAGAAGAGACAAAAAAGCTCAGAAAAGTTGAACTTTTCTTCAAGGCATACATGGCCTGCCTCAACCATGAAAGATTTTTTTCACTGCACTGAAATACTCACAGTCTCTCACAAGCTGTAAGTAAGGGCATTTATAACTATACCAGATAAGAAACGAGATCAAAGGACCCATCTAGTTCTACATCCCATTTCAAAGACATCCAGAAGTCCACACACAGGCAGAAACAGAATAAGCTCCTTATTGATAAATTTTAATTCTTCCCTATAAGAAATTGATTCATTATCCAGACCAATGCAGTTTACATTTAGAAAAGTATGTATTTTTTAATCTCACTGGAGGAATTGTGATACTTGATATCAAACAGGTACCCAGTCTTTTTTTATACTGGCCAAGCCTCAAAGGCATCTGGGGACATGAAGTTCCTGAAACTATTTGAAAGTCTTCTCTTTTCTGTTTAATTTGCTGCCCACCAAATTCTGCTTTTTGTACTCTGAAGTGGCATCTAACACAAGTAAAGCCTCCCTCTGCACCTTAGCATCCTTATCTGGGCCAGCTGCTCTGAAAATTAAGCCAGAGAGGAAGCCCAACCTCAAAAGCATCCCATGTGGTTCAGTTTAGGGAGGAGGATGCAAGACAGACGACAAGCTTTACAGGGATTTTTTTTTATACCAAATTAATTTCTTGATTCATTTGACAGCAAAGGATTTTCTAAAACCACAAAGTTTTACTATCATTATTGGGGTCTTACTGATTATACTATTAAAAAAAAGGAGTATCCTTATTACAAAATGAGCCATTACACAAAGTAATGTGGTCCTGAGCTTCCTGTGAGAGACAACCCACTCCAGGGGCTGAGTCAGAACACACAGCTTGCCACATATTCTCAACCTCATGTGTGATGCTACCAAGTGCAGCACTACTCTGACCTTGCAAATACACATTTATCTACAATCACAGATTTTCCTGGCAAGCATCACAGCTTTAGCACTGTTCTAACCTCCTCCATCACTGCAGCAAGTCAGAAGCACTTAGCAGAAAGGGAATGTCACCCCTTCTCATAGCCCTGAGCTCCCAGACTTTCTCCCATACCTCCAAAGGTAATTACACATATGCATCCCACACACAGAGGCTTGACTTAAGTCATGCTCCAGAAAAGCATGGGCAGGCTCCTGTGGTCAATGTGCTCAGCCATGATAAATCATGGACAGAGAGATAAGTTCACCGTTCCAGTCGAGGACCCCAGAGCTTTCTGAGCTGGCAGCCATGGAGGGAGCTTTGGATGTAGCCTCCATCCCAGACTGCCTGAACCCTCTCCCACAGGTTTAGATCTGTTTTTCCTTCAAAGTTCTACCAACTACTGAATACCAGTTCCAGATCTTCCTTACATTCTTTCCACTACAGACAATTTTTAGCTGACTTACAACTATGTTCTCAACTAGGACTTTCAGGCTTCCAGAGTCAGTTACTCAAACATCCATCCCTTTAGCCATAAATCTTGGTTCTAAGGAACAGAAAAACATTTTCAGGCCTGGAAAAACAATTCTGCTGCAAAAGACCCTGCCCCAGGTGCAAAGGGAAGGAGCTTTGCTGGGATGGGAAAGGGTAGGAGAGCAGCAGATCTCACACCTGAAAAGCTAACATTTACATAGGCAGAGAGGTGTTGTCTTCCCACTAGAAAGGGAACCACCTGGCTGGTTATGGGCTGGGGTGGGAATGGGAAGAGCCCTGAGACACCCTGACAGAAGAAAGCTTAGCAACAACTGCACCATAACCTTCTGTAAAAACCAAAATTATTCCCATAGCCCAGTAGGTCTTTGTATCAAACTAAGATGGAAGAAGGTTTCCAACTAACAAACAAAAAAGAAAACATTATTCAATCATCTTGATAGCTTCTCTTTTAAAGACTTTGCGTTATTTTTAAACTGTCAAGGGAAATAAGACATTATTCTAATTAGAAACATAACTGGAAACACTGAGAAATCTATTAAAAACCAAATCAAGAGCGATGTCACTTTTAGCCTAGGAATACAAATCTTGGGTAAGGTTGCACAAAACAATTTTCTTACTAGAACTGTAAGTTTTTGAACCTAAAACAGCTGCCAGCCCCAGCATACAAACACATCCATCAGTGTGCTTCTAATTGAATTACAGCTAACGAATCCCCATGTCAAAACTAATAAACTAACTCTCAGTGCTTCTAGGTCAGCGTTCTCACATCAAATGTGTACATGACTGGGAGGGGATCAATAAGTTCTGCTTAGTCCCTGGATTTTCAGAGCTGTATTTTAACCCCTCTCCTACATTTCCAGAAAGACAGAAAAATCGAAATACATCAAGATACAAAGGGTGAGCACCAGAAGGATCACATGATCATGTGAAAATTCTAGTCTCTGTCAAAATGGGTCTTAGGATTCACATTCTCTCAATCAAAGCTGCACAGAGCACATACAAAGACAACTGCTAGAGGCAAGGATTAAATAATGTTCTTGTTTATAATTTGCTGTTCTGCAAATGAGCACACGGAGGAGCAAAGAGAGAAACGTAAACCATGCCTCTCATGCCAACATTTTATTAGGCTGTGTTTGTTTCGTGACCTATGATGATCAGGTCATACAAATGGTTTTTTCTTTTCACTTTATGCAATTACATTTTCTAGATGTCATAAAGACAAACAGAAAACTGCATTTTGCAAATGGAGACCTTCTACTCATCTGCAGAAAACAACAGTTAATTGCACAAAACATTTATAAATAAGTTGCAGAGGTGTCAAATTATCATGATGCCCTGACAGTTTATGAAAACAACAACATTAATGATAATTAACAATTTTCCTTTAAACACCACATTTAGAAGGCATTGGTGCATTTTCCACATTTTAGGTTCAAATGGATAATTTATTCTGTCAATAGGTTACTCCCATTAACACATGCTGCTAAGTGAATCCTGCTGTATTCACTGACTGCACAGGAGAACTGCCCCTCAGGGCCACAAGAAGCACACGCATGGGGATTTTTAGAACAACAAACACTTTGCTGTGCAGCAGAAGATCCAAGATGCTTCATCTGGAACTAAAAGAAAACTTGACAGAGCCTGAGTCTTGGCAGCTCAAAGGCAGGAAGATAAAAGACACAAGTTCAGGCAGACTCTGGCTTTATCTCTCATCAACCCTAGGATCAGCTGATCCAGTCAGGAAGAGATGAGCACATCCAACCATCCACCTCCTTTCTGTTTCACTCCAAAACTCGTAACAGAGATTCCAACCAAACATATGACACTCCGCTGAACAGAGCTCTGTTAGCTTTTTGTTAGAGTAGCCACAGGGAAAATGAACCTGGTATTTTGAGTCTGAGATTTACTCAGACCTGTGCACACTGAGAATGGCTACACAATGCTTCATATTGTCACTCAGCTCCTGCACAGACTTATTAGTATTCCATAGACTGTCTTTTAACAGCAAAAATACTGTCAAGAGGATAACACTAATGCACATCTACACCAAAATGATATCAGGATCCAGAACTTTTAACTTCTGTAATCTTACATGCAGCCCATCAAGCACAGCACTTTGCATTTAATTGCCTTGGCTAACAAACCTGAAAGTTTTCAAGATTATAAATGCACATACACAACCCCCACATGCAACCAAACATGAATAAGTGTATTTTTTTCAGTGTGGACCCCTCTGAAAATATACTGCAACACTTCTTGGCTAGACAAAAAGAATACAGATGACGCAAAACTGTATTTTCACAAACAACTTACTTGGCAAACCATTTATTCACTACCTGGAAAAGGCTGTGCAAATCATGTGATCTGTATTAGTTTGTTAATGTCAAAGCCTGAACCTCAATCAATTTTATAAGGAGTCTGAATAAGAACTAACATACTTCTGCTTTTAGAATCCAATGTCCTTTGACTTGCCAGAGCTGCTAAGATTGGACTCACCTTTTCAAACATTTCAAAGCCAGCAATTGCCTCCTCCCTCCCTGAGTGTATGCACCTGGGACTCAGTGTGATCATGCTTTGCCTTTCAAGGCGTTCTGCAGGTACATCACTCAGGAGTACAGGAAAGTTGTTCAAAAACTGCCTCCATCATGCAAGGGGGGGGGAGAATAAATCCCCGTCTAAAAGTTAACTCACAGCTTCTAAAGGAATGTGTTACAAGCTAAGCACTCATTAAATACTTCAGTGAAGTACCAGGAAAAACTTGCACTTCATCCATGTGATCCATCTGCAGAGTGACTACTGGACCTGAACAACAGGCAGTTACAACACAGGTCCCAGTGCCCATCCATCGCTGGAAGCAACAGACAACCTGCACCCAGCACAAGAATTTATGAATCCCAGCGCACAGGGAGTGCCTGGACCCAGTTCCAGCTCCTCTGTTAAAACCCCCAGGACCACCCCCAGCAGCCCACTATTAAAAACAATCAGAGCAAGAACACATAGGGCTTTTCTCAATGCTTTAGAAACCACCATGGCCCAATTTCTGCCATAAGCCCTTTTGCAGCTCTTTCTCCACAAACTCTTGCATTGGCAGTTACAGATTGTGCAAGTACATCCACACTGCTTTTATATTCCATCCATTGTTCACAACTTCATTTGTATATTGGCCATTGGAATAAAAACTGCTCAAACTGTGCTTTCCTCTACAACTGTAAGGTGCTCAACCCACCAACAAGGGAAGCAGCAACACAGTGTACAAGCTTTGGAGCCATGCTGCAGAATTTCCAGGTGCCTTCAGGCAGTATGCAATGAGAAACATATTCTGAAGGCGTGCTGATGACAAAAAACCCAGAGAGATTTTTCCTATTTTTTCTGCACTACAAAGCAATAAGCCCCAGCACAGCCACAATATATATATTTTTTTTACTAGAAACTCCTTCCATCCCACTCAGAGCAGTCTGTGTGTTTCTACATAGTACAATCTAAAGTTACATTTCTGACCTATTTTTTACCTCTTGAAAAATTAGACAAGCAGCTTCCTAATGCAAATACAGCCACATGCTACTTCTCCCATTGCACCTGCTTTAGCAGCAATGATTTTATAAAAGAGTAACATCTGAGCTACAATTTTAACACTTCATGCATAACTGCGTTAATTTCTATATGTCCAGGTAAAATAACACCCAATCCATCAACTTCACACTACCAACTAGCTATGCTTCCTCCTGCCAAGTCCATCCAGACAAGCACTGCATGCTTCCACCAGCATCTGTTCACACCCTTTTCATACAAGGTGATTTTTTTTTCCTTTCACCACACTTTCTCTCTGTATTCCTGATTACCATGACCAGCTCTCTCATGTCAGAAAATTACTTTGGGTTTTTACTTTTCAAGTCCTTTAGAATCCATCCCACATAGTTTACCATTAAATACTCTGCACTGCCTTTGCACTCCCACCTAAAAGCTGATGTCACCTGCAGACTTTTTCAAATGCCTTCCTTCTGAAGAAAAACACTCTCCCTGTAACCTTCCCCTGCCCTTTTCCCATGGCTTCAGCTGGTGGTGTGGATCCAAGGCCCATGCTGAACACAGTGCAGCTGCATGACCTCGGCTCTGACTTCTGAGGTAGCTGTTACGTTCTAAGAAGCTGCACAGTAAAGTCATGCCAAGATAAGAAAGGTGGAGCTGCAGAGTGGGTAGCATTTTTGAGATACAGACCATCAGCAGCACAAGTACTCAGGAGTTAAAATGCAAACATGAAAAGGTGTAAGTTCAAAAAAAAAAAAAAAAATTTAAAATAGGGAGCCAGAATACAGCAACTCAGCAACTCTGAGCAGCAGAGGCTGACCCTTCCCCTCCTAAGGGATGTCTGCATGGCTGCCTGGTGTGTTAGCTGGGGGAGGCAGCAGATAAATGCTTAGCCCAGCAGGCCATTAAAGCCTCACTGTTCCTTTTGTGCACGCTAGCTAATAACTGTTTAACTTTTTTACACTGTATGTACCCTGCCCACAGTATCTCTTTGCACACAGCAAAAGTACCATAAATGACACAGTGGATCAACCTATTATCACTGGAAAGCCAAACTGTTGTCCTTTCCTCCCCTTGAAATTCCTCTTCTACATTTTTGTCACATTTGCTACTAGAGCTCAAACAGCTGGTGAACTGCAGCCACCACGTATCGCAATGATTCAAATTATCTCATTGCTTTGCATATTCCACCCACCCGCTCCCCCTAATTGGCTCTCACCATACATTCGGATTAGTCTCTGCTGATGAACTTTGTTACAGCGACATAGGCAACAGGGTTTGGC
This sequence comes from Fringilla coelebs, assembly GCF_963513975.1. Classification (NCBI taxonomy): domain Eukaryota; kingdom Metazoa; phylum Chordata; class Aves; order Passeriformes; family Fringillidae; genus Fringilla; species Fringilla coelebs. Next base: position 23,331,646 of record NC_140066.1, on the reverse strand, counting down.
CGAGGCCGCAGCTTGCTCATGCAGCAAGTGCCTCTGCCTTCAGCACAACAAACACTGCAAGCTCCCACTGCTTTTCCACTGTTGCTGTTTCCCTTCGCTTTGCCCGTACAAATGTTCGGAGAAGGGTGAAGTAAACCAGACAACTGGTTTACTTGGTTTACGCTGGCTCGTTTCCTGGGAGTTATCTCGAGCCCAAACCACCGGCAGCCGGGGACGGTGCGGCCCACGAGCACCGAAGGGCTGGACTGCGGCAGGCCCCGAGGCCTCCTCGGGGCCGGCACCCGGGGCACGCACCAGGGCACCGCGGCGTTACCGGCGGGCCACGAGAAGCACCTCCCGCCGCACGGGCTGCGTGCGGCCGCTCCCGCAGCTAACCGGGGTGGCAGCGAGCGGCCCTGGAAGGGGGTGCCGGTACCCAGCGAGGCCCCTCGCGGCGGGGAGCGCAGCCGCCCCGCGGAGTCCCCGGTGCGGCGGAGCCCCCGGTGCCGGAGGGGCAGCGGGGGCGCGCCCGGCCCCGCGGGCGGGGTCCCGTGTCCCCCCCCGCCGCTCCCGCACTCACCTGCGGGCAGCCGCTCCCCGCACACCGCGCAGGCGCCGCGCGTGCGCCCGCCGGTTCCCCGCGCGGCCGCGGCTCCCGCAGGCGGGGCGGGCGGGGGAGGCTCCTCCCCGGGCCGGCTGGAGCTCGGCTCGCCCCACGGGGACTGACACACGCACGTACACACGCACCCCGGTAACAAATGGCCCCGCCGTCTGCGGGGACCCACGGGTCACCCTCGGGACGCGGCCCCGCAGCCCACTCCGCACCGGCGGCGGAAGTAGGAGCGGGACGGCCCGCGGCGGCGCGGAGCGGCTCCGCCCAGAAACCCGCGGCCCCGTGACTGCGCAGCGCTGAGCGGAGCGGAGCTGCCGCTGGCCCGGGCCCGGTCGTCAGTCGCCGCGCGGCAGGTGGGTTCCGGCGGGAGGGGGACCCGGCGTGCGCCCGGGACAGCGCGGAGTTCTCTCGGGCGGCGCTGGGTGCGCAGCGAGCTCCGGGGGCGGCCGGTCCCTGGGAGTCGCTGCCGCGGAACCGGCTCGCCCCGGGGGGAAGGTGCCCGAGGTGTCCGTGGGGCCCTCCTAGAGAGCCGAGGGAGCGAGGTGCCGGGAGTAGGGCGTGGCGGGGCTCCGGGAGGGGACTGAGTGGTGGCTGTGGCTCCGTGCCCCAGCTCGCCCTGTTGCACGCTGTCGCTGACAGGATGAAGCTGCGGCAGGTCTCCGACTTGAGTGACTTCAGCCGAGGCCACTGGCTGCGGGAGTTGCTGTGCCGCGGAGAAGACCCCAGCCACGTCCAGTCCAGCCCCGACGGACAGCATGTCTTGCTCCTGCAGAAGAGCCGGCCGCCCACCCTGCCGCGGGTGGTGGCCTTCCAGCGCCACAGCATCGCTGGAGCCGACCTGGAGAGGAGCTGGCAGCCGCCCCAGCCAGCCCCTGTGGGACTGCTCTTCCTGCAGAGCCCCGTGGTACCGGACTCCTGGGTACTGGCCGTGGTGTGGGAACATGGCCGGACCGAGGTCTGGCACTTCGTGGTGGCCGTGGGCTGGCAGCTGCTGCAGACTCTGGAGCTGTGCCAGGGTGCCCGGGCACGAGTCGTCTCCGTGTGCAGCCAGGGAGCCACCCTGGTGTGGTGTGAGGAGAGGCCGCCGCTGGGTGCTCACTCGGACGTGAGCAAGTGTGCCTTCAGGTTCTGTGTCTGTGCCCGTGCTCTGGAGGTGGGGGAGCAAGGTGTGCGGCTGGGCACTGCGAGGATAGTCCTGCACAACAGCCCCGAGTACCGGGTCCTGGCCTCTCCCCAGCACGTCTTCCTAGTGCCTGCTGCTGCCGGCTTTGCCACCACTTCCAAATTCCTCCTCATCTGGCATCCAGAGAAGGCAGAGTTCACCATCACAGCCCCCTCTGCAGGCTTCATCCTCAGCAAGGTGCTGCGCTCTAGCAGCGAGTCAGACTTCAAGAAGCTCCTGCTGGGTTCTGTGGGCCTTCTCTCAGGTTTTGCGCCTCTGGACATTCACACCTCCACTGTGTCCAACAGTGGGGGTCTGCTGCTGGTGAGCACAAAGGGTTCTGTGAGTATCGTGGAGCCAGATGGAACACAGAGGCATATCTTTGACTTGGAGGGTGGCCCCCTGGCCCAAGGGAGTCCTGTCCAGCTGAAGACTTTTGGCAGCATCCTGGCCTGTGTGCTGGCTGGAGTACTGTACCTTGTCGACAAGAACAGTGGAAGGCTTGTAGAAAAGGAAGTCCTGAGCATGAAAGAGGTGCATTTCCTGGAGTCCCAGGGAGAGGAGGACAGTATCCAGCTCCTCAGTCAGAGTGGCATCTACAGCTTTAGCTTTTCCAAACCTGAGGACAACAGCAGGCCTGAGCCATGCCTGGTGGAGATGGTGTTTGAAGAGGCCTGCAGATATTATCAGAGGAGGAGCCTCAGCAGCTCCAAGCTGACGGTGGAGAAGTTGAAGAAAGGTGGTACGTTCCAGGCTCCTGTGGTCCTCGCTGCCATCCTGCAGCACAGCCTCCACCAGAAGCAGAAGCCAGCCCGAAGCCTACAAGACTCTTACGCCAAGCTGTTGAGCACAATGAGCCTGGAGCTGCAGAGCTATATGAGCCTGGAGCTCCTCAAGACTTGCGTGGTGTGTGCCCCAGAGAGTGAGGTGGAAAGCTACTGCAATGAGCTGGTGGAGCAGGAGGTCAGCCGCATTCTGCAGTCTGACATGGACAAAGACAACCTGGCCTATCTGAACTCCGTCTTTGCCTCCTTCCCCAAGGCTGCCTGGAAGGCCACAAGGAGCTGCCTGCAGCTGCAGCAGAATGGGGATGGCCTCTTGGTGGCCAGGGCCACCCCAGAGGTATGGAAGAAGGTCCTGTGTCAGCCGCAGCTGGAGGAGGTGGGTCAGAATGGGATGGTCCCGCTCTTTGAGCTCATTTGCACCTCCTTCCTGAGGTTCAAACCCAAGTGGTTGCCCAGCTTTGTGGAGCTGACCCAGCAGTATGTTAGCAGCTCTTGGTCATACGGCAGCAAGGAGGGCCCAGAGGGCCGGGTGCCACTGTACAAGAGAGCACTGGGAGTTCTGGCCCGAAAGAACAAACACAGCGAGGCGGATGACGAGATGGAGCTGGAACTGCTGCTCTGCAGCAAGAGGCCTAAGGCCGTGCTGCAAGCTCTGCACCTTCTCATCAGTCTGAAGCAGTGGCAGCGGGTGGTGGAGGTGGCAGAAAAGTTCTCCAAACTCAGCCCCTTACTTAACAAGGAGATATTCATCACACTGCTGGCTGAGTTTGCCCAGCACCGGGAGCTGGACCCTTACCTGGACAGGCTGTGGCCGCTGTGCCCTGCTGAGCTCACCGCCTCAGACATCCTCACTGTCGTCCTGCAGCACCTCCCTCATTCCCAGGACGACCCAGTGCCCTTCTCCAGTGAGGGGAACCAGCTGACTGTGGGCTTGCTTAAGCCACTGCTGCAAAGGGTTGTGCAGCGTCCCAGTGTCCAGGACGAGATGTACTCAGATGCCCTGCAGAACAGCACCTTCCCCCCTCCCACCCCACCCCGAGAGCACAAAATCCCCTCAAAAGCTGTGGCTGATGTTCCTCAGCCATCTATGGCAAGGACTTGCTCACCCTCAGCATTGCTACAGGATGACAACATGTGAAGGGGGGAAGGACAATGTCATCCCAAGCCTTGGGTGCACAAGGAAGGGAAATCCTACCTGTATTGGCAGTACAGAAGCCTGCTCCTTTCTGAAGCATCCCTGCAGCATCTCAAAGAGCCTGTTGGGTGGCTGAAGTTAGGGGATCTCTGAGCCAGGGCAGGCTTTCTGGTTATTCCTAGCAAGTGCAATTGTGTGTGTGCCAGTGGAGGAGCAAATGCCAGGTGCATTTGCAGATGAAAACGCTGGCTGCACTACAAAACTACAGAACTGCTCCCTGCCCAAAGCACTTTGTTTTCGGTTTGTTTGGCTCCTTTCTAGCTCCACTTCTACTTCCCTGATCCTGTGGTACTGGTGGTGGAGTGGTAGGCAGTACACAGTCTTTTCCCCCCATTGAACCCCTCAGTGAACTGGGTGGTACCTCCAAGCTCTGCCTGTGAGAAACGGGGCATGTTTCCTGCAGCTGGGTCACTGAGTCCTGCTGCTTTGGGCTCAGTCAGATGCTAAATGCCCATGTGGCACAGCTCCATGGCACTGGGGATCCCAGCGCACATGCTGGCAGTTGCAGCACTCCACACAGTGTCTCGCCACAGCTCCTCTGGGATCAGTCCTGTAGCTGTGACTGATTGCAGCTACTTAGCTGAAAAGAGCAGCCTAATTCCCTTATCTCTCTGTCCCAGACAGTACCCAAACTCTCTGCTGAAGCTTGCAGCAGGCCATGAGAGCTTGGGACTGGCCCTGCCTTTCCCTTTCCTTTGTGGAAGCTTAGATTATGCTGCAGGACACCCGAGCCCTCTGTTCCTATCTCCTCTACCTTTGCCCTTTGCATACAAAGGGGCTTTGTCAGGGTTGTCTGGCTCATATTGTGCCTCTGTTTGCAAAATCAGTGTAACTTGAGAGCAGTTTGTGCAGGAAGATCCAGGTTCCAGCCCCTCTCAGGTGCCCAGTGCCTGGCCCCCTCCACAAGGAGGGAGACCCTGGCTGTGGCTTCGCCCCTGCATTCTGGGCTCTGGTGTAAAGGAGCTGTCTGGTGCCTTGTTGGGCTGCAGGAGATTCACCTGCATTAATCCTCTTGAGAGTGGTCTTAAGTGTGGAAGACAGACTCCTTTTAAAAATAAAGGTTCCTAAAGCACTGCTGAGTGGTGGTGGATGTTATGAGGGTACACACCCTCAGGAGGGGGGCAATCTTGTTTTGCCTCTGGTGAAAAGTGGTCAGGCTCATCTCTCTGGTGCTGCCCAGCATGGCTCACAACTGGTAGAGCTGGGCTCAGAGAGCATGCCCAGACAGCTCATTCCCTCTGTGGTACTCAGCTGCTTACCACTATGAAGCCATGGAGGCAGAGTCTGCACAGGCAGGCTGGAGCTATGTGCCACAGGGAAGGGCCATCCAGGCCATGCATGGCTGTGGCTGGGCCCAACAGAGAGTTGAGGAAGGGAGGATTTTTTTCTCAAGAGCTGCAAATTCTCTATTTTTTAGGAAAGCTAGCAACAGAGAGCACCTGGCTGGCCCAGCAAAATCCTGCTGCCAGGCACAGTGTCAGAGCTGCCGTTGGAGAGATTATTGTTGTTTGTGAAACCATTGTAAAGATGTGGCAGGGTCTGCCCCAGAGAAAGGCTTGGCATTGGAAAGTCCCTGTGGTGGAAAAAGGCCGGGCAAAGAGGAAGAGGAACTGCTGCAATGGTTCCCTAGAGACTGGCTGGTTATTGATGAGACCTTCCTTGGGGGGGGTCCTTGTGCTGTGGCCATGGGGCACTGTGAGTTTCCCTCTCACTCTGGCAGCTGCCACACGTGAGTGGAGGGAGCAGGGCCTGAAAGGAGAGCTGGTGGCATCCACTATGAGCATTCTGTAATGAGCTGTCCTGCCTCCTCTCCAGGCAGCTGGTGGTCTTGCCTGATTCTGGTCTCACCCACCTCCCAGGGCTGTTTGGGAGGAGGATGGTGGATGGACCCCAGCACCTCTTAGAGCCATGGCTCCAGAGATTGGAACACCGCCCTGGAGCTGCACTGAATGGAGAGCTGCTGACAGCAAGCCCCACACCTTGGCAAAGGCTGTGCAGTCATTTGGGAGGGTTATCTTCATTGCCAGGGCTTGGTTTGGGTGCAGGTAGCCACAGTGACACAGTGAATGAGGGTGAAGCTCCCTGCCTTGCAGCACTGGCTCTGCAGAAAACAGAGAGCAGGGAAGAAGCACAAAGCCAGCAAGTGGACGCTGAAGCCAGCAGCAGTCCTGTGTGAGACACAGCATCCCCGAGGCACAGCAAGGGAAGAGGAAGCGGGAACATGACGCAGTAGGGACAGCCTGAGGCCTGGGGGCAGAAGCCTCCGTGTATGGGCCCCAGATAAAAAGGAAATAGAATTCTGGAGGCTGAGGGTCCAGGGCAGAAAACTGAACTGAATGCTTTCCAAGGGATTGCTGGATATCTCACGCCAAGAAGCAGGAAGGGTGAGCATCCTTGGGGGAAGCAGGTGCCAAAGCAATCTGAAGGACAGATTGAGCTGATTTATGGGCAAGCACAGGGCTCTCTCTGCAGTCATGCTCTGCTGGGGAGAGACAGCAGGAGGTAAGGCTGGTGCAGCCTCAGATAAAGCCCAAAGGAAAAAGTAGCAATTGGATCTGAAGGCAAGTGGAAAAAGCAGTAAGAGATGCACGTAGTGGAGGGGGAGCTGGCCTGGCCGTCTCACTCTGCTCCAGAGAAACTCGGACTTTGCAACAAAGGAAATGAGTCAAGCTGCTCACGTATATCCCCCATGCCTGACACAGCTTTCGGATGGGCCCTGTGCTTGCACCAAGGAGGAGCACAAAGCAATAGCTGAACTCAGCCCAAGGCTCTAGACTAAGTCACCCTTGATTTATTTGTGCATGCAGCTTTTTCTGTGCAGAGCACATTGTGCGCAGGGGTGAGCACAGAAAGTACCCATGGCACCATATCTTGCAGAGAGAAGGAGGTGTAGGCTGCAAGCACCCCATAAACTCACTGGAAATCCACAGATTATACGTGCTAGGGTTGCCAGAGGGAAGTGGTTTTTTGCTGGGGACAGCTTGGGGTGGCACTTCATAGACAGGAGGCTTTTTGTGTGGCTTGTCCCAGGGAGGGATCTGGCACTCACCCAGTCAGAGGTGCAAAGGGCTGCCCAGTGAGGAGAACATCACCCAGTCTTGGTGACACTGAGCAGTGATCCTGTATCAACCCATAGGCTGGCTGTGGGCAGAGCACACTTGGGAACACCAGAAAGAGCCCTGTGGTCCCAGGCACAGCTTCAGCTTGTGCCAGCAGTGGGGAACCCTCCAGCCCCTGGCCCTGCTTACTTCTATCACTGCTAGACCTGTGGAGCACAGTCACATCCCACAGTGCACACAAACACACCATTTATTGTTTGACACCAAAAAATTACAGCCTTGCAAAGAGGCAGGTTCCCTGCAAAAATAAATAGTCACATTTTTCAAGTGAGGGGGTCTGTCCATTTCCTTCTCCATCTGAGGGTGATGGGAGCTAATGCCTTGTGGAAGGCCTGGGGATTTTGTAGGCATTGAATGTTGGTGGCCTGCAAAATCAAGGTCACATATGTCACCCCCAGCCACAGAGGGGGGTAAGGGACACCTCAGGATGCACTGGGATGGTCAGATATCATCCCACTCCTATCACCTAGCCCTGCAGGAAATACGGTATGGAGATACCTTCCCCAAACCCACCAGCTTGGGAGACTGGGACCAGCAGCACCTCCAGAGTTGGGAGTGTGAGAATATGATAGGGGACACTACAACTGCATGCACTACAAAGGTCCCACCTTCACAGCCATCCCTTGGTACCAGCACACTCCTTGGTCTGCACTCACCCTGGTCCCCATCCCCCTCCCTCTGTCCCCTAACTCTCCTGTACATACAGGGGCTGCCGCCCACCCCACAAAGTGACCTGGCAGTGTAAGTTGCTTACATCTCGAAGTATTCATTCCTAGAGGAGAGAAAAAAGAGGGGAGAGTGTTAGTGGGGCAAGAAGATGCCTTGTGGGACAGTACAACATCTCGGCAGGAAAAGCAGGCCTGGCCTAGGGCTGCTCCCAAGGAAAAAGCCGTGGAGGCAGGCATCTTGTGGCAGTTTTGCGCTGCCCTTGGGATGCCTTTCGCAGCTGCAGTGTGCCTGGAGCTGGGGGCTTTGTGCTTTCCGAGATGCTAACCCTAGGCGTAACCCTAACCCTAGGCAGGAAAAGCAGGCCTGGCCTAGGGCTGCTCCCAAGGAAAAAGCCGTGGAGGCAGGCATCTTGTGGCAGTTTTGCGCTCCCCTTGGGATGCCTTTCGCAGCTGCAGTGTGCCTGGAGCTGGGGGCTTTGTGGTTTCTGAGATGCTAACCCTAGGCGTAACCCTAACCCTAACCCTAACCCTAACCCTAGGCAGGAAAAGCAGGCCTGGCCTAGGGCTGCTCCCAAGGAAAAAGCCGTGGAGGCAGGCATCTTGTGGCAGTTTTGCACTCCCCTTGGGATGCCTTTCGCAGCTGCAGTGTGCCTGGAGCTGGGGGCTTTGTGCTTTCCGAGATGCTAACCCTAGGCGTAACCCTAACCCTAACCCTAGGCAGGAAAAGCAGGCCTGGCCTAGGGCTGCTCCCAAGGAAAAAGCCGTGGAGGCAGGCATCTTGTGGCAGTTTTGCGCTCCCCTTGGGATGCCTTTCGCAGCTGCAGTGTGCCTGGAGCTGGGGGCTTTGTGCTTTCCGAGATGCTAACCCTAGGCGTAACCCTAACCCTAACCCTAACCCTAACCCTAACCCTAGGCAGGAAAAGCAGGCCTGGCCTAGGGCTGCTCCCAAGGAAAAAGCCGTGGAGGCAGGCATCTTGTGGCAGTTTTGCGCTCCCCTTGGGATGCCTTTCGCAGCTGCAGTGTGCCTGGAGCTGGGGGCTTTGTGCTTTCCGAGATGCTAACCCTAGGCGTAACCCTAACCCTAACCCTAACCCTAACCCTAGGCAGGAAAAGCAGGCCTGGCCTAGGGCTGCTCCCAAGGAAAAAGCCGTGGAGGCAGGCATCTTGTGGCAGTTTTGCGCTCCCCTTGGGATGCCTTTCGCAGCTGCAGTGTGCCTGGAGCTGGGGGCTTTGTGCTTTCCGAGATGCTAACCCTAGGCGTAACCCTAACACTAACCCTAGGCAGGAAAAGCAGGCCTGGCCTAGGGCTGCTCCCAAGGAAAAAGCCGTGGAGGCAGGCATCTTGTGGCAGTTTTGCGCTCCCCTTGGGATGCCTTTCGCAGCTGCAGTGTGCCTGGAGCTGGGGGCTTTGTGCTTTCCGAGATGCTAACCCTAGGCGTAACCCTAACCCTAACCCTAACCCTAACCCTAACCCTAGGCAGGAAAAGCAGGCCTGGCCTAGGGCTGCTCCCAAGGAAAAAGCCGTGGAGGCAGGCATCTTGTGGCAGTTTTGCGCTCCCCTTGGGATGCCTTTCGCAGCTGCAGTGTGCCTGGAGCTGGGGGCTTTGTGCTTTCCGAGATGCTAACCCTAGGCGTAACCCTAACCCTAACCCTAACCCTAACCCTAGGCAGGAAAAGCAGGCCTGGCCTAGGGCTGCTCCCAAGGAAAAAGCCGTGGAGGCAGGCATCTTGTGGCAGTTTTGCGCTCCCCTTGGGATGCCTTTCGCAGCAGCAGTGTGCTGGAGCTGGGGCTTTGTGCTTTCCGAGATGCTAACCCTAGGCGTAACCTAACCCTAACCCTAACCCTAGGCAGGAAAAGCAGGCCTGGCCTAGGGCTGCTCCCAAGGAAAAAGCCGTGGAGGCAGGCATCTTGTGGCAGTTTTGCGCTCCCCTTGGGATGCCTTTCGCAGCTGCAGTGTGCCTGGAGCTGGGGGCTTTGTGCTTTCCGAGATGCTAACCCTAGGCGTAACCCTAACCCTAACCCTAACCCTAACCCTAACCCTAACCCTAGGCAGGAAAAGCAGGCCTGGCCTAGGGCTGCTCCCAAGGAAAAAGCCGTGGAGGCAGGCATCTTGTGGCAGTTTTGCGCTCCCCTTGGGATGCCTTTCGCAGCTGCAGTGTGCCTGGAGCTGGGGGCTTTGTGCTTTCCGAGATGCTAACCCTAGGCGTAACCCTAACCCTAACCCTAACCCTAACCCTAGGCAGGAAAAGCAGGCCTGGCCTAGGGCTGCTCCCAAGGAAAAAGCCGTGGAGGCAGGCATCTTGTGGCAGTTTTGCGCTCCCCTTGGGATGCCTTTCGCAGCTGCAGTGTGCCTGGAGCTGGGGGCTTTGTGCTTTCCGAGATGCTAACCCTAGGCGTAACCCTACCCTAACCCTAACCCTAACCCTACCCTAACCCTACCTAGGCAGGAAAAGCAGGCCTGGCCTAGGGCTGCTCCCAAGGAAAAAGCCGTGGAGGCAGGCATCTTGTGGCAGTTTTGCGCTCCCCTTGGGATGCCTTTCGCAGCTGCAGTGTGCCTGGAGCTGGGGGCTTTGTGCTTTCCGAGATGCTAACCCTAGGCGTAACCCTAACCCTAACCCTACCACCCTAACCCTAGGCAGGAAAAGCAGGCCTGGCCTAGGGCTGCTCCCAAGGAAAAAGCCGTGGAGGCAGGCATCTTGTGGCAGTTTTGCGCTCCCCTTGGGATGCCTTTCGCAGCTGCAGTGTGCCTGGAGCTGGGGGCTTTGTGCTTTCGAGATGCTAACCCTAGGCGTAACCCTAACCCTAACCCTAACCTAACCCTAACCCTAGGCAGGAAAAGCAGGCCTGGCCTAGGGCTGCTCCCAAGGAAAAAGCCGTGGAGGCAGGCATCTTGTGGCAGTTTTGCGCTCCCCTTGGGATGCCTTTCGCAGCTGCAGTGTGCCTGGAGCTGGGGGCTTTGTGCTTTCCGAGATGCTAACCCTAGGCGTAACCCTAACCCTACCCTAACCACCTAACCCTAACCCTAGGCAGGAAAAGCAGGCCTGGCCTAGGGCTGCTCCCAAGGAAAAAGCCGTGGAGGCAGGCATCTTGTGGCAGTTTTGCGCTCCCCTTGGGATGCCTTTCGCAGCTGCAGTGTGCCTGGAGCTGGGGGCTTTGTGCTTTCGAGATGCTAACCCTAGGCGTAACCCCTAACCCTAACCCTAACCCTAACCCTAGGCAGGAAAAGCAGGCCTGGCCTAGGGCTGCTCCCAATGGAAAAAGCCGTGGAGGCAGGCATCTTGTGGCAGTTTTGCGCTCCCCTTGGATGCCTTTCGCAGCTGCAGTGTGCCTGGAGCTGGGGGCTTTGTGCTTTCCGAGATGCTAACCCTAGCTACCTAACCCTAACCCTAACCCTAACCCTAACCCTAACCCTAGGCAGGAAAAGCAGGCCTGGCCTAGGGCTGCTCCCAAGGAAAAAGCCGTGGAGGCAGGCATCTTGTGGCAGTTTTGCGCTCCCCTTGGGATGCCTTTCGCAGCTGCAGTGTGCCTGGAGCTGGGGCTTTGTGCTTCCGAGATGCTAACCCTAGGCGTAACCCTAACCCTAACCCTAACCCCCTAGGCAGGAAAAGCAGGCCTGGCCTAGGGCTGCTCCCAAGGAAAAAGCCGTGGAGGCAGGCATCTTGTGGCAGTTTTGCGCTCCCCTTGGGATGCCTTTCGCAGCTGCAGTGTGCCTGGAGCTGGGGGCTTTGTGCTTTCGAGATGCTAACCCTAGGCGTAACCCTAACCCTAACCCTACTACCCTAGGCAGGAAAAGCAGGCCTGGCCTAGGGCTGCTCCCAAGGAAAAAGCCGTGGAGGCAGGCATCTTGTGGCAGTTTTGCGCTCCCCTTGGGATGCCTTTCGCAGCTGCAGTGTGCCTGGAGCTGGGGGCTTTGTGCTTTCCGAGATGCTAACCCTAGGCGTAACCCTAACCCTAACCCTAACCTACCCTAGGCAGGAAAAGCAGGCCTGGCCTAGGGCTGCTCCCAAGGAAAAAGCCGTGGAGGCAGGCATCTTGTGGCAGTTTTGCGCTCCCCTTGGGATGCCTTTCGCAGCTGCAGTGTGCCTGGAGCTGGGGGCTTTGTGCTTTCCGAGATGCTAACCCTAGGCGTAACCCTAACCCCTAACCCTAACCCTAGGCAGGAAAAGCAGGCCTGGCCTAGGGCTGCTCCCAAGGAAAAAGCGTGGAGGCAGGCATCTTGTGGCAGTTTTGCGCTCCCCTTGGGATGCCTTTCGCAGCTGCAGTGTGCCTGGAGCTGGGGGCTTTGTGCTTTCCGAGATGCTAACCCTAGGCGTAACCCTAACCCTAACCCTACCTACCCTAGGCAGGAAAAGCAGGCCTGGCCTAGGGCTGCTCCCAAGGAAAAAGCGTGGAGGCAGGCATCTTGTGGCAGTTTTGCGCTCCCTTGGATGCCTTTCGCCAGCTGCAGTGTGCCTGGAGCTGGGGGCTTTGTGCTTTCCGAGATGCTAACCTAGGCGTAACCCTAACCCTAACCCTAAACCCTAGGCAGGAAAAGCAGGCCTGGCCTAGGGCTGCTCCCAAGGAAAAAGCCGTGGAGGCAGGCATCTTGTGGCAGTTTTGCGCTCCCTTGGGATGCCTTTCGCAGCTGCAGTGTGCCTGGAGCTGGGGGCTTTGTGCTTTCCGAGATGCTAACCCTAGGCGTAACCCTAACCCTAACCCTAACCCTAACCCTAGGCAGGAAAAGCAGGCCTGGCCTAGGGCTGCTCCCAAGGAAAAAGCCGTGGAGGCAGGCATCTTGTGGCAGTTTTGCGCTCCCCTTGGGATGCCTTTCGCAGCTGCAGTGTGCCTGGAGCTGGGGGCTTTGTGCTTTCCGAGATGCTAACCCTAGGCGTAACCCTAACCCTAACCCTAACCCTAACCCTAGGCAGGAAAAGCAGGCCTGGCCTAGGGCTGCTCCCAAGGAAAAAGCCGTGGAGGCAGGCATCTTGTGGCAGTTTTGCGCTCCCCTTGGGATGCCTTTCGCAGCTGCAGTGTGCCTGGAGCTGGGGGCTTTGTGCTTTCCGAGATGCTAACCCTAGGCGTAACCCTAACCCTAACCCTAACCCTAGGGCAGGAAAAGCAGGCCTGGCCTAGGGCTGCTCCCAAGGAAAAAGCCGTGGAGGCAGGCATCTTGTGGCAGTTTTGCGCTCCCCTTGGGATGCCTTTCGCAGCTGCAGTGTGCCTGGAGCTGGGGGCTTTGTGCTTTCGAGATGCTAACCCTAGGCGTAACCCTACCTAACCCTAACCCTAACCCTACCTGGCAGGAAAAGCAGGCCTGGCCTAGGGCTGCTCCCAAGGAAAAAGCCATGGAGGCAGGCATCTTGTGGCAGTTTTGCGCTCCCCTTGGGATGCCTTTCGCAGCTGCAGTGTGCCTGGAGCTGGGGGCTTTGTGCTTTCCGAGATGCTAACCCTAGGCGTAACCCTAACCCTAACCCTAACCCTAACCCCCTAGGCAGGAAAAGCAGGCCTGGCCTAGGGCTGCTCCCAAGGAAAAAGCCGTGGAGGCAGGCATCTTGTGGGCAGTTTTGCGCTCCCCTTGGGATGCCTTTCGCAGCTGCAGTGTGCCTGGAGCTGGGGGCTTTGTGCTTTCCGAGATGCTAACCCTAGGCGTAACCCTAACCCTAACCCTAACCCTAACCCTAGGCAGGAAAAGCAGGCCTGGCCTAGGGCTGCTCCCAAGGAAAAAGCCGTGGAGGCAGGCATCTTGTGGCAGTTTTGCGCTCCCCTTGGGATGCCTTTCGCAGCTGCAGTGTGCCTGGAGCTGGGGGCTTTGTGCTTTCCGAGATGCTAACCCTAGGCGTAACCCTAACCCTAACCCTAACCCTAACCCTAACCCTAGGCAGGAAAAGCAGGCCTGGCCTAGGGCTGCTCCCAAGGAAAAAGCCGTGGAGGCAGGCATCTTGTGGCAGTTTTGCGCTCCCCTTGGGATGCCTTTCGCAGCTGCAGTGTGCCTGGAGCTGGGGGCTTTGTGCTTTCCGAGATGCTAACCCTAGGCGTAACCCTAACCCTAACCCTACCCTAACCCTAGGCAGGAAAAGCAGGCCTGGCCTAGGGCTGCTCCAAGGAAAAAGCCGTGGAGGCAGGCATCTTGTGGCAGTTTTGCGCTCCCCTTGGGATGCCTTTCGCAGCTGCAGTGTGCCTGAGCTGGGGGCTTTGTGCTTTCCGAGATGCTAACCCTAGGCGTAACCCTAACCCTAACCCTAACCCTAACCCTAGGCAGGAAAAGCAGGCCTGGCCTAGGGCTGCTCCCAAGGAAAAAGCCGTGGAGGCAGGCATCTTGTGGCAGTTTTGCGCTCCCCTTGGGATGCCTTTCGCAGCTGCAGTGTGCCTGGAGCTGGGGGCTTTGTGCTTTCCGAGATGCTAACCCTAGCGTAACCCTAACCCTAACCCTAACCCTAACCCTAGGCAGGAAAAGCAGGCCTGGCCTAGGGCTGCTCCCAAGGAAAAAGCCGTGGAGGCAGGCATCTTGTGGCAGTTTTGCGCTCCCCTTGGGATGCCTTTCGCAGCTGCAGTGTGCCTGGAGCTGGGGCTTTGTGCTTTCCGAGATGCTAACCCTAGGCGTAACCCTAACCCTAACCCTAACCCTAGGCAGGAAAAGCAGGCCTGGCCTAGGGCTGCTCCCAAGGAAAAAGCCGTGGAGGCAGGCATCTTGTGGCAGTTTTGCGCTCCCCTTGGGATGCCTTTCGCAGCTTGCAGTGTGCCTGGAGCTGGGGGCTTTGTGCTTTCCGAGATGCTAACCCTAGGCGTAACCCTAACCCTAACCCTAACCTAACCCTAGGCAGGAAAAGCAGGCCTGGCCTAGGGCTGCTCCCAAGGAAAAAGCCGTGGAGGCAGGCATCTTGTGGCAGTTTTGCGCTCCCCTTGGGATGCCTTTCGCAGCTGCAGTGTGCCTGGAGCTGGGGGCTTTGTGCTTTCCGAGATGCTAACCCTAGGCGTAACCCTAACCACCTAACCCTAACCCTAGGCAGGAAAAGCAGGCCTGGCCTAGGGCTGCTCCCAAGGAAAAAGCCGTGGAGGCAGGCATCTTGTGGCAGTTTTGCGCTCCCCTTGGGATGCCTTTCGCAGCTGCAGTGTGCCTGGAGCTGGGGGCTTTGTGCTTTCCGAGATGCTAACCCTAGGCGTAACCCTAACCCTAACCCTAACCCTAGGCAGGAAAAGCAGGCCTGGCCTAGGGCTGCTCCCAAGGAAAAAGCCGTGGAGGCAGGCATCTTGTGGCAGTTTTGCGCTCCCCTTGGGATGCCTTTCGCAGCTGCAGTGTGCCTGGAGCTGGGGGCTTTGTGCTTTCCGAGATGCTAACCCTAGGCGTAACCCTAACCCTAACCCTAACCCTAACCCTAGGCAGGAAAAGCAGGCCTGGCCTAGGGCTGCTCCAAGGAAAAAGCCGTGGAGGCAGGCATCTTGTGGCAGTTTTGCGCTCCCTTGGGATGCCTTTCGCAGCTGCAGTGTGCCTGGAGCTGGGGGCTTTGTGCTTTCCGAGATGCTAACCCTAGGCGTAACCCTAACCCTAACCCTACCCTAACCCTAGGCAGGAAAAGCAGGCCTGGCCTAGGGCTGCTCCCAAGGAAAAAAGCCGTGGAGGCAGGCATCTTGTGGCAGTTTTGCGCTCCCCTTGGGATGCCTTTCGCAGCTGCAGTGTGCCTGGAGGCTGGGGGCTTTGTGCTTTCCGAGATGCTAACCCTAGGCGTAACCCTAACCCTAACCCTAACCCTAACCCTAACCCTAGGCAGGAAAAGCAGGCCTGGCCTAGGGCTGCTCCCAAGGAAAAAGCCATGGAGGCAGGCATCTTGTGGCAGTTTTGCGCTCCCCTTGGGATGCCTTTTCGCAGCTGCAGTGTGCCTGGAGCTGGGGGCTTTGTGCTTTCCGAGATGCTAACCCTAGGCGTAACCCTACCTACCCTAACCCTAACCCTAACCCTAGGCAGGAAAAGCAGGCCTGGCCTAGGGCTGCTCCCAAGGAAAAAGCCATGGAGGCAGGCATCTTGTGGCAGTTTTGCGCTCCCCTTGGGATGCCTTTCGCAGCTGCAGTGTGCCTGGAGCTGGGGGCTTTGTGCTTTCCGAGATGCTAACCCTAGGCGTAACCCTAACCCTAACCCTAACCCTAACCCTAGGCAGGAAAAGCAGGCCTGGCCTAGGGCTGCTCCCAAGGAAAAAGCCGTGGAGGCAGGCATCTTGTGGCAGTTTTGCGCTCCCCTTGGGATGCCTTTCGCAGCTGCAGTGTGCCTGGAGCTGGGGGCTTTGTGCTTTCCGAGATGCTAACCCTAGGCGTAACCCTAACCCTAACCCTAACCCTAACCCTAACCCTAGGCAGGAAAAGCAGGCCTGGCCTAGGGCTGCTCCCAAAGGAAAAAGCCGTGGAGGCAGGCATCTTGTGGCAGTTTTGCGCTCCCCTTGGGATGCCTTTCGCAGCTGCAGTGTGCCTGGAGCTGGGGGCTTTGTGTTGCTTTCCGAGATGCTAACCCTAGGCGTAACCCTAACCCTAACCCTAACCCTAACCCTAGGCAGGAAAAGCAGGCCTGGCCTAGGGCTGCTCCCAAGGAAAAAGCCGTGGAGGCAGGCATCTTGTGGCAGTTTTTGCGCTCCCCTTGGGATGCCTTTCGCAGCTGCAGTGTGCCTGGAGCTGGGGGGCTTTGTGCTTTCCGAGATGCTAACCCTAGGCGTAACCTAACCCTAACCCTAACCCTAACCCTAACCCTAGGCAGGAAAAGCAGGCCTGGCCTAGGGCTGCTCCCAAGGAAAAAGCCGTGGAGGCAGGCATCTTGTGGCAGTTTTGCGCTCCCCTTGGGATGCCTTTCGCAGCTGCAGTGTGCCTGGAGCTGGGGGCTTTGTGCTTTCCGAGATGCTAACCCTAGGCGTAACCCCCTAACCCTAACCCTAGGCAGGAAAAGCAGGCCTGGCCTAGGGCTGCTCCCAAGGAAAAAGCCGTGGAGGCAGGCATCTTGTGGCAGTTTTGCGCTCCCCTTGGGATGCCTTTCGCAGCTGCAGTGTGCCTGGAGCTGGGGGCTTTGTGCTTTCCGAGATGCTAACCCTAGGCGTAACCCTAACCCTAACCCTAACCCTAACCCTAACCCTAGGCAGGAAAAGCAGGCCTGGCCTAGGGCTGCTCCCAAGGAAAAAGCCGTGGAGGGCAGGCATCTTGTGGCAGTTTTGCGCTCCCCTTGGGATGCCTTTCGCAGCTGCAGTGTGCCTGGAGCTGGGGCTTTGTGCTTTCCGAGATGCTAACCCTAGGCGTAACCCTAACCCTAACCCTAACCTAACCCTAGGCAGAAAAGCAGCCTGGCCTAGGGCTGCTCCCAAGGAAAAAGCCGTGGAGGCAGGCATCTTGTGGCAGTTTTGCGCTCCCCTTGGGATGCCTTTCGCAGCTGCAGTGTGCCTGGAGCTGGGGGCTTTGTGCTTTCCGAGATGCTAACCCTAGGCGTAACCCTAACCCTAACCCTAACCCTAGGCAGGAAAAGCAGGCCTGGCCTAGGGCTGCTCCCAAGGAAAAAGCCGTGGAGGCAGGCATCTTGTGGCAGTTTTGCGCTCCCCTTGGATGCCTTTCGCAGCTGCAGTGTGCCTGGAGCTGGGGGCTTTGTGCTTTCCGAGATGCTAACCCTAGGCGTAACCTACCCTACCTACCTACCCTAACCCTAGGCAGGAAAAGCAGGCCTGGCCTAGGGCTGCTCCAAGGAAAAAGCCGTGGAGGCAGGCATCTTGTGGCAGTTTTGCGCTCCCCTTTTGATGCCTTTCGCAGCTGCAGTGTGCCTGGAGCTGGGGGCTTTGTGCTTTCCGAGATGCTAACCCTAGGCGTAACCCTAACCCTAACCCTAACCCTAGGCAGAAAAGCAGGCCTGGCCTAGGGCTGCTCCCAAGGAAAAAGCCGTGGAGGCAGGCATCTTGTGGCAGTTTTGCGCTCCCCTTGGGATGCCTTTCGCAGCTGCAGTGTGCCTGGAGCTGGGGGCTTTGTGCTTTCCGAGATGCTAACCCTAGGCGTAACCCTAACCCTAACCCTACCCTAACCCTAACCCTAGGCAGGAAAAGCAGGCCTGGCCTAGGGCTGCTCCCAAGGAAAAAGCCGTGGAGGCAGGCATCTTGTGGCAGTTTTGCGCTCCCCTTGGGATGCCTTTCGCAGCTGCAGTGTGCCTGGAGCTGGGGGCTTTGTGCTTTCCGAGATGCTAACCCTAGGCGTAACCCTAACCCTAACCCTAACCCTAACCCTAGGCAGGAAAAGCAGGCCTGGCCTAGGGCTGCTCCCAAGGAAAAAGCCGTGGAGGCAGGCATCTTGTGGCAGTTTTGCGCTCCCCTTGGGATGCCTTTCGCAGCTGCAGTGTGCCTGGAGCTGGGGCTTTGTGCTTTCCGAGATGCTAACCCTAGGCGTAACCCTAACCCTAACCCCTAACCCTAGGCAGGAAAAGCAGGCCTGGCCTAGGGCTGCTCCCAAGGAAAAAGCCGTGGAGGCAGGCATCTTGTGGCAGTTTTGCGCTCCCCTTGGGATGCCTTTCGCAGCTGCAGTGTGCCTGGAGCTGGGGGCTTTGTGCTTTCCGAGATGCTAACCCCTAGGCGTAACCCTAACCCTAACCCTAACCCTAAACCCTAGGCAGGAAAAGCAGGCCTGGCCTAGGGCTGCTCCCAAGGAAAAAGCCGTGGAGGCAGGCATCTTGTGGCAGTTTTGCGCTCCCCTTGGGATGCCTTTCGCAGCTGCAGTGTGCCTGGAGCTGGGGGCTTTGTGCTTTCCGAGATGCTAACCCTAGGCGTAACCCTAACCTACCCTAACCCTAACCCTAGGCAGGAAAAGCAGGCCTGGCCTAGGGCTGCTCCCAAGGAAAAAGCCGTGGAGGCAGGCATCTTGTGGCAGTTTTGCGCTCCCCTTGGGATGCCTTTCGCAGCTGCAGTGTGCCTGGAGCTGGGGGCTTTGTGCTTTCCGAGATGCTAACCCTAGGCGTAACCCTAACCCTAACCCTAACCCTAGGCAGGAAAAGCAGGCCTGGCCTAGGGCTGCTCCCAAGGAAAAAGCCGTGGAGGCAGGCATCTTGTGGCAGTTTTGCGCTCCCCTTGGGATGCCTTTCGCAGCTGCAGTGTGCCTGGAGCTGGGGGCTTTGTGCTTTCCGAGATGCTAACCCTAGGCGTAACCCTAACCCTAACCCTAACCCTACCCTAGGCAGGAAAAGCAGGCCTGGCCTAGGGCTGCTCCCAAGGAAAAAGCCGTGGAGGCAGGCATCTTGTGGCAGTTTTGCGCTCCCCTTGGGATGCCTTTCGCAGCTGCAGTGTGCCTGGAGCTGGGGCTTTGTGCTTTCCGAGATGCTAACCCTAGGCGTAACCCCTAACCCTAACCCCTAGGCAGGAAAAGCAGGCCTGGCCTAGGGCTGCTCCCAAGGAAAAAGCCGTGGAGGCAGGCATCTTGTGGCAGTTTTGCGCTCCCCTTGGGATGCCTTTCGCAGCTGCAGTGTGCCTGGAGCTGGGGGCTTTGTGCTTTCCGAGATGCTAACCCTAGGCGTAACCCTAACCCTAACCCTAACCCTAACCCTAGGCAGGAAAAGCAGGCCTGGCCTAGGGCTGCTCCCAAGGAAAAAGCCATGGAGGCAGGCATCTTGTGGCAGTTTTGCGCTCACCCTTGGGATGCCTTTTGCAGCTGCAGTGTTCCTGAGCTGGGGGCTTTGTGCTTTCCGAGATGCTAACCCTAGGCGTAACCCTAACCCTAACCCTAACCCTAGGCAGGAAAAGCAGGCCTGGCCTAGGGCTGCTCCCAAGGAAAAAGCCGTGGAGGCAGGCATCTTGTGGCAGTTTTGCGCTCCCCTTGGGATGCCTTTCGCAGCTGCAGTGTGCCTGGAGCTGGGGGCTTTGTGCTTTCCGAGATGCCTAACCCTAGGCGTAACCCTAACCCTAACCCTAACCCTAACCCTAGGCAGGAAAAGCAGGCCTGGCCTAGGGCTGCTCCCAAGGAAAAAGCCGTGGAGGCAGGCATCTTGTGGCAGTTTTGCGCTCCCCTTGGGATGCCTTTCGCAGCTGCAGTGTGCCTGGAGCTGGGGCTTTGTGCTTTCCGAGATGCTAACCCTAGGCGTAACCCTAACCCTAACCCTAACCCTAACCCTAGGCAGGAAAAGCAGGCCTGGCCTAGGGCTGCTCCCAAGGAAAAAGCCGTGGAGGCAGGCATCTTGTGGCAGTTTTGCGCTCCCCTTGGGATGCCTTTCGCAGCTGCAGTGTGCCTGGAGCTGGGGGCTTTGTGCTTTCCGAGATGCTAACCCTAGGCGTAACCCTAACCCTAACCCTAACCCTAACCCTAGGCAGGAAAAGCAGGCCTGGCCTAGGGCTGCTCCAAGGAAAAAGCCGTGGAGGCAGGCATCTTGTGGCAGTTTTGTGCTCCCCTTGGGATGCCTTTCGCAGCAGCAGTGTGCCTGGAGCTGGGGGCTTTGTGCTTTCGAGATGCTAACCCTAGGCGTAACCCTAACCCTAACCCTAACCCTAGGCAGGAAAAGCAGGCCTGCCTAGGGCTGCTCCCAAGGAAAAAGCCGTGGAGGCAGGCATCTTGTGGCAGTTTTGCGCTCCCCTTGGGATGCCTTTCGCAGCTGCAGTGTGCCTGGAGCTGGGGCTTTGTGCTTTCCGAGATGCTAACCCTAGGCGTAACCCTAACCCTAACCCTAACCTAACCCTAGGCAGGAAAAGCAGGCCTGGCCTAGGGCTGCTCCCAAGGAAAAAGCCGTGGAGGCAGGCATCTTGTGGCAGTTTTGCGCTCCCCTTGGGATGCCTTTCGCAGCTGCAGTGTGCCTGGAGCTGGGGGCTTTGTGGTTTCCGAGATGCCTAACCCTAGGCGTAACCCTAACCCTAACCCTAACCCTAGGCAGGAAAAGCAGGCCTGGCCTAGGGCTGCTCCCAAGGAAAAAGCCGTGGAGGCAGGCATCTTGTGGCAGTTTTGCGCTCCCCTTGGGATGCCTTTCGCAGCTGCAGTGTGCCTGGAGCTGGGGGCTTTGTGCTTTCCGAGATGCTAACCCCTAGGCGTAACCCTAACCCTAACCCCTAACCCTAGGCAGGAAAAGCAGGCCTGGCCTAGGGCTGCTCCCAAGGAAAAAGCCGTGGAGGCAGGCATCTTGTGGCAGTTTTGTGCTCCCCTTGGGATGCCTTTCGCAGCTGCAGTGTGCCTGGAGCTGGGGGCTTTGTGCTTTCCGAGATGCTAACCCTAGGCGTAACCCTAACCCTAACCCTAACCCTAACCCTAGGCAGGAAAGCAGGCCTGGCCTAGGGCTGCTCCCAAGGAAAAAGCCGTGGAGGCAGGCATCTTGTGGCAGTTTTGCGCTCCCCCTTGGGATGCCTTTTGCAGCTGCAGTGTGCCTGGAGCTGGGGGCTTTGTGCTTTCCGAGATGCTAACCCTAGGCGTACCCTAACCCTAACCCTAACCCTAACCCTACCCTAACCCTAGGCAGGAAAAGCAGGCCTGGCCTAGGGCTGCTCCCAAGGAAAAAGCCATGGAGGCAGCATCTTGTGGCAGTTTTGCGCTCCCCTTGGGATGCCTTTCGCAGCTGCAGTGTGCCTGGAGCTGGGGGCTTTGTGCTTTCCGAGATGCTAACCCTAGGCGTAACCCTAACCCTAACCCTAACCCTAACCCTAGGCAGGAAAAGCAGGCCTGGCCTAGGGCTGCTCCAAGGAAAAAGCCGTGGAGGCAGGCATCTTGTGGCAGTTTTGCGCTCCCCTTGGGATGCCTTTCGCAGCTGCAGTGTGCCTGGAGCTGGGGGCTTTGTGCTTTCCGAGATGCTAACCCTAGGCGTAACCCTAACCCTAACCCTAACCCTAGGCAGGAAAAGCAGGCCTGGCCTAGGGCTGCTCCCAAGGAAAAAGCCGTGGAGGCAGGCATCTTGTGGCAGTTTTGTGCTCCCCTTGGGATGCCTTTCGCAGCTGCAGTGTGCCTGGAGCTGGGGCTTTGTGGTTTCCGAGATGCTAACCCTAGGCGTAAACCCTAACCCTAACCCTAACCCTAACCCTAGGCAGGAAAAGCAGGCCTGGCCTAGGGCTGCTCCCAAGGAAAAAGCCGTGGAGGCAGGCATCTTGTGGCAGTTTTGCGCTCCCCTTGGGATGCCTTTCGCAGCTGCAGTGTGCCTGAGCTGGGGGCTTTGTGCTTTCCGAGATGCTAACCCTAGGCGTAACCCTAACCCTAACCCTAACCCTAACCCTAGGCAGGAAAAGCAGGCCTGGCCTAGGGCTGCTCCCAAGGAAAAAGCCGTGGAGGCAGGCATCTTGTGGCAGTTTTGCGCTCCCCTTGGGATGCCTTTCGCAGCTGCAGTGTGCCTGGAGCTGGGGGCTTTGTGCTTTCCGAGATGCTAACCCTAGGTGTAACCCTAACCCTAACCCTAACCCTAGGCAGGAAAGCAGGCCTGGCCTAGGGCTGCTCCCAAGGAAAAAGCCGTGGAGGCAGGCATCTTGTGGCAGTTTTGCGCTCCCCTTGGGATGCCTTTCGCAGCTGCAGTGTGCCTGGAGCTGGGGGCTTTGTGCTTTCCGAGATGCTAACCCTAGGCGTAACCCTAACCCTAACCCTAACCCTACCCTAGGCAGGAAAAGCACCTGGCCTAGGGCTGCTCCCAAGGAAAAAGCCGTGGAGGCAGGGCATCTTGTGGCAGTTTTGCGCTCCCCTTGGGATGCCTTTCGCAGCTGCAGTGTGCCTGGAGCTGGGGCTTTGTGCTTCCGAGATGCTAACCCTAGGCGTAACCCTAACCCTAACCCTACCTAACCCTACCTACCCCCCTAGGCAGGAAAAGCAGGCCTGGCCTAGGGCTGCTCCCAGGAAAAAGCCA
>NC_140066.1:23295986-23309154 GCF_963513975.1 Fringilla coelebs | reverse complement strand
AGGAAAAGCAGGCCTGGCCTAGGGCTGCTCCCAAGGAAAAAGCCGTGGAGGCAGGCATCTTGTGGCAGTTTTGCGCTCCCCTTGGGATGCCTTTCGCAGCTGCAGTGTGCCTGGAGCTGGGAGCTTTGTGCTTTCCGAGATGCTATCCCTAGGCATAACCCTAACCCTAACCCTAACCCTAACCCTAGGCAGGAAAAGCAGGCCTGGCCTAGGGCTGCTCCCAAGGAAAAAGCCGTGGAGGCAGGCATCTTGTGGCAGTTTTGCGCTCCCCTTGGGATGCCTTTCGCAGCTGCAGTGTGCCTGGAGCTGGGGGCTTTGTGCTTTCCGAGATGCTAACCCTGGGCGTAACCCTAACCCTAACCCTAACCCTAACCCTAACCCTAACCCTAACCCTAGGCAGGAAAAGCAGGCCTGGCCTCGGGCTGCTCCCAAGGAAAAAGCCGTGGAGGCAGGCATCTTGTGGCAGGTTTGCGCTCCCCTTGGGATGCCTTTCGCAGCTGCAGTGTGCCTGGAGCTGGGGGCTTTGTGCTTTCCGAGATGCTAACCCTAGGCGTAACCCTAACCCTAACCCTAGGCAGGAAAAGCAGGCCTGGCCTAGGGCTGCTCCCAAGGAAAAAGCCGTGGAGGCAGGCATCTTGTGGCAGTTTTGCGCTCCCCTTGGGATGCCTTTCGCAGCTGCAGTGTGCCTGGAGCTGGGGGCTTTGTGCTTTCCGAGATGCTAACCCTAGGCGTAACCCTAACCCTAACCCTAACCCTAACCCTAACCCTAGGCAGGAAAAGCAGGCCTGGCCTAGGGCTGCTCCCAAGGAAGAAGCCGTGGAGGCAGGCATCTTGTGGCAGTTTTGCGCTCCCCTTGGGATGCCTTTCGCAGCTGCAGTGTGCCTGGAGCTGGGGGCTTTGTGCTTTCCGAGATGCTAACCCTAGGCGTAACCCTAACCCTAACCCTAACCCTAACCCTAGGCAGGAAAAGCAGGCCTGGCCTAGGGCTGCTCCCAAGGAAAAAGCCGTGGAGGCAGGCATCTTGTGGCAGTTTTGCGCTCCCCTTGGGATGCCTTTCGCAGCTGCAGTGTGCCTGGAGCTGGGGGCTTTGTGCTTTCCGAGATGCTAACCCTAGGCGTAACCCTAACCCTAACCCTAACCCTAACCCTAGGCAGGAAAAGCAGGCCTGGCCTAGGGCTGCTCCCAAGGAAAAAGCCGTGGAGGCAGGCATCTTGTGGCAGTTTTGCGCTCCCCTTGGGATGCCTTTCGCAGCTGCAGTGTGCCCGGAGCTGGGGGCTTTGTGCTTTCCGAGATGCTAACCCTAGGCGTAACCCTAACCCTAACCCTAACCCTAGGCAGGAAAAGCAGGCCTGGCCTAGGGCTGCTCCCAAGGAAGAAGCCGTGGAGGCAGGCATCTTGTGGCAGGTTTGCGCTCCCCTTGGGATGCCTTTCGCAGCTGCAGTGTGCCTGGAGCTGGGGGCTTTGTGCTTTCCGAGATGCTAACCCTAGGCGTAACCCTAACCCTAACCCTAGGCAGGAAAAGCAGGCCTGGCCTAGGGCTGCTCCCAAGGAAAAAGCCGTGGAGGCAGGCATCTTGTGGCAGTTTTGCGCTCCCCTTGGGATGCCTTTCGCAGCTGCAGTGTGCCTGGAGCTGGGGGCTTTGTGCTTTCCGAGATGCTAACCCTAGGCGTAACCCTAACCCTAACCCTAGGCAGGAAAAGCAGGCCTGGCCTAGGGCTGCTCCCAAGGAAAAAGCCGTGGAGGCAGGCATCTTGTGGCAGTTTTGCGCTCCCCTTGGGATGCCTTTCGCAGCTGCAGTGTGCCTGGAGCTGGGGGCTTTGTGCTTTCCGAGATGCTAACCCTAGGCGTAACCCTAACCCTAACCCTAACCCTAACCCTAACCCTAGGCAGGAAAAGCAGGCCTGGCCTAGGACTGCTCCCAAGGAAAAAGCCGTGGAGGCAGGCATCTTGTGGCAGTTTTGCGCTCCCCTTGGGATGCCTTTCGCAGCTGCAGTGTGCCTGGAGCTGGGGGCTTTGTGCTTTCCGAGATGCTAACCCTAGGCGTAACCCTAACCCTAACCCTAACCCTAACCCTAACCCTAGGCAGGAAAAGCAGGCCTGGCCTAGGGCTGCTCCCAAGGAAAAAGCCGTGGAGGCAGGCATCTTGTGGCAGTTTTGCGCTCCCCTTGGGATGCCTTTCGCAGCTGCAGTGTGCCTGGAGCTGGGGGCTTTGTGCTTTCCGAGATGCTATCCCTAGGCATAACCCTAACCCTAACCCTAACCCTAACCCTAGGCAGGAAAAGCAGGCCTGGCCTAGGGCTGCTCCCAAGGAAAAAGCCGTGGAGGCAGGCATCTTGTGGCAGTTTTGCGCTCCCCTTGGGATGCCTTTCGCAGCTGCAGTGTGCCTGGAGCTGGGGGCTTTGTGCTTTCCGAGATGCTAACCCTGGGCGTAACCCTAACCCTAACCCTAACCCTAACCCTAACCCTAACCCTAACCCTAGGCAGGAAAAGCAGGCCTGGCCTCGGGCTGCTCCCAAGGAAAAAGCCGTGGAGGCAGGCATCTTGTGGCAGGTTTGCGCTCCCCTTGGGATGCCTTTCGCAGCTGCAGTGTGCCTGGAGCTGGGGGCTTTGTGCTTTCCGAGATGCTAACCCTAGGCGTAACCCTAACCCTAACCCTAGGCAGGAAAAGCAGGCCTGGCCTAGGGCTGCTCCCAAGGAAAAAGCCGTGGAGGCAGGCATCTTGTGGCAGTTTTGCGCTCCCCTTGGGATGCCTTTCGCAGCTGCAGTGTGCCTGGAGCTGGGGGCTTTGTGCTTTCCGAGATGCTAACCCTAGGCGTAACCCTAACCCTAACCCTAACCCTAACCCTAACCCTAGGCAGGAAAAGCAGGCCTGGCCTAGGGCTGCTCCCAAGGAAGAAGCCGTGGAGGCAGGCATCTTGTGGCAGTTTTGCGCTCCCCTTGGGATGCCTTTCGCAGCTGCAGTGTGCCTGGAGCTGGGGGCTTTGTGCTTTCCGAGATGCTAACCCTAGGCGTAACCCTAACCCTAACCCTAACCCTAACCCTAGGCAGGAAAAGCAGGCCTGGCCTAGGGCTGCTCCCAAGGAAAAAGCCGTGGAGGCAGGCATCTTGTGGCAGTTTTGCGCTCCCCTTGGGATGCCTTTCGCAGCTGCAGTGTGCCTGGAGCTGGGGGCTTTGTGCTTTCCGAGATGCTAACCCTAGGCGTAACCCTAACCCTAACCCTAACCCTAACCCTAGGCAGGAAAAGCAGGCCTGGCCTAGGGCTGCTCCCAAGGAAAAAGCCGTGGAGGCAGGCATCTTGTGGCAGTTTTGCGCTCCCCTTGGGATGCCTTTCGCAGCTGCAGTGTGCCCGGAGCTGGGGGCTTTGTGCTTTCCGAGATGCTAACCCTAGGCGTAACCCTAACCCTAACCCTAACCCTAGGCAGGAAAAGCAGGCCTGGCCTAGGGCTGCTCCCAAGGAAGAAGCCGTGGAGGCAGGCATCTTGTGGCAGTTTTGCGCTCCCCTTGGGATGCCTTTCGCAGCTGCAGTGTGCCTGGAGCTGGGGGCTTTGTGCTTTCCGAGATGCTAACCCTAGGCGTAACCCTAACCCTAACCCTAACCCTAACCCTAGGCAGGAAAAGCAGGCCTGGCCTAGGGCTGCTCCCAAGGAAAAAGCCGTGGAGGCAGGCATCTTGTGGCAGTTTTGCGCTCCCCTTGGGATGCCTTTCGCAGCTGCAGTGTGCCTGGAGCTGGGGGCTTTGTGCTTTCCGAGATGCTAACCCTAGGCGTAACCCTAACCCTAACCCTAACCCTAACCCTAGGCAGGAAAAGCAGGCCTGGCCTAGGGCTGCTCCCAAGGAAAAAGCCGTGGAGGCAGGCATCTTGTGGCAGTTTTGCGCTCCCCTTGGGATGCCTTTCGCAGCTGCAGTGTGCCCGGAGCTGGGGGCTTTGTGCTTTCCGAGATGCTAACCCTAGGCGTAACCCTAACCCTAACCCTAGGCAGGAAAAGCAGGCCTGGCCTAGGGCTGCTCCCAAGGAAAAAGCCGTGGAGGCAGGCATCTTGTGGCAGTTTTGCGCTCCCCTTGGGATGCCTTTCGCAGCTGCAGTGTGCCTGGAGCTGGGGGCTTTGTGCTTTCCGAGATGCTAACCCTAGGCGTAACCCTAACCCTAACCCTAGGCAGGAAAAGCAGGCCTGGCCTAGGGCTGCTCCCAAGGAAAAAGCCGTGGAGGCAGGCATCTTGTGGCAGTTTTGCGCTCCCCTTGGGATGCCTTTCGCAGCTGCAGTGTGCCTGGAGCTGGGGGCTTTGTGCTTTCCGAGATGCTAACCCTAGGCGTAACCCTAACCCTAACCCTAACCCTAACCCTAGGCAGGAAAAGCAGGCCTGGCCTAGGGCTGCTCCCAAGGAAAAAGCCGTGGAGGCAGGCATCTTGTGGCAGGTTTGCGCTCCCCTTGGGATGCCTTTCGCAGCTGCAGTGTGCCTGGAGCTGGGGGCTTTGTGCTTTCCGAGATGCTAACCCTAGGCGTAACCCTAACCCTAACCCTAGGCAGGAAAAGCAGGCCTGGCCTAGGGCTGCTCCCAAGGAAAAAGCCGTGGAGGCAGGCATCTTGTGGCAGTTTTGCGCTCCCCTTGGGATGCCTTTCGCAGCTGCAGTGTGCCTGGAGCTGGGGGCTTTGTGCTTTCCGAGATGCTAACCCTAGGCGTAACCCTAACCCTAACCCTAACCCTAACCCTAGGCAGGAAAAGCAGGCCTGGCCTAGGGCTGCTCCCAAGGAAAAAGCCGTGGAGGCAGGCATCTTGTGGCAGGTTTGCGCTCCCCTTGGGATGCCTTTCGCAGCTGCAGTGTGCCTGGAGCTGGGGGCTTTGTGCTTTCCGAGATGCTAACCCTAGGTGTAACCCTAACCCTAACCCTAACCCTAGGCAGGAAAAGCAGGCCTGGCCTAGGGCTGCTCCCAAGGAAAAAGCCGTGGAGGCAGGCATCTTGTGGCAGTTTTGCGCTCCCCTTGGGATGCCTTTCGCAGCTGCAGTGTGCCTGGAGCTGGGGGCTTTGTGCTTTCCGAGATGCTAACCCTAGGCGTAACCCTAACCCTAACCCTAACCCTAACCCTAGGCAGGAAAAGCAGGCCTGGCCTAGGGCTGCTCCCAAGGAAAAAGCCGTGGAGGCAGGCATCTTGTGGCAGTTTTGCGCTCCCCTTGGGATGCCTTTCGCAGCTGCAGTGTGCCTGGAGCTGGGGGCTTTGTGCTTTCCGAGATGCTAACCCTAGGCGTAACCCTAACCCTAACCCTAACCCTAACCCTAGGCAGGAAAAGCAGGCCTGGCCTAGGGCTGCTCCCAAGGAAAAAGCCGTGGAGGCAGGCATCTTGTGGCAGTTTTGCGCTCCCCTTGGGATGCCTTTCGCAGCTGCAGTGTGCCTGGAGCTGGGGGCTTTGTGCTTTCCGAGATGCTAACCCTAGGCGTAACCCTAACCCTAACCCTAACCCTAACCCTAACCCTAACCCTAGGCAGGAAAAGCAGGCCTGGCCTAGGGCTGCTCCCAAGGAAAAAGCCGTGGAGGCAGGCATCTTGTGGCAGTTTTGCGCTCCCCTTGGGATGCCTTTCGCAGCTGCAGTGTGCCTGGAGCTGGGGGCTTTGTGCTTTCCGAGATGCTAACCCTAGGCGTAACCCTAACCCTAACCCTAACCCTAACCCTAGGCAGGAAAAGCAGGCCTGGCCTAGGGCTGCTCCCAAGGAAAAAGCCGTGGAGGCAGGCATCTTGTGGCAGTTTTGCGCTCCCCTTGGGATGCCTTTCGCAGCTGCAGTGTGCCTGGAGCTGGGGGCTTTGTGCTTTCCGAGATGCTAACCCTAGGCGTAACCCTAACCCTAACCCTAACCCTAACCCTAACCCTAACCCTAACCCTAGGCAGGAAAAGCAGGCCTGGCCTAGGGCTGCTCCCAAGGAAAAAGCCGTGGAGGCAGGCATCTTGTGGCAGTTTTGCGCTCCCCTTGGGATGCCTTTCGCAGCTGCAGTGTGCCTGGAGATGGGGGCTTTGTGCTTTCCGAGATGCTAACCCTAGGCGTAACCCTAACCCTAACCCTAGGCAGGAAAAGCAGGCCTGGCCTAGGGCTGCTCCCAAGGAAAAAGCCGTGGAGGCAGGCATCTTGTGGCAGTTTTGCGCTCCCCTTGGGATGCCTTTCGCAGCTGCAGTGTGCCTGGAGCTGGGGGCTTTGTGCTTTCCGAGATGCTAACCCTAGGCGTAACCCTAACCCTAACCCTAACCCTAACCCTAGGCAGGAAAAGCAGGCCTGGCCTAGGGCTGCTCCCAAGGAAAAAGCCGTGGAGGCAGGCATCTTGTGGCAGTTTTGCGCTCCCCTTGGGATGCCTTTCGCAGCTGCAGTGTGCCTGGAGCTGGGGGCTTTGTGCTTTCCGAGATGCTAACCCTAGGCGTAACCCTAACCCTAACCCTAACCCTAACCCTAACCCTAACCCTAACCCTAGGCAGGAAAAGCAGGCCTGGCCTAGGGCTGCTCCCAAGGAAAAAGCCGTGGAGGCAGGCATCTTGTGGCAGTTTTGCGCTCCCCTTGGGATGCCTTTCGCAGCTGCAGTGTGCCTGGAGATGGGGGCTTTGTGCTTTCCGAGATGCTAACCCTAGGCGTAACCCTAACCCTAACCCTAGGCAGGAAAAGCAGGCCTGGCCTAGGGCTGCTCCCAAGGAAAAAGCCGTGGAGGCAGGCATCTTGTGGCAGTTTTGCGCTCCCCTTGGGATGCCTTTCGCAGCTGCAGTGTGCCTGGAGCTGGGGGCTTTGTGCTTTCCGAGATGCTAACCCTAGGTGTAACCCTAACCCTAACCCTAACCCTAACCCTAACCCTAACCCTAGGCAGGAAAAGCAGGCCTGGCCTAGGGCTGCTCCCAAGGAAAAAGCCGTGGAGGCAGGCATCTTGTGGCAGTTTTGCGCTCCCCTTGGGATGCCTTTCGCAGCTGCAGTGTGCCTGGAGCTGGGGGCTTTGTGCTTTCCGAGATGCTAACCCTAGGCGTAACCCTAACCCTAACCCTAACCCTAACCCTAACCCTAGGCAGGAAAAGCAGGCCTGGCCTAGGACTGCTCCCAAGGAAAAAGCCGTGGAGGCAGGCATCTTGTGGCAGTTTTGCGCTCCCCTTGGGATGCCTTTCGCAGCTGCAGTGTGCCTGGAGCTGGGGGCTTTGTGCTTTCCGAGATGCTAACCCTAGGCGTAACCCTAACCCTAACCCTAACCCTAACCCTAACCCTAGGCAGGAAAAGCAGGCCTGGCCTAGGGCTGCTCCCAAGGAAAAAGCCGTGGAGGCAGGCATCTTGTGGCAGTTTTGCGCTCCCCTTGGGATGCCTTTCGCAGCTGCAGTGTGCCTGGAGCTGGGGGCTTTGTGCTTTCCGAGATGCTATCCCTAGGCATAACCCTAACCCTAACCCTAACCCTAACCCTAGGCAGGAAAAGCAGGCCTGGCCTAGGGCTGCTCCCAAGGAAAAAGCCGTGGAGGCAGGCATCTTGTGGCAGTTTTGCGCTCCCCTTGGGATGCCTTTCGCAGCTGCAGTGTGCCTGGAGCTGGGGGCTTTGTGCTTTCCGAGATGCTAACCCTGGGCGTAACCCTAACCCTAACCCTAACCCTAACCCTAACCCTAACCCTAACCCTAGGCAGGAAAAGCAGGCCTGGCCTCGGGCTGCTCCCAAGGAAAAAGCCGTGGAGGCAGGCATCTTGTGGCAGGTTTGCGCTCCCCTTGGGATGCCTTTCGCAGCTGCAGTGTGCCTGGAGCTGGGGGCTTTGTGCTTTCCGAGATGCTAACCCTAGGCGTAACCCTAACCCTAACCCTAGGCAGGAAAAGCAGGCCTGGCCTAGGGCTGCTCCCAAGGAAAAAGCCGTGGAGGCAGGCATCTTGTGGCAGTTTTGCGCTCCCCTTGGGATGCCTTTCGCAGCTGCAGTGTGCCTGGAGCTGGGGGCTTTGTGCTTTCCGAGATGCTAACCCTAGGCGTAACCCTAACCCTAACCCTAACCCTAACCCTAGGCAGGAAAAGCAGGCCTGGCCTAGGGCTGCTCCCAAGGAAAAAGCCGTGGAGGCAGGCATCTTGTGGCAGTTTTGCGCTCCCCTTGGGATGCCTTTC
This sequence comes from Fringilla coelebs, assembly GCF_963513975.1. Taxonomy (NCBI): domain Eukaryota; kingdom Metazoa; phylum Chordata; class Aves; order Passeriformes; family Fringillidae; genus Fringilla; species Fringilla coelebs. The sequence continues at coordinate 23,301,067 of NC_140066.1, read as the reverse complement.
GCAGCTGCAGTGTGCCTGGAGCTGGGGGCTTTGTGCTTTCCGAGATGCTAACCCTAGGCGTAACCCTAACCCTAACCCTAACCCTAACCCTAGGCAGGAAAAGCAGGCCTGGCCTAGGGCTGCTCCCAAGGAAAAAGCCGTGGAGGCAGGCATCTTGTGGCAGTTTTGCGCTCCCCTTGGGATGCCTTTCGCAGCTGCAGTGTGCCCGGAGCTGGGGGCTTTGTGCTTTCCGAGATGCTAACCCTAGGCGTAACCCTAACCCTAACCCTAACCCTAGGCAGGAAAAGCAGGCCTGGCCTAGGGCTGCTCCCAAGGAAGAAGCCGTGGAGGCAGGCATCTTGTGGCAGTTTTGCGCTCCCCTTGGGATGCCTTTCGCAGCTGCAGTGTGCCTGGAGCTGGGGGCTTTGTGCTTTCCGAGATGCTAACCCTAGGCGTAACCCTAACCCTAACCCTAACCCTAACCCTAGGCAGGAAAAGCAGGCCTGGCCTAGGGCTGCTCCCAAGGAAAAAGCCGTGGAGGCAGGCATCTTGTGGCAGTTTTGCGCTCCCCTTGGGATGCCTTTCGCAGCTGCAGTGTGCCTGGAGCTGGGGGCTTTGTGCTTTCCGAGATGCTAACCCTAGGCGTAACCCTAACCCTAACCCTAACCCTAACCCTAGGCAGGAAAAGCAGGCCTGGCCTAGGGCTGCTCCCAAGGAAAAAGCCGTGGAGGCAGGCATCTTGTGGCAGTTTTGCGCTCCCCTTGGGATGCCTTTCGCAGCTGCAGTGTGCCCGGAGCTGGGGGCTTTGTGCTTTCCGAGATGCTAACCCTAGGCGTAACCCTAACCCTAACCCTAGGCAGGAAAAGCAGGCCTGGCCTAGGGCTGCTCCCAAGGAAAAAGCCGTGGAGGCAGGCATCTTGTGGCAGTTTTGCGCTCCCCTTGGGATGCCTTTCGCAGCTGCAGTGTGCCTGGAGCTGGGGGCTTTGTGCTTTCCGAGATGCTAACCCTAGGCGTAACCCTAACCCTAACCCTAGGCAGGAAAAGCAGGCCTGGCCTAGGGCTGCTCCCAAGGAAAAAGCCGTGGAGGCAGGCATCTTGTGGCAGTTTTGCGCTCCCCTTGGGATGCCTTTCGCAGCTGCAGTGTGCCTGGAGCTGGGGGCTTTGTGCTTTCCGAGATGCTAACCCTAGGCGTAACCCTAACCCTAACCCTAACCCTAACCCTAGGCAGGAAAAGCAGGCCTGGCCTAGGGCTGCTCCCAAGGAAAAAGCCGTGGAGGCAGGCATCTTGTGGCAGGTTTGCGCTCCCCTTGGGATGCCTTTCGCAGCTGCAGTGTGCCTGGAGCTGGGGGCTTTGTGCTTTCCGAGATGCTAACCCTAGGCGTAACCCTAACCCTAACCCTAGGCAGGAAAAGCAGGCCTGGCCTAGGGCTGCTCCCAAGGAAAAAGCCGTGGAGGCAGGCATCTTGTGGCAGTTTTGCGCTCCCCTTGGGATGCCTTTCGCAGCTGCAGTGTGCCTGGAGCTGGGGGCTTTGTGCTTTCCGAGATGCTAACCCTAGGTGTAACCCTAACCCTAACCCTAACCCTAGGCAGGAAAAGCAGGCCTGGCCTAGGGCTGCTCCCAAGGAAAAAGCCGTGGAGGCAGGCATCTTGTGGCAGTTTTGCGCTCCCCTTGGGATGCCTTTCGCAGCTGCAGTGTGCCTGGAGCTGGGGGCTTTGTGCTTTCCGAGATGCTAACCCTAGGCGTAACCCTAACCCTAACCCTAACCCTAACCCTAGGCAGGAAAAGCAGGCCTGGCCTAGGGCTGCTCCCAAGGAAAAAGCCGTGGAGGCAGGCATCTTGTGGCAGTTTTGCGCTCCCCTTGGGATGCCTTTCGCAGCTGCAGTGTGCCTGGAGCTGGGGGCTTTGTGCTTTCCGAGATGCTAACCCTAGGCGTAACCCTAACCCTAACCCTAACCCTAACCCTAACCCTAACCCTAGGCAGGAAAAGCAGGCCTGGCCTAGGGCTGCTCCCAAGGAAAAAGCCGTGGAGGCAGGCATCTTGTGGCAGTTTTGCGCTCCCCTTGGGATGCCTTTCGCAGCTGCAGTGTGCCTGGAGCTGGGGGCTTTGTGCTTTCCGAGATGCTAACCCTAGGCGTAACCCTAACCCTAACCCTAACCCTAACCCTAGGCAGGAAAAGCAGGCCTGGCCTAGGGCTGCTCCCAAGGAAAAAGCCGTGGAGGCAGGCATCTTGTGGCAGTTTTGCGCTCCCCTTGGGATGCCTTTCGCAGCTGCAGTGTGCCTGGAGCTGGGGGCTTTGTGCTTTCCGAGATGCTAACCCTAGGCGTAACCCTAACCCTAACCCTAACCCTAACCCTAGGCAGGAAAAGCAGGCCTGGCCTAGGGCTGCTCCCAAGGAAAAAGCCGTGGAGGCAGGCATCTTGTGGCAGTTTTGCGCTCCCCTTGGGATGCCTTTCGCAGCTGCAGTGTGCCTGGAGCTGGGGGCTTTGTGCTTTCCGAGATGCTAACCCTAGGCGTAACCCTAACCCTAACCCTAACCCTAACCCTAACCCTAACCCTAACCCTAGGCAGGAAAAGCAGGCCTGGCCTAGGGCTGCTCCCAAGGAAAAAGCCGTGGAGGCAGGCATCTTGTGGCAGTTTTGCGCTCCCCTTGGGATGCCTTTCGCAGCTGCAGTGTGCCTGGAGATGGGGGCTTTGTGCTTTCCGAGATGCTAACCCTAGGCGTAACCCTAACCCTAACCCTAGGCAGGAAAAGCAGGCCTGGCCTAGGGCTGCTCCCAAGGAAAAAGCCGTGGAGGCAGGCATCTTGTGGCAGTTTTGCGCTCCCCTTGGGATGCCTTTCGCAGCTGCAGTGTGCCTGGAGCTGGGGGCTTTGTGCTTTCCGAGATGCTAACCCTAGGCGTAACCCTAACCCTAACCCTAACCCTAACCCTAGGCAGGAAAAGCAGGCCTGGCCTAGGGCTGCTCCCAAGGAAAAAGCCGTGGAGGCAGGCATCTTGTGGCAGTTTTGCGCTCCCCTTGGGATGCCTTTCGCAGCTGCAGTGTGCCTGGAGCTGGGGGCTTTGTGCTTTCCGAGATGCTAACCCTAGGTGTAACCCTAACCCTAACCCTAACCCTAACCCTAACCCTAACCCTAGGCAGGAAAAGCAGGCCTGGCCTAGGGCTGCTCCCAAGGAAAAAGCCGTGGAGGCAGGCATCTTGTGGCAGTTTTGCGCTCCCCTTGGGATGCCTTTCGCAGCTGCAGTGTGCCTGGAGCTGGGGGCTTTGTGCTTTCCGAGATGCTAACCCTAGGCGTAACCCTAACCCTAACCCTAACCCTAACCCTAACCCTAGGCAGGAAAAGCAGGCCTGGCCTAGGGCTGCTCCCAAGGAAAAAGCCGTGGAGGCAGGCATCTTGTGGCAGTTTTGCGCTCCCCTTGGGATGCCTTTCGCAGCTGCAGTGTGCCTGGAGCTGGGGGCTTTGTGCTTTCCGAGATGCTAACCCTAGGCATAACCCTAACCCTAACCCTAACCCTAACCCTAGGCAGGAAAAGCAGGCCTGGCCTAGGGCTGCTCCCAAGGAAAAAGCCGTGGAGGCAGGCATCTTGTGGCAGTTTTGCGCTCCCCTTGGGATGCCTTTCGCAGCTGCAGTGTGCCTGGAGCTGGGGGCTTTGTGCTTTCCGAGATGCTAACCCTAGGCGTAACCCTAACCCTAACCCTAACCCTAACCCTAACCCTAACCCTAGGCAGGAAAAGCAGGCCTGGCCTAGGGCTGCTCCCAAGGAAAAAGCCGTGGAGGCAGGCATCTTGTGGCAGTTTTGCGCTCCCCTTGGGATGCCTTTCGCAGCTGCAGTGTGCCTGGAGCTGGGGGCTTTGTGCTTTCCGAGATGCTAACCCTAGGCGTAACCCTAACCCTAACCCTAGGCAGGAAAAGCAGGCCTGGCCTAGGGCTGCTCCCAAGGAAAAAGCCGTGGAGGCAGGCATCTTGTGGCAGTTTTGCGCTCCCCTTGGGATGCCTTTCGCAGCTGCAGTGTGCCTGGAGCTGGGGGCTTTGTGCTTTCCGAGATGCTAACCCTAGGCGTAACCCTAACCCTAACCCTAACCCTAACCCTAACCCTAGGCAGGAAAAGCAGGCCTGGCCTAGGGCTGCTCCCAAGGAAGAAGCCGTGGAGGCAGGCATCTTGTGGCAGTTTTGCGCTCCCCTTGGGATGCCTTTCGCAGCTGCAGTGTGCCTGGAGCTGGGGGCTTTGTGCTTTCCGAGATGCTAACCCTAGGCGTAACCCTAACCCTAACCCTAACCCTAACCCTAGGCAGGAAAAGCACGCCTGGCCTAGGGCTGCTCCCAAGGAAAAAGCCGTGGAGGCAGGCATCTTGTGGCAGTTTTGCGCTCCCCTTGGGATGCCTTTCGCAGCTGCAGTGTGCCTGGAGCTGGGGGCTTTGTGCTTTCCGAGATGCTAACCCTAGGCGTAACCCTAACCCTAACCCTAACCCTAACCCTAACCCTAGGCAGGAAAAGCAGGCCTGGCCTAGGGCTGCTCCCAAGGAAAAAGCCGTGGAGGCAGGCATCTTGTGGCAGTTTTGCGCTCCCCTTGGGATGCCTTTCGCAGCTGCAGTGTGCCCGGAGCTGGGGGCTTTGTGCTTTCCGAGATGCTAACCCTAGGCGTAACCCTAACCCTAACCCTAACCCTAGGCAGGAAAAGCAGGCCTGGCCTAGGGCTGCTCCCAAGGAAGAAGCCGTGGAGGCAGGCATCTTGTGGCAGTTTTGCGCTCCCCTTGGGATGCCTTTCGCAGCTGCAGTGTGCCTGGAGCTGGGGGCTTTGTGCTTTCCGAGATGCTAACCCTAGGCGTAACCCTAACCCTAACCCTAACCCTAACCCTAGGCAGGAAAAGCAGGCGTGGCCTAGGGCTGCTCCCAAGGAAAAAGCCGTGGAGGCAGGCATCTTGTGGCAGTTTTGCGCTCCCCTTGGGATGCCTTTCGCAGCTGCAGTGTGCCTGGAGCTGGGGGCTTTGTGCTTTCCGAGATGCTAACCCTAGGCGTAACCCTAACCCTAACCCTAACCCTAACCCTAGGCAGGAAAAGCAGGCCTGGCCTAGGGCTGCTCCCAAGGAAAAAGCCGTGGAGGC